>NC_058519.1:57060473-57365473 GCF_904849725.1 Hordeum vulgare subsp. vulgare
TCCAGGGCCTAGGCCTTATGGGCTTGCCCGTGGGTCGGGCTTGGGCTTGAGTTTTGAGCCTATCAGCAAGGCCGAGTCGGGCTTGGGTTGACATATTGGGATTTTAAGGAAGAGGCCCGACCCATGACCCCAAGCCCGACGGGCTTTTCAATATATGGCATGGGCTTGGGCTTCAAAGTAGGCCCGATGGCAGGGCCTGGGCCTCAGTTTTCTCTCATGGGCTTTTTAGGGGCCGGCCCAAGCTCGGCCCGTCCCGGCCCATGGCCAGATATAGTCCAGGGTAAGGTGCTTTAGTGACATTGCATAATCAATAATACATCTCATTAGCTCAATCAGTGTCTTCCAGGGGCAAAAGCCAGTGATGATCACACTCCTAAGCCTGCAATGACAGTGTTTGGAACACAACTTGCCAGTGAGGAGTCGTCGCCAATATTGACTACAGGAATCAAACCACATTTTATAGTAGGAGCCTACTACTTCTAAACTAAAGTCAAAGGTATGGCTGGACTTCACAAAGATCTCCAAAGATGGTGATCCAATGATTATAGCTAAATGCAAACATTGTGAGAAGGAATTGTCAAGTAAATCGACAAATGGTACATCTCATCTACTTAGACACATTGAAAAGAATCATAAGGTTGAACAAGCGACAATGAATAACTTTTTCTTGAAATCGAAAACAAATGACGATGGAACAACTCCATTAAGAAATGGTAGATTTGATGCTCAAGTTGCTAGAAATTCAGTCTCTATTTATCTTGGGTCTGGTGCTCATCCATTTACAACAATTGAAGAAGATGGATTTAGAACAATGATGTCTGCTTGTTGTCCACAATTCAAGTCTATTGGTCGACACACAATAAAAAGAGAGATAATGGCAATGTTTCTTAGCCAGAAAAGGGAATTGATGGAAATTATTCTTGCTGCCCCTGGTAGAGTTAGTTTCACATCCGACAATTGGAAATCTGAAGTCACCAAGCATAGCTATATTTGTATTACTTGCCATTACATAGATGTTGATTGGAAACTAAACAAGAGGATTGTATGGTTCAAGAAAATTGATCCACCATATGATGGAGCATCTATTGAGGATGAGGTCCACCTAGCTTTCCGTGAGTGGAGGATTGATAAGAAAGTGATGTGCATCACTCTTGATAATGCAACCTATAATGATAGGATGATTACTTGCTTGTGTACCCATTTGTCAAAAGGTGCTATACCTTTGTGTGGTAAATTCTTCCAAATCCGTTGTTGTGCACACATACTGAACTTGGTAGTTCAAGCTGGTTTCACATTGATTGATGTGTGTGTTGGCAAACTTAGAGATGGTATAATGTACCTAAAGGCTTCAAGCAATAGGCTGGATAAAATTTATAATACTGCTACAACTATTTTCAACCTAGAAGAATCAAAGAGGAAACCTGATATGCCCATCCGTTGGAATTTAACGTACACTATGCTTGGCTGTTGTTTGTACTATAGAGATGTTTTGCATTGGTATTCTGAGAGGGATAGCATATTTAAGGTGAACTTTTGGCTATCCGAAGAAGAATGGGCCAAGATATCTCATATGTATCAATTCTTGGAGGTCTTTCTTCAAGGTAACTACAATTTTCTCAGGAACAAAGTATCCAACAGCCAACTTATACTTCATGAATGTCTATCTTGTTCATTCTGCTATTATTGAGGCTAGTGCTGGAATAAATAGTTACATGGCTCCAATGTTGGTAGCTATGAGGGAGAAATTCATGAAATATTGGTCCGACTATAGCGTATTTCTGTCTTGTGCTGTTGTTCTTGATCCCCGCATTAAGTTCAAGTTCTTAGGATATGCCTACTCCAAGCTATATGATGGTGATGATGCCCTTCATCTCATTAATCTTGTTAAAAGCACAATGACTTCTTTATTTGAGGAGTAAGGTAGTGGGGTACATGTCAATGAAAACTTAGCAACAAGTGCATCCTCAGTCTCCTCAAGCACTTGTGGACTTGGTGCCTTTTCCGACTATGATCAATACGTGGAAAGCACAAACTCACAGGAAGAGAAATCTGAATTGGAATTGTATTTGGCTGAACCTGCGAAGGGGTTGAATGAAAATGTCAATATCTTGGATTTTTGGAGTAAGTCTACAGCTAGGTATCCGCAGTTAGCAAGAATGGCACGTGATATCCTTGCAATTCATGTGTCAAATGTTGCTTCAGAATCTGCTTTCAGCTTGAGTAAGAAGATTATAACCCCGAATCGAAGCTCACTTAAACCAAAGACGGTTGATGCTTTAATGTGTTTGCAAGATTGGTATCGTTGCAAACTACAGAAAAAAGAAGGTATGTATTGTAATCATATTTTACATTCTTATTTGCATGTTGCATTTGCAAATGATCCAATCTATTGTTGTAGATAATAAGATGAAGGCACAAGAAGTGGTTGCGGTAGATAAAGATGAAGGTTCATCTTCTTCGGATGAAGAATGTAACATATCTGCTATTTGTTCCTATCAATTCTCAATTTTTACTTTATGTCGCTGCTAATTTTCTTTAATTTCATCTTGTAGAGTTGCTAAACTGCTAGAGCATTGAGAAGAGAAAATTCGGAGAAAAGCATCGCGGGATGGCTCTAGTCTTTACTTTTGGTTCTCAAACACTTATGTTGTTGTTATGATGTTGTGAAACTGAAACTGGAACTGGAACATTTAGATGTTGTGAAACTGAAACACTTATGTTGTTGTTATGACTTGTTGTTGTTATGCTTTGCTGTTGGAATTGGAACATTTATGTTGTTGTGAAACTGGAACTGGAAAATTGTGATGATTTAGTGCTGTTATGTTGTCCAAAATATTAATGTTATGTTGTTGTTTTGCTCTCAGAAGTCAGAACTAGTGCAGTTTTGCTGTTGTTATGTTTTTACTACAGTTTTGTGTTGTTTTTTGCTGGTGTGATGTTTTTTACTACGGAATTTTGTGTTGTTTTTTGCTGATTTCGGGCCGTCTGGTCGGGCTTCGGGCTGTCGGGCTTTGCCTCGGGCTGGGCCTGGGCCTGGAAAACAAAGATATTGGTTGGGCCGGGCCGGGCTTGGGCCTGTCCCGTAGACGTTGGTTTTTTTTTGCCCGACCCGAAGCCCGGCCCGGCCCGAGAAATGGCCTGCATATCTTTGCTTCCAATGTCAATTTCTTAGCAAAGCCACACATATACTCCCTCTATTCCTAAATATAAGGTGTACTATTTTTCAAAAAATCAAACTTCTCAAACTTTGACCAAGGTTATAAACAAAAATATCAATATCTAGAATACGTAATCATCAGTACTAGATTCGCCCTGAAATATGTTTTTATATTATATATGTTTGTTATTATAAATATTTATATAATTTGCTATAATGTTGATCAAACATAAACATCATTTTTACTTTTTAAAAAACTAATGCATCAAATATTTGGGAACGTAGGAAGCAATATTCTTAGTATATTATTAAGTACAACATAGTAAATCATCGGCTGATAGTAAGAGTTCAGAAGGACAATATAGTATAGTAACACCAAAAACAAGTACTTTTCAATAATTTTACCAACGTAGTAACGGGTAAGGTATCACAACTGATGTGTAGCAATTAGTTGTACACACGGCATAGCAGTAACATAACATAATATTTGAAAGGAAAAAGGGGTAAAGGATAATTCACCAAGTAAAGATCAAGATGAGCCAAATGAATCTGCCTACCTATAAGCTGGGGAAAAGGTACTGGGAAATGAAGAATGTCTTACACGCAAGACGAAAATCTTCAAGGTGGGAGAAGCATCAAGAAAAGAAACCAAAGAACAGATGTTGTAACCTCGAGAACGACCTGGCATAGAAGTTTATCTCCAAATACTTGAGGTGCAGAAATTTACCCAGCACCATTGGTGTATTGAGTGTCTGAAAAAGAATACCACAAAGATATGACTTGTCAGGGTTTATAGCTTAGACTAGCACATTACTGAATTGGTGCATGAAAGCTAAAACTAACCTCATAAAGTGAGTGTAGAAAAAGAATTTGGACATTTGGCGCAATGGATAAAAGCATGGTACTAGCATAATGGAGCAGGTTAGGCACAATGGCACATGCCATCTGCATTTTCTTCACTTGCAATGAACCTCCAAGCAAGATATGTATTGGGGGACCATCATAATTGAAGATGAAGACGTTTGGAGCATTGCATTCAATCATCTACAACATTTTGCAACATTGCACTTCCAGGGTATTAAGCTTCGATAAAAGATGTGGTATCTTTAAGCAATATATATTGCAGCAGAACTCGAGGTCCAAATGCTCTAACACGAAGGAATTGGACAGAAGAAGACATAACTCCTCCCCAGTAATACCAACATTATGCAGACAAATAGTCTTCAAATTACTCAAGCAGACAACTTCGTATACAGAATGAAAAGCACAGCTATTGAAGCTCCAACCTCGCCTATCACTCCCAAAGCTCCTCTTATGTTGTTTGGTACCTCCCAGAGCCATTGTCGCCCACCACCTATTCGGTGAAATGACCGAACATACCATGACCATCCGTTTTTGTTGTACATCTGAAGGGGCGCACTGTGGATGCTAATGAGGAGGAAACGTGAAAAATATGAGGCAAGACAAATGGCGGAGGACAATTGAGGGATGCCCTTGGGTACCATCATTTCTTCGCATATATGAAAATGTATGTAGACACGTTCAAACATATCCACGGACAAATGGGGAAGGGGATTTGATGCATACCACTCAAAGATGCCCTTATTGTCTTGGTCCCTAGGGCCTATGTCAGAGCATTTCCAGCAGATGATGCATAAGTTGGTGTACGAAAACAGTTTCAAGACAGGAAAGAGAAAGGTTTTACATCACCACAATGGTTGTTGCTCCAATAGGTGATATAAAAGTGGTGCATTAAATGACTTCTTTTTCGTCCTAGCTGCATTTGTGCATATATATATCACCTGTCAGAGAAGCGTTTATTACACAAGGCGATATAAACAACCATTTTTATGTGGTTGTTCATGATGAAAAAGTTTTACATTTTCTTGAAACGGACATAAAAGTTTTACATCACCCCCAATGGTGCTGCAAATATGCAGCAGGTGGAGGCGATATTTTGGGGAGGTAATAGCACTGGGGATCCTAGAACTTGCACACAATGTGATGGTTTGATCCTAAAACTAGCAAAGTGCACCTATTTCATCCTAGAACTTGCTCCTCTTGTGCAGTTTTAGTCCACAACCAATCACAGCGCGCCAAGTGGACAGAGTGGGGCAGTGTTGGTGGTTTTGCAAAGTGGCCCTTCCATTTGTCACTTATTAGTGAACACCTGTCAGCCATTTGCATTAGCACCTGAATTAATTAAAGACCCTCCTCTCTGATTACTTACCCCCGGTGGCCTCACACTCGCTGGAGAACTATGAGCCAGCTCCACAACCCCTGTCGCACAAGACGACCACAAAGATGGGGAAGCTCATGCGCAGGGCCGCACGGCGGATGTCGCTATCGCCGGTGACCCGCAGAGACGATCTCGGCACTCCTCCGGCGAATGCTGGTGCCGTGACAAGGGGCTCAAGCGCTGCTGCTGCCGCCGATCATGCCGCGCAGCCGCACGACGTTGCAGTCACCACTGCCGCTGCCGATCATACCGCGCAGCCGCCGCACGACGTCGCCGCCACCACGACCGCTCCTCCGGCGAAGCCCCCACAGAGCGTCGGCCTCAACAACAAGGACGAGCAGGCACGGCTGACGGGTTTGCTGCTCAACTTCACCGGCCCGACCGCCGTCCCTCCGGTGAGCGACCACGTCGACATCTTCAGCCGGTTCGGGCCCGTGGTGGAGACCAGGGCCGAGGGCTTCTCCGTCGCCGTGGTAGTCTTCGAGAGCAGCCTGGACGCCGCGGCAGCGTTCGCGGGCACGGCCAAGATCGGCGTCCTCAGCCCCAACCTCGTCAGCTTCCGCCTCGCCTACTCGCCGTCGGCCGCCTCCGCGCAGCAGGCCGAGTCTCCGCAGAGCCCCATGAACGCCGATGACATGGATCACCTGCTCGATCAAGCTGATAGGATGGACCTCCTCGACCTCCTCGCACTCGAAGCCCTTCAGTAGTTTTGCAGGTTTCTTCTTCTGCTCATCACTGACAGGCAATGTGGTCTGCTTCTTGTCTGAATCATATGACATTGTGGCACTTCCTCTTCTTGTGTTACTCAATGCCGATGTTGTTTTTCTTCTTCTTCACAGGTTATTTTGGATAGGAGAATTGAGAAGGCAATGGAAGAGTTCACATGTTCTTCAAATCAAGCAAGGAATTTTTTGAATCTTATTAGGTGATGGTAACCTGTAGCAGGACAAATAGTAAATTGTGTTGCATCCATGTCCATGTGGAGTGGTGAAGTCGTAGCATCACACATCAGTTACATCTTTTTTGGTCTGTCTTCTACTACAGAGTGTTGTTTCACTTGCTGCATCTCAGTGCGTTATCTGTGGTGCAAAGACATCAAAGTCAATGATGATTTATATCCTATATATCTATGCATTTGGAATTTGGACTGGTGCTGTATTGCCTGCATTACAAGTTGTGGGTCATTTGAGCTGCAAAATTTGTAGCAGAAACTTGTTTCAATGTTGTGTTCAATTTTTGTCTGAAATCATTATATCATTCCATGTGTGTGTATACAGGCCTACTATCCATATTAGAAACCATGGTAATTGATGTATCAACAGTAATCCGTATACGGGCACAAGCTAATCGACAGTAAATAATTAAAAAAGGTCCACTTCGTCCTCAACCTTTGTTTGGCGCATGCATGCATGCATGCATGCACGTATCTCTCATCGATGTCCTCTGCACGCGCAAGAAGGTCCACTTCGTCCTCGACCTCGCCGCCGGCGGCGAGCTCTTCTCGCTCGTCGACTCCGACGGCCGCATGACGGAGGACCTCGCGCGGCATTACTTCCGCCAGCTCGTCTCCGCCGTCTGGTACTGCCACTCCCGCGGCGTCTACCACCGCGACATCAAGCTGGAGAATTTGCTGCTCGACGGCGAGGGCGAGCTTAAGGTCGCCGACTTCGGGCTCGGCGCCGTCGCGGACGGGAGCCTCCACCACACCCTCCGCGGCACCCCTGCCTACGTCGCGCCGGAGATCCTCTCGAAGCAGGGGCACCACCCCGCCAAGGTCGGCATCTGGTCCTGCGGCGTGGTGCTCTTCGTGCTCGCCGCCGGCTACCTCCCATTCAACGACGCCAGCCTCATCAACATGTACCGCAAGATCTACGACGGCAGGTTCCGGTGCCCGAACTGGTTCTCGCCGGCGCTGCGCCGCATCCTCGACCCCAACCCGGCCACGCGCATTGACACGTACGGCATCATGGAGCACCCGTGGTTCTGCCATGGCGCGGTATGATCGGCAGCGGCAGTGGTGACTGCAACGTCGTGCGGCAGCAGCGGCAGCGCTTGAGCCCCTTGTCACAGCACCAGCATTCGCCGGAGGAGTGTCGAGATCGTCTCTGCGGGTCACCGGCGATAGCGACATCCGCCGTGCGGCCCTGCGCATGAGCTTCCCCATCTTTGTGGTGCCGTGGAGCTGGCTCGTAGTTCTCCAGCGAGTGTGAGGTCACCGGGGGTAAGTAAGCAGAGAAGAGAGTCCTTAATTAATTCAGGTGCTAATGCAAATGGTCGACAGGTGTTCACTAATAAGTGACAAATGGAAGGGTCACTTTGCAAAACCACACTTTGCAAAACCACCAACACTGCCCCACTCTGTCCACTTGACGCATTGTAATTGGCTGTGGACTAAAACTACACAAGAGAAGCAAGTTCTAGGATGAAATGGGTGTACTTTGCTAGTTTTAGGATCAAACCATCACATTGTGTGCAAGTTCTAGGATCCCAGTGCTATTACCTCTATTTTGGGCATGATAAAAGAATTATATCACTGCATGCAGATACATCATCTTCTGAAGCCGTTTTTGGACCTAAACCGCGGGATTTTTGGGCACGGCCGCGTTTACACATCATATGTGAGAGATGCTCTCAAAACAAGCATTAACCCCTTAAATCGTTACGTACATACATTACATTACAAAAGCATTACAAAATCACACTCGGATGAGGTTGCTGCACAGCCAAAAAAAATAAACAAGAAAAGGAATATACATTCTCGCCAGCAGCTGCTACAACTAACGAAAGAAGGGATGAATGTCCTTTACCAAGAATATACAAACATGGAACTAGAAGAAACCAAAACCTCCTACCTCGGACTGTTCCAAGGGGACGAAGACTTGTACTGAAAACCATGGGGCGCGGAACCATGTCCTAAATCAAGACTGTGGAGCTGTTCCATCAACTGCGACCTCCGTTCTTTGAAGAAATCTAGTCTGGTTGTCAGCTCAACCAGGGTGGATGACGGCACGGGCGGTTGCCGACCATACTCGATAGCCTGCATTACAATAAGAGAGTCAAACAACTTGGCCGCCATTAAAAGGAGTGATGAGCTACAGTATGACCGTAAGATGCAATGATTTGCCTTACCTCCGTTGCTCTTGGATTGTTTGCAGACATTGAGCCGCTGTCCGCTGGTATGCTTGACGATACCTCCCTTGAATCGCTCGAAGAGGCATCCATGGAGTGCTTGCGGGAGAAGGGCTTCGAAGAAGACTGAGTCAGCACATGTTGTTTAATACTTTTCCAGTGTGATGCGCCCGACAAGTTCTCCTGTCATAATTTTAGTGTGGCTTTCTCTTAGTATCATCGCCAGGCAACACCGGTGTCACATCACACCAGTTAAGTTATTCACTGTTGTCTCACCCTTTTACAACTAAACATAGCTCCATAAACTATTATGGAAATGCAATGAAAAATGGATTTAATACAGCTAACTGGTTGGAAGACTTCTAAAGGGTAGTACAGTAGATTGATGGGGGTGTTCTATCAAACCTCATTCCTCTGCTTCTTTTCTTGATTACAGAAAGCAAGTTTCGTATCAAACCCTGGTTGAACAAAGCTCCTGTTGGCAATAAAATATGTGCAATTGTTAATATATTACTTACAATCTGAACAAATCAAGAACGAAACACATTCAACTCAAAAACCGTATGTTTTAAGCTGATAAAATACCTTAAGACAAAACATCCTGCTTTTGTTACTAAAATACTAAGCACAAAACTTGGTGGAGATTTTGTAATACCGCCTATAGGTAGTAATATTAAAAATAATTGTACATATTAGTTTAATGGCAACGATCAGGTGCAAGTGTAACCCGCTATATCCAGAAGTAAGAAATCTCATGCTTGAACAAAATATTCATGTACTTCCCAGTTTACATCACCTTCGTATAAATTTCAAATTCAAACTTGTTCTGTGCCAAGAGTATATATAAATGAACAGGATAATAGAAAAGATACTGACACATGCTATAGTTAACAAGTAATATTTTCTCCCTTCTAATACATTTTGAAGTTCAAATTCTAAAATGTGCTACCCCACTCTAGAGTACAGCAACATTTGTTTATTATTTGAATTTTCAGGTTGGTTTGATAGCCTGGCTTGACTGAAGCATCACTCACATATTACAACCTAAGGGTGGGTTGGGCCTGATAAGTCAGACTTCTAATTTGATATATCCTAGCAGCTTGGAGACATTACATGATTACACCATGTTGTATGCCCTTAAAAAGGAAAGGGAACAGAATTATTAATCATGAGTAATACAACAATCACTGTCTTACTGTGGAAGATGACTTGGACGATGCTGATAATGATCATTCTCGTCTACGAAAGAGCCATACTGGTGTTGGCGCTGTTGACTAAGTTGGACATGCAGCTCTGCAACCTTCTGCTTTAACCTTGCAACATCAGCTTCTGCGAGAGCAATTTCCTCAAGCTCTGCCTTTGTCTTAAGACAAAGAAGTTAGACACCACTAAAGACTGAAAGTACGATAACTGGTGGCCAGCTGCTAGATTGACATTTCAGTACCTTTGAGTCCATAACACGTGAACCAGAAAATTGTGCAGAAGACATGCTTAATCCAACTTCTAATGCAGCTCTAAGATCCCGTTCAGCCTGCAGCTGCTCTTGCAACCTTGATACCTGCAGGTACAAACAACTGCGATCAAGCAAAGTATCAAGCCGACATTTAATCCTCCAGACATTTTTTATAATTATTTAATGGGATACTGTTGAACAAAAATGGCAAGAAAAGTAAACTTAACAAAAATGGAAATTATGGGTAAATTCCCATCATATAAAGTGTGAAATGTAGTTGATTCATATAGTGGTAGAATGTGGCGTACATCTTGTTCCAGCACCAAACGGCGCTCATGCAGTGCTTGCTTTCTTCTTTCCAAACTAGCCTGTAAGATTGCATTACCTCTAGTCTGAGAAGAATTTTCAGTTAGTTTGCAAGATCCCCCACATCACAGGCCCAATTAAAGAATACATGTATTCCTTTTGTACCTCTTTTGCAATCCTGATTTGCAGATCATTCTTTGCGATCTCAAGCCTTTGGATAGCAAGCCTGAAAGGTACGTTTGCAAAGTGAAATAATTAAGTACAAAATCAACTCTTCAGTGATAATGTCGCTATATGTGATCCAATGAAAAGTCAAAAGCTACGCGACAAGCATGGCCACACCCATCAATGGTACCACAGGCCACAAAGATAGCACAGAAACTTTTAAATAAATAGCAACAACTTTCTCAATAGGCCCACTCTACAACAATCTATCATACACAGTGGTGACTACATATTTTGATCAAATGGAAATCTTCAGTCAAGACAATAACATCAAAATACAGAATTACGAGCACGGTATTAGTAATATAACAAACTCACACAACAATTGAACGGTTTTGCTAAATCTCAGTAGACTAAGACTTGGTTATGTCTCAGTCGATGCTCGTGAGATCTTACATTGAGATCCATGCAAAACTTTCTTTCCAGTTTTTTTTTCCTTTTTTTCTTTCTTACATATTATGTCACTTGACTGAGACTTGGTCAAGTCTCAGTCGACTGAGACCTAGCCACACCCAAAATTGAACTCTGCAATTCTGACCATTTATAGGAAACAGTCATGTAAATTTTAAGTTGAGGAATTAGTACTTGAAATGACTAGGAACTTACTCTTCTTCACCCGATGAATCAACAAACTCAGACTGCTGGCTCTTTCTTGCCTGCGTAAACCACATGTTTAAATCCACATGGTCAAAACAAAAGCTAAAGTAGACAACTACAGATGCTTCTTCAAGAGTAACTAGAGGAGTGTATTTCTAGTGATGGTTTCCCCTATAAAACCATAAATAGTTATACAAGAAAACGATGGAAGTCAACGGAATGAAATTCACTGAACTAGCATTAACATATTGAGGAAGACAACAGAAGGTAACGACTCGCTTACATTATTCCGTCCCCAAATATTAGAACGCTTCACATGTAACTGAGTTTCATTGGACTTGATGGACTGCCTATCTACAGAATGTTCAGCTCCAGTACCAGGTAAAGGAACTCCTGCATCCAAAGACGAAAGAATCTCTCCCATTGACAATGGAGACTCATGATTGGAAACCAGAATTGTTGGATCATTTCCATTTGGCAATCTCTGGACATTTATCGTTCCATTTTGATTTAAATGGCTGTGTGGAACATCATTTAAATCCGACTTTGCTTCCAAAGCCTTATCCGTGACAGAACGTTCGGCGTCTGAATCACCAGGGTCTACCTGTGGTGCCACATTAAGGTGAGTAAGAAAGGAAAAAACCACATCATGATATCGACACAAAAAGAGTTGCTAGCCGAATAATATTGAAAATCAAGTTAGTTTCGGACTGGACTATTCGGAACTTCACACCACAAACGTTAATAAAATGTTGTATAAACTGAGGATAGGCTAGGTAGGAAATTTCTACAGGAAAAGGAGCTGGGAAAAAGCTCTATAAGATTATAGTATTGGAGCCAAAATTTGAAACACACTATGAACAAGCAGAAAAATACATCATCAGTGAAACTGGAAGCAAATCGATTTTATTAGCTATCAGAAAAATATACTCCCTCCGTCCCAAAACATACTAAAGTTGAGACACTTATTTTCGGATGGAGGGAGTATAAGGCAAATGTACGATTGCTATCAAGCCATAAATTTATATACTAGAAACTTCAAAATTGCAAACCATATCAAACCTGGTAGTCATAGAGGTCAGCACCAGTACGCGCACTGCTTTCACTCAAGTTTCCACTCAGTATACGCTCATCTAATTCCTGATCTACATCATTCTCTGCATCATGAAACCCATTATCTTTGGCATCCACAGTTTCATCATCTGTAGACTCTTCACTTCCACTATCCTGAATTCGAGAATCAGGTGAGAGGGAACACCTAGGATGTTCATCCTGTAAAAGTGATAAACATTATGATAAGCAGCCTTTACAGTAACTCGGCAAGTGGAAGACCAGTAGCAAATGCGTCAGCCTAAATTGTCCAGAATAGCATCATCGGGAAAATGAACTCTGGGATAGCATCAGGTAAACTTACATCAAATATGCTCTCATATTCCTCTAATAGAGTTGTGACAATGCATTGAGCATTGTTAGCAGCATTTGCAGCAGCAATAAGCTGAGCAGAATTGTCATCACTCATGTCTATGTCATCTTCCATCTCACATTCACCAGCCAGAAGTGGGCGCAGCAATAGAGGAGCCATACAAGCAGCAACCGCTGATGGAGTCATTCGATTCTCAGTGGTATGAGAAGCAACAGTGTGCATCATCCTCAAAATTCTGCAAACATCATGTTCATGAGCTAACTGAAGAATTATCTTGATTACTGGTAAGGAAATGGTGTTGCTTGTCAACCCAAAAATGAAGACTAACCTCTGTAGCAGCCGCCTGTTAGGCTCGGGAAATGTCTCAGACATCGCTGCACGCATCGAATTTACCCGAGATTCTTTACACTCCAGACCTAAACAAGGATGATAGAAGTGAAAAGAAATGGTAAAGAGCAGAATATGAATTAACACTAATCATTAGATAACTAAGATAATACTAATCATTAGGTTTCTGCAGACATCTTTTTAAGCAAATAAGCTTATAAAATTTCATATATTAACTACCTCTGTTAAGCTGCAGCTTCTGATAAGATAGTCTCAATCCATGGCCATGATACAGGCATTCTACTTGCTAAGGTACCAAATGTTCCAAGAGTAGTCAGATGTTCAAATAGTTTAGGTTCAGTGCTACTGTTTTTTGTCTAGTCTATGAGTCCGATGTACCCTTTAAAGTTGGCTTTTATCCTACAACAACAATATAGCTGATGAGGAACAACAGAGAGAAGTAAAAGAAAAGGAACAGAAGTCAAATCCATTTAACTACTTCTACTCCAGCCTAGTATTTGTTTTGTTTTCTTGACTTTAACTACTGTTTTAAGTCTTGTAGCTACGAGTAGAATACTGAATCTTAAGTAATGTTTTCAAGAGTGTTCTAGCTATTGTTACAGTATCTGTGGATTGCACTAGCCCTTTCCATCAGTTCGGACTTTTGGTTGCGTTCGCTAGTGCATGAAGCTTAACATGGTATCGGAGCTAAGGTCTTGAGTTCAAGTCTTGGCTTTTGCAATTTATTTAAAAAATTGCTGGTAGCCCCCCTTTGTGTCCACGTAGAGGCCTCTTGAGTCATACGTGAGTTTCACGCGCCGGCACTCTCTTCCGGTTGCACGTGTTGACTTGTCTTCCCCGTCACACGTGAGAGGGGGTGGATTGCACTAGCCCTTTCCATCAGTTCGAACTTTTGGTTGCGTTGGATAGTGCATGAAGCTTAACAGCTATATGTAGAAGTTGAGATGTAAAGGCTTCCCAAAGCTCTATAAATCGAGGTCATCACATCTACAGTAATTTGTAACCAGACTATGTAACCCCACCCTATCTGTAATAGAAGTTCGTGTTCTTATCTAAGATCTTGGACTAGATCTTGTGTTCTAGGAGTTTTGGACTGAACTCCTGCTGCCATATCGGCATATATTCGCCTCTAGAACGACATCTAATGCAGCGTTGAAGTAGTTCCTTCAAAACTAGTGATGTACACTTTATAGCAGCAAGGTGGAGATGCTCCTCCATGGCCTTATGCTGCTTCAATAGCCGATGAATCCATATCTTTCCTAACATAGAAAGGTGCACAGAAGAAAGGCCTCCATGCTTCTAAAAAGATGTACTTGGTAACTCAGTCAAGGATACGAGTGCAAAGCAGTAAATACTCCAAGTATTCTTAAATAAAATTTAATGCACGGTTAAATACAGTATCTAACATACTGCAAATGTTTATTCCAATATCATGTAAAACAGTTAATTTTCTTATATTTATTGATAGTTTTCAAAGTTATGGTAAAAACTTATAACCTCATCGACTACCCTAACAGACATCTTCTTGCAAGACCTATTTAGGTTAACATGAATAGAGCACTTACGAAAAGCTTCTAACAATGCTGTGCAGCAGGAAGCAGGCACTGGAGAAGATGGTAGCTCTCGCAGAACATGCTGCAGATGTATATTCACATGAATACAGTTGGCAAGCAGAACATGAACTATTGAAACTCTATTGACTTGTATGATCCTTGAAAAACGACACAAATGAATAACAGCAAAGTACCTTTACACAATCACCGATAACATGAGCATCCTCATCCGGTGCAAACTCAGTCCTTCCTGGAATAAAACAGAAACAGGTGCCCTAATTGAAATATATAGGTATAATGACATGAAAACTACCAAACCAGAAACACCACCAATTAATAACAGGACTGTCCTAAATGTCAACTATGCAGTGACATAAACCTTGCTCATATTCATTCATTCTTCTGTCAACCTCCTCCACATCTGCAGCCTGACGCAAAATTCCCTCCACCTTTATCCCTGCAAGAGATGTTCACATTTCTGGTTAAATGTTCCAGATTGGTTGATGAGGCAGCATACTACTACCAAATGCGAAGTGCAGACGATTCCAAACATTAGTGATAGTTGATTCTTTTTAGTCCTACCATGTTTCTCAAGAAAACACAAAGCTTTTTCCAGAAAAGAAGGGCTGCCATCAATATCTTCTAGTGCAAGAAGAATTGGCCTTCCAACAACCAAGGATTTGGTAGGCCTCTTCTCTCTCCCTGCAGCCATCAGAGGAGAGGTATGAACGAACAATCAGAGGTTGGGTTTGTCATGAGTAACAATAAGTCATAACATAGTGTGAGAAACCAACAATTTGGAGTTGCTCCTTCATATGCATCTGGTGTGTCATTACGGAATATCCCATTATGTCCGATCACAAGAGCTGCATTTGGAGCCTGTGCAAGAGCTTCTTCCAATGCCGTTTTCCACTCAAGCAAATCTTCAGATGTTTCTGCCTGTTAAAAGTAGCAGATCGTTCCATTTAACTTTTGAAGGAGAATTAAATGTATAAAGCTGCATTTGCTGAAGTGAATCTGCCAAGTTAAATGGAAAATATATACCTTCAAGGTAAAAGCACGACCATCACGACCATCTGGAAATAGGACAGTCAACAACTTTTTGTCTTCCCTGACCACTACACTGTGAACGGGAAATACAGTTAGTATGACACCGGGAAAAAAGCAAAAGAACAAGGACTCATTTTTCACTGGCCATGAATAACATTTAACACAACAATATTGTTGCAAAAGGAACCAAAATATAAACTAAAGAAGAAGAAAATCTAGGACACGTACCTCCCAGAATTATTCAAGTCAATTCCTCCCAAAGTAACATTCACTTCACCACCTCTTTGGGGTAAGGTATTCTGCAATGTCAAGAACAAGCATAAGTCAAGGAAGTGAGAATTAACTCATAAGACGGACCAATGAATGGATGGTACAATATATCTAACAAGTAGTTCCCTTAAACAGCATTCACGGGGTAAGTAGGGCAAGAACAAGAATAAGCAGGTTAAAGCCAGCTAAGCATCAAGTACTGAACATAATTCGGTATATTTTTTTTACTTTTCAAGTGAAGGACCACATGAGAAGTTGGTGCAAACCAGAACAAAAGAAATAAAGCTGCAATCACATCAAGCAGCAAGCACTGAGAAGATGTCACTGAGATTGAACTAACAAAAAA
The DNA here is from genome assembly GCF_904849725.1 of Hordeum vulgare subsp. vulgare. Taxonomy (NCBI): domain Eukaryota; kingdom Viridiplantae; phylum Streptophyta; class Magnoliopsida; order Poales; family Poaceae; genus Hordeum; species Hordeum vulgare. The sequence continues at coordinate 57,076,570 of NC_058519.1, forward strand.
GTACCACTCTAAAAGAAGACTGGAAACAGCAAAGCCAAAGTAACCATTCAGCTATTCAGCACTAAATTCAAGACAGTGTATACTCGCACAAGATATTGATCTTGGTATACACACATACATGTCAGGACATATGAAAAAAGTTAGAACAACAAACCAGACTATTACATATTGGCAGTGACCAAGATATGATTAAAGCATCTAGCTGGATATTATACTAGATCCAGTTCCGAAATATTGGACCAAAAAGCAAAACGAAAAACAATTTCTGGTCTGATAAATCTTCTTAATTTATGCTTTCCAGTATACATAATATCTATATCCGCATTATGGGCAAAAATTAAATTACTAACAGGATCATTCTTGAAGAAAATCAGCGATGTTCGGGTGAGGATGAACCAACGCTTTTTCCAAGATTTCCATCCGATTCCTGGAAATCATATAAGCAACATTCATTTTCAGGTAAAAGAAAAATAAAACTGTATAACAATATAAATAGGAAAAATTCTGATTTTCCTTTTAATGATAAGAATATGCACATACTATATTGATAAAAATTCATGACATAACCCATATAGTAGAGGGATTAAGCGCAAATCAAACAAATCGAATAACTAGAATGAGAAATAAACTATGAGAATTACCCTATACAAGATTCGGTTTAGGGTTTCCGAATATCTCATAGAAAATTATTTAATTGTATTAATTTTTAATTTCATGATACGACTGAAATTTTAGTCAGGTATCAGGATACAACTAAACTACTTGAAAATTTATGGCAGACTCAGGAACTATTAAGAGAAAGGGTATTAAAAGGAAACCAACAACACAGATTCTAACTTGGTCACAAACAATATAGAACCTATAGCTCCCTCTCTTACTTTGGGCCTGTAACAGATATGGATGGCTGTGATGTTGAAAACATGTTAAGGAAACTGGGAATGGGCCCCATGTGGAACTTCCCCACATGGACAGGAAACACAGCTAACTATAATGCCATAATGGTATTATGAATTGATGCATTTCCATCTGTGGCTCCAATCTACAGTCCAATTCAACCAACGGATTCACGATGTGAATACAAGCAACTCAACATTTCTGAGTGGTGGAGGCTGGCAATCAGTTCTGCATCGACGGTTCAAGGGGATGGAACGGCAATCATGAGACAGCTCACCACATGGTTGATCTGGAAGCACTGGAATGCTAAAAAGCACGGACACGGCAGAACCAGCCGAATCCCGGTGCTGACACGGAAGGACACGGAGATACGCTGTGACACGCGTATGCCACTGTATTTCACGAAATACGAATTAAAAAAAACGGTGTGACACGGCTGGGATACGTACAGGACACGTAGCGGACACGTGAGGCCAAACTTGGCCTCGGCCCGACAGAAAAACTTGTTCTTTTTTTGCAGATTCATGCACGGGCGATACAAAAGGAGCGCTCGTCGCTCGAAACCTCCTCGTCCACACCAGAAATAGGGATTCCCCGCTCCTAGACTCGCTGCCGCCAGCTCCTGGACTCGCCACCGCCGCGAGCTGCTGGACTGGACTCGCCGCCGCGAGCTGCTGGACTGGACTCGTCGCTGCCAGCTCCTATGGAGTCGCCGTCGCCTCCTGCACCTAACCGCCGTTGTTCCCCAAGTGCAACCGCCTCTCCCCTCAATGGAAACCAAGCCGGAGCAGGTAACCTCGAGTCCTCGACCTCTTTCTTTCATCTGTATGAATCGACTTGCTATGAATCTGTTGGTTGGTGTTGCTTTTGATGCTTGCTGTAGTTCCTGTTGTATCCTTGCTGATTGAATGTTTATTGCTGCTGCTACTTGGTTCATTGGTGGTGTGGGCATGCTTGAAGGTGTAGATCTTTCACTTGATGAACCAGCTTTGGAGGAGGAGATAATAGATTCTCTCACTTGAGTCTCTTTATCCATCAAGCTTCAGCCATCAGCCTAGCTGTCTAGGAGCTTATTTAATTTATGTTTCTACCATTTATGTAATGCACTCTTAAATTGTTAGACTAAGGCCATTTGAACTGTTTGCTATTGGAGTCTGGTTCTTTGGTTTGTATTATGCTTCTAAATGCTATTGAAGTATTGGGAGCTATTGGGAGCTAGCATTGCAGATTGGGTAAGCAAACTTCTTTGCTGTTTGTCAAGTACCACTTTAGATTATTATGATTTATCTCTCTAATAGACTGTTGTTTGATGTGTTTTGCACGATGCAATGACATGGATTTGGTTTGGATGGTCAATCAAGCACTTCAATTGAAATAGGAGGCAACAGACAACAAATGGAGCAGTATTTCTTTCTCTTTTTCTGTCTTTAACTCTATATTACATGGATATTTATATTTTTTATATATATACTTGTCGTGTCCCCGATGGGCTGTTTTTGGAAAAAGCCGTATCCCGTGTCCCCGTATGCGTGTCACCGTGTCCGTGTCACCGTATCAATGCTTTTCAGCTGGAATGCATGTGTCCTCGATGGAAACCAACCAAATATCGTGTGCTTGCTCATACAGATTCAGGTGGAAGCAAGGTCTTGAGAAACAGCAGGTGCGACAGGGTTACGGCAGATCCTGCCAACAGGAACTAGTGCTCTTGCTTAGTGTTGTATGGGTATTGGGCTGTAATTATGAACTCTTCTTTCTAACAATTCAAGGCACGGGACTTTCGTGATTTCTCGAGCGAGAGAAAATACAAGCAACTCGTCATGATCTAGCCCCCATCTTATTTATTTTTTGTACTAATACAGAGAAACCTTCAGCAGCAGCATCAACAAGACATATATGTTTTAGCTCTGCATATAATCCATTTCTTCTTGATGATGATTTTTCAAGAACAAAGAGAAAGAAAGTCACTACTGTTACCTTTTAACAATGGTACTAAAGACAAGTGTAAATGCTTAATGTAGACACTTATATACGTAGCTTTGCTTCAAAAGGAATAAGGTAAGCAGCATTGCTATGACCCCAAAAGGACAGTTAACTAATGTGTGATGTAAACAATTTTACCTTTGGATGATATGAAGAGAGGGCCACTCTTAAATACCTGGTTATGAGGTAATTTTGATGTCAGAAACAGCACGAAGAGTTAATGATAACACATAACAGTATCTTGAATGCTTAGAAGTCAGTCAACTGGGTACTCATTACCCAGATATAAACGTAACACTGTTAAAGCGATAGTTCAACAGGAACCTACATATCTGATACATTGAATAATGAACAAATTGAATAATGAGACGTCACTCATTTCGGAACGGGTGGAAGCTCTCCAAATAGCCGAATGAATGTACGCAGCTTGTTCCCCTATGCGTGCAAAAACGGAAGGAGGAAAAACTACAGCAAATTCTTGACCATGCTCCTGAAATTAAAATCCCCGTGCACTACAAATCCTTGTTTATCTAATGGGGCACATCCCTGAAACCAATTCGACACACAGAAGCAGTTCCTCGTTTGAATGCACCTATTTTCCTTAAATGTAACCACCTCCAAACAGTTCCATCGGCATTCATGTGCCGTATTAATCACTAATCAGCTATACTCCAAGCGAAATTAAATCGGTCCTGCGGCCCATCCGCTTATGGTTGAGCAATACTAGGACATACACTCTCAAGTTCAGCCAAAAAAACAGAGGCCGCAGCAAGCTCGCACCATCCATCGCTCTGTTGCCTTTCGCATCAGAGCAGCCACACATGACACCACCCCTGAGCCGCATTGCTCCTCGGCCCCATCTCGCCTCCCAGAGCTCAACCCCGAAAATTCCACAAACGGAAACAGTGAAGCACCAGCCCGCACGCCAAAGCAGAGCATCTCCCGGCCGGGCGGCGTCAGATACCCCAAACCCCAACCCCATCCCCCCGCCAAAAAAAAACAGCATCTCCCCCAAACGCAAGCGAGGAATCCGAGGGCGAGGGAGCGCACACAGGAGGGGAGGAAACCACTCACCGGGCCGCCGCTCGGCGCCGCCCCCGCCGTAGCCGCCATCCCCGCCGCGCCTCCTCCTCCTCCTCAGATCGTCCGCAGCAGCCAGCCAGCCAGCGCCGCCACCGCAGCAGCCACTAGCACAGAAGCAGCGGCGGCCGCATTGGATCCAGGCCCGCGCCACCGATCTGGCGTGCGGTGGAAGCGCCGCGACGCGCAGCGGGGATTAGGCGGTGGTTAGGATTTGGTGCTCGGGTTTTTTCGGAGGTGCCGCTGCCGCTGAGGAGAGGGGGTGGAGGTGGAGGTGGAGGAGCGAATGCGACAGCGATTACGCGACCGCACGCACGCACACACGGGCTGCCCGCCTGCCCGCCGTGATCCCTCCCTCCTCTCCCCTCTCTCTCTCTCTCTGTGTAAATTTTCTCTCTCCGGTCTGCGAGGAGTTTGGGGGGAGTCCACTCCACTTTGGTTGTGCTTGTGCGGGGGGTGGGGGGTAGGGTAGGGGTGGGGTGGGGGGAGCTTGCTCCGAAAGCTTTCTCGATTTCTTTAGCCACGATGCCGCGCTGTCCACACTTGCTTTAGATTAACCTTTCCGCCTTATCCTGCCTTTGCCCCTCTGGATGGATCTAGACATCTATTACCTTAAACTAGATCGCCACCTCGTTTTTCCTTGGGCACAAAAATGGTTGGGAAATGAAGCGTGACCAACACAAAATACACATGGCCGATGCTTTACGGCTGGTAGCTTGGTTTGGTTCGTCTCCTGGGCTCCATGCATTTGCCACAAAAGAATGCATCCACTATATGGTTCGATCGTCTAATCACGTCTTTTTGTTCGATATATATACATACTCCACGTACGAGCCACACAAGGCTCACCGGAATGTTATTACAGCAGAGACCGATCCAACCACTAAAACTGAAGCAAAAAAAAAAAAAAAAAGTTCCGAATGGCATGCACGAGGGCTCGTGGCGTACTTGTATCTGGTAGGTGGTGGGAAGCGACAGTTTTCATGGCGGCAACAACATTGTTGTACGCAGCAAATAAATCTACGAGGTACAATTCCATAAATGATAAATCTGGCCGGGCCGCACTGACTGCCCAGCGCATCCATCCATCCCGGCCATCAACCATGCTGCAATGTGACACCCGTAAAACTGTAATGGCAGCTTATTAAGACGGAACATCAACAGAAACAGCAACGGTGCGCAGAGCATCGATACGTTTCCCGAGAGCCGCTCTTGGCATCGCGTGAGCCGTCGGGGAGGGCTTCGGCAGGGGCAGGCAGGGATTAGGTGCGACCCGGCCAGAGAGAGCAGAGTAGAGTAGGTGCGACGCAGATACAGCGGTGGGATAAAATAAAACAACGGGATGTTCTCTGTAGAAAAAAACGTTTTCTTGCTTGTTATTTCTACCTGCTACAGTTGCCCACCGAGTTGGATGGGGCAGGGCTGGGCGGCTTTCGGGCCGGGCCGGGCCCGCCTGGCCTGAAGGACCACCACCGTTTGGATGGATGGATGGAGGAGGGCTTTGCTATGCTAGCTGGGTGAGCTTTTGGCTGGTGGCGCCGTAGCGAACTGATGGCGATCCATTTGTTTTGGTGCTTCCTCTGCGGCGGGTTTGCTGAGGGGAATCTGAGACGAGTAATGTGCCTGTTGTTGTGAGGAGGAGAGCAAGTTGGACCTGGACCTGGTGTGTTTGTTCCCACGGGGGCGTTTGATTAATTACCGTGTGTGAGTTTAGTGGGAGCCACTCGCTGGTTTGTGCCCGGTGCGGTCCTCGTCAATGGCAGCGCAGCGGCGCGTGACTGGTGGAGGCGCTCGTGTCATGTGAATGCGCGTGTTTTGTTGTGTGCGTCTCCTTCGTAACCGCGGGGAAAGCGATTTGTGGATGGATATGGAACTCCTTGATTTGATGTGTGACGATGTTAATCTTGGAAACATCTCGAGTGAGTCAAGTGGGTGGGCGATGGATATAGAGCACGACATCTTGAGTCCACACGGCGCCTCGTGGTCGTGAAGGACATCTCATTCCATGGAATGATCATGGACATCAACAAAAAGACTGAAATAAAATACAGAAAAATATAAGCATTGATGTTAATTTTAAGACTTAAACCTTGATGGACTGATTTCTTTAAAAAAAAGGTGAAGATCTAAGCTACACCCAGTTGGATGACATCCGTTTTAAGGGTAGTGGTGTGCAGATCTATACCAGACAAAGTATTTTTATTGTCGCCGAGCTAATTTGCAATTTATGTAACAGAAAAATGGCATGGCTACTATTTCGTATGGAAATGGTTGACTGCAATAGTAGCTCCACTGTTGCACCAAAATTCTCGCGGGTTTGTTATTTCTCAATGGATCGAGGAATAGTTATAGCTCAATTACGCATGACGATTTATGATGCTTTTAGTTTTGTGGTTTCAGAAATATTATAAATCTGACATCGGGATTAAACAATTCTCGAGCGAACTATTTAACTGACACACAAATCATAAAACGGTAGCGGAGACTTCAACAAACACGTACGTTCGCTCAAATATAATCAGTCAAGCGCATTATCCTATCCACTCCCCCATCCAATCTCCCCACCTCCCCCCCCCCCCCCCCCACTAGCATGCCTTCTCCGTTTTTCTCTCTACTTCTCCTATACAAATCGAATTCGCCTCTACCGCCACGGCTCTCTCGCTAAGGCGCGCCCAAGTCATCCTGCTCCTCGTGCTCTTTCTTGCGTCGGCTCGTGTCCTGCTTTGTCGGGCGAACAACCATCACATCCCAAACATACGGGGCTTTGTTCGCCATAGGCCACACCCTTCACGCAGAAGCATCCAAAACTTTGGCGTTGTGGCTCCCTTCTCCTTGTCGTTGGATGCTTTTTCTCCCCCCGGGAACCACATTCCGCCTGGCGGAGATATCGTCACTCTCATCACGGATGATGGCGATGTGGGAGTGCCGACAAGCTCTCCTTGCAAAGGGGGTGGCTGCGGGCCGTGAGGCAGGTGATTGAGACGGTCCTTCAAGAGGCAAACAAAGTGTATGTTCACAAAGTATTGAAATGCATATGTGTTGAAATGGGTTTTTGCCATGACAACTTTTATTACAACACATAGGTTTCATAAAGTATTCCTTGCCACTAGCAATTTTCATTGACATGCATATGTTCTTAACATGAATTTTACCAGCGAAATGCCGCTATGTCAATATATTCTTATTTGCTTTTGGTACATAGCAAACTCGAGAGATAGATTTCCTGAGAATATATGAATATTTTTTTGTCATTGCTAATTCGTTTTATTTTGTATTGCAAAACAAACGCTTTGACAAAATAGTCAAGTATAGTGTTATGGTTTCCGATGGCATGGCAATCTTTAAAGTTTAGTAGTTTACTGTTTTTCAAACGGCAAATTTATAGATTTTTTTTCATGGCTCATAGCAAATCTATTATATACACTTGGCAAGATTCATTTAATATAACATGGTAATTATTCTGTAATCTATGTGATATGCCAAATTTCCCAGGTGTCTATGTAAAATGTAGTGTATGCACTTTGACAGTTTTACTAAACGTAACATGACAACTTCCTAAATTTGCCTTCTTTCTTATATTTACAAAATCCCTAAATTTTCCATGTGCCCATTACAGTTTTTTAAAAAGTTGCCATGTTTTTAGAGAACAAAATTATAAAATTTCCATTTACCCATGGCAATATTCTCAACTTGACATCTTTTGTTTGTTCTTTAAGAACAAATTCATATTTTTGCCATGTGCCATTTTAACTTTTCCAAAAACATGCCATATCTTTTTAGAGAACAACATTCTTAAAACTTGTCATATGTCAAAGGAAAAATCCTAAATCTGACATATTTTCAAAGAATACAGATTTTCCACGTGTCCTTGGCAATTTGCTCAACTTGCCATATTTTTGTTTTTAAAGAACAAATCTCCTAAATTTTGTCGTGCACCCATTTAAATTTCCCCCCAAAACTTGCCAGGTCTTTTAGAGGATAGAATTCATAAAACTTGACATATGGCGTTGGTAAATTCATAAATTTTACATATTTTCAAAGAATACGGTCCCTATATTTGCCACGTGCGCATCACGAATTCCCCAAAATAGTTGCCATGTGTTTCTTAAAACAATATTTTCTTAAATTTTTGCCGATGTGGCCATTCCAAAATCAGAATTTCCTAAACATTTTTATCCACATTTACCATCATGTACAAATGTATTTTTCACATGATATTTTTGGACTGTGCCAAATTTCTGTTTGGACCATGCCAAAGTTCTTTCTTTCGGATCGTGGCAAATTTATGGCTTTTATGGTGGATATTTTATTCTTTTACGATGTCCAGTCTTTTTTACCATGTCCAGTCTTTTTACCATGGCAAATTTAATATTTGGGCCATGGATTTTTTTCACTATGGCAACTTTATTTTGTTTGGCCATGGTCAATTTTTTTACACCATGACAATTTTATTAAGTACATTGTAGGTAACACGACGTTTATTTTATCTATACCATGGAAATATTTTATTTTAGATCATGGCAATTTTATTAATTAGATCATGGTGCTTTATTTGTAGGTACCATTGCAACTTCATTGTGTACACCACGACAATTTACTATTTAGACCATGGTAGTATTATTGTATGTAACATTGGTAATATTTCATGTATTTTAGTTCAATGGAAAATATTATGGTAATTTTGTTTTTTCATAAACCATGGAAAATGGAAAATCATTTCAATTTCGGTAGGTACGTGTGTTCACTAGACCATAAAAATATTGGTAGTTGCACTCTATCATGTCATTTTTCTTTTTGTGGGTATTTTTGTGTGTGGTGGTTTTAACGAGTATACCATTACAATTTTATCAGCTAATCCATGACAATTTTTATATATTTTTGCTAGCTACTATTATATACATACGAATTTCTAGATTTTCATGGAAAATTTTCTTTAAAGTTTTTTATAAAATTTTTATTCAGATTTTGCATTTCTTTCGTGTTTAGTACCTAGAGGCCCATTCCTTTGTCGCTCGTGCTGGCAAGCCTTTGAAGGGGTTGTGCGAGAGGTTTCCGCAAGTGAATGTTTGCTCATGACGTAAGCGCCGCATTAAGGCACCCTCGAGAGAGAACAACTCGAATCTTTTGCTCTAGGATCCTACAAATCTGACGTTTCAGTGTTACTGGATTTCTTTTGTTTTTGGTTGCTTTTTTTCCTTATTATTTTTTCAAGAGAGACGATCGAATTGAACTCTAGGCACTCCCAAAGTCTTGGACAAGGTAATTAAGATCAAGATTATATTTTCCCACAAAAAAAATCTAGATTATATTTGATTGCTAGGGTCATTGACTCAACGTAAATCTTCAGATGATGATTTTCTTTCATAAATGTCAGGTTGTCAACTACTTCCATCGATTCGAAATAAATGTCACAGTTTTGAACTACTACATTCCCACATGAATCTAATGATATATTATTTATTACATATAATATATATTCCCTCCGTTTTAAAATATAAGACCTTTTAGAGATTTCACTAGAAGACTACATACGAAGCAAAATGAGTGAATTTATAATCTAAAATATGTCTATGTACATCCGTATGTAGTTTATAGTACAATCTCTAAAAGGTCTTATATTTAGGAACGGATGGAGTATTTAGTTAGTTAAATTAACAAACTAGAACTACGCGCATACCCTATACACTTGGACGGAGGTAGTACGGTTAATTTAAAACTTCAACACTTATTATGAATAGGAGGTAGTACTTGATATCCCAAACTAATACAGAGTACTATATTCTGGATTAGTGGCTTTTTACCGGAGTAGGACCAAATCAGTGGCTATACATTGCCCTGTCATATTGTCCCATATCCTGCAATCATTTTTCACATCATCCTGCACGGCCGTGAAAAGGCCACATTCAGGTAAGCGAATCAGCAATGATCTCCCCGGCACCTCGAGTCCCAGAAAACTGAAAGTAAGCTTAATTACAGTTTTCATACGGAGTAGGAGTAGTATATACACTGTCGGTAAAAAGGATTGCTTTGAACAGGGAGACAGCACAATCACGTCACGTGCATGCCGATGGCCGGCTGAATCTTGTCACTTTCGCCGTAGCCTGAGAGGCGAACCAGGCACAGGAGTATCCACGGAAACAAAAGTTTTCAGGCATTTTCTGATCTCCGTGCGAGTGGCAGAGATCTCGCAGCGGGTGGTCTGGGTACCTGTAAACTTCCCCGCGCTCCTTTCTCCGCCAAAGGGAAGGTAAACTTTTCTGTCACGGTTCGGTAAGTTAAGCTTGTGGTGGTCAGTGCCCGTTCAAAGGTGACTTTGTTGTGGTAATTCGCTTTTGTTTTTGTATACCCCCTTTTCTTTGTATCTCTTGCCTTTTCTTTTTTGTAGAAAGCAGCTGTCAAAGCACCGGACCAGTATTTCTGACATAATTTAGCAACCAACTACAGAACTTGGTTTGAAATGTAGACATATTTTCTTTTCCACACAAATCAATGTATTGTTGGGAATTATCACACAAATGCACTTGTAATTAACTGAAAACTGCAAAGAAAACAAAGGCCCTGTTTGGAACCATCCAGATTATATAATCCAGTTTTTATAATCTATTCTATCTCCAAACAGGACAACTTATGGTGTAGATTATAAAAACTAGATGGATAGATTAATAAAAACTCATAATCTACTCTATACCAGCTAAAATCAGATTATGTATTGCTAATGACCCATTCCCTTGTAAAGTTGGAGATAATCACATTCCTACCACCGTCACCCTCTTCTTTAAAAAAACAGAGGGCAGATAGGTCATTATGCAATGTAAAACCTGAATTATAGTTTATATAACCTGACCTCCAAACATGTTCACCTAGATTATTTTTATAAACCAGATTATATAATCTATCTGCATAATCCAGATTATCATAATCTATTATGGTTCCAAACAAGGTCAAAGTAATCTCAGCACAACATCATGTATTAACTTAAAAATCGTTGCTTAGCACAGAAGGAAACATGTGCAGGAGCATATATGAAGGAAAAATATTACTCGACAGACAAGACGCTCCTCAGACAAGTGTCTTGTGGTAGGAGTAATTTTTTGAACATCAGCAAGCATCAACAAAAAAACACCATATTTTTATGTGGAAAACCCATCAACTTGAGGGGAAAAAACCACGGGCCAAAGTCACCCAAATCCTCTTTCACTATTATCAAATGTGGGATACAACAAGTTTCTTCTCTAGATAGCACCAGAGGATCTCATACATCAAGATTTATGAATCTTGGATGAACACAACAAGATTTGGGGCTCAAGAGCTAGGGATTGGAACAATCTCACCAAAGATGGTCGAACCACAGCTTGAAGAAGACAAGGTAGTGGATTTGGATCATCACAACCTTGGGGAGGAGCTCCCTTTGCTTCTTCCTTCAATCTTTATCTTCTTCCCTTTCTCACTTGGTTTTCTATCTTCTTCTCCAATGAAGGTTGAACATATTTTCCTCACGCTAGGTGGTGGCTGTTGGATGGAGGATAAATCATCCCCATTCACTCACGTGCAAAGGCCAAAATGACCCTAGGTCATAACCCTAATGGGTAGTGGGCTTGTGCATCTTTTTTTGGCTACCTAAAAGGCCTCAAATGGTCATCTCCTTAGAGCCCGCATGAGGAGGATATCCCAATAAATCTCCCCTCCGACTCATGAGAGGGGCACCGCCATGCCCGCTACCTTGCAACATGCTTGTAGCTTCTCATTTGGCAATATCTTGGTCATCATATCCGAACCATTGTCGTCAGTATGGATCGTCTCAAGTTTCAGCAACTTGGAACTTACAACACCTCGAATCAAATGATACCTCACATCAATGTGCTTGGTTCGAAAGTGATAGCCTGAATTCTTGGCAATGTGGATAGCACTTTGACTGTCGCAAAACAAAACATACTTCTCTTGCTTCATGTCGAGCTCTTGCAAGAAGTTCTTCATCCACAAAACTTCCTTGCTAGCATCAACTGCTACTATGTACTCAACTTTTGTAGTTGATGTACAAACACATTTTTGCAATCTTGATTGCCATGACACTGCTCCCCCTGCATAAGTCATGAGGTATTGAGATGTGGACTTCCTATAATATTTGTCACCTGCATAATCTGCATCTGTATAGCCGTGCAATACATGATCACCACTTCCGAAGCATAAACAGAATGTAGAAGTTCCCTTGAGATACCTGAGAATCCACTTCAGTGCTTCCCAATGGGCTTTACCTAGATTTGTCATGAACCGGCTAACAACTCCAAGTGCATAGGCAATATCAGGCCTAGTGCATACCATGGCATACATCAAAATGCCCACAACAGAGTGGTAAGGTATTTTCCTCATTTCTTCTTTCTCCTTCTTACTTGTAGGATATTGTTTTGAATTCAGTTTTTGATGGCCTTCAAGCAAAGAGATAACAGATTTTGCATCTTTCATATTGAACCTTTCAAGTACCTTCTCAATGTATCTTTCCCGTGAGAGCCAAAGTAGCTTCTTTGATCTTCATGCCAAGTATTTGCTTACCTGATCCTAAATCCTTCATGGCAAATGATTTACTCAATGCCTTCTTGAGGAGAGCAATCATCTTTGTGCCATTTCCAATAATCAGCATATCATCAACATACATCAAAGAATAATGAAGTCACCCTCGGCGTACCTCATCATAAAGACATAATGACCAGGTTGTGCTTTATGGTAACCAAGCCAGTCATAAAAGACTCAAACTTATTCTTGTACCACAGTCGAGGAGCTTGCTTCAAGCCATACAAGCTCTTCTTCAGTTTGCAAACTAAGTGCTCCTTGCTTGCAGCCATGAATCCCTCTGGCTGCTCCATGTATATATCCTCATATAGGTCACCATGCAAGAATGCAGTCTTCACATCAAGTTGTTCAATTTCCAAGTCCATGGTGGCTGCCATGCCAAGCATAACTCGGATTGAAGACATCTTGACCATCGGAGAGAATATCTCATCATAATCAATGCCCTTTTCTGACTGAAACCTTTCACAACCAATCTGGCCTTGTACCTTGGGTGTGAGGTGTTTTCTTGAGTCTTCACTCTGTACACCCACTTGTTCTTGAGTGTTTTCTTGCCCTTTGGCAGATTTACTAACTCAAAAGTATCATTCTCATACAGGGATTTCATCTCATCCTGCATGGCTTCTGACCATTCTTCCTTATTATCATCTGCTACTACCTCCTCATAGCATGAGGGCTCGCATGCATGAGTCATCAACACATATTGATGTGTTGGATACCTAGAAGAAGGAATGTGAGCTCTATCACTTCTTCTTTGTTGCTGTACAGGTGGTGAATCAGGTGGATTTTCGTTGGCATTACCAACTTCTTCATCATCCTCACTTGATGGCTGCTCGTCACTTTGACTTGTACTACCTTGGTCAATTGCATCTCCACTGTCTTTAATGTCATCATCTCCCCCATGATTGTCATGCACGAGAGGAGGACGGATTGGATCCATATCAACCAGAGGTGTGTTGGTCATTGGCTTCTCTGGTTTCCCAATATCGTTTATTATCTCATCTTCAATGAACACCACATCTCGGATTCTCACAATTTTTTGTTTGGTCGGTCCCACAACCTATAGCTAAACTCTTCACTTGGTTGTCTGAGGTAGATGCACTGCTTTGTCTTGCTATCAAGCTTGGATCTCTCATCCCTTGGGACATGTACAAATGCTCTGCAACCAAAGACCTTCAGGTGCTTATATGATACCTCCTTCCCTGACCAAACTCTTTCAGGAATATCACCTAAAAGAGGAACTGAGGTAGATAGGTTAACCACATACATAACATTCATCAATGCTTCAACCCAAAAATAACTAGGTAAATGAGCATGAGACAGCATAGCCGTGACCCTCTGTGTGAGTGTCCTGTTCATTCTCTCTGCAAGACCATTTAGGTGAGGTGTCTTTGGTGGACTCTTCTCAAGCGGTGACGCCCTCGGCTTAATCGTACGCTAATCATACACGCAAATGCGTACGATCAAACCCAAGGACTCACGGGAAGATATCACAACACAACTCTAGACACAAATAAAATAACATCAGCTTCATATTACAAGCCAGGGGCCTCGAGGGCTAGAATACGAAAGCTCGATAAGCACACGAGTTAGCGGAAGCAACAAATATCTGAGTACAGACATAAAACATGGGGTGCCTTAGAGAAGGCTAGCACAAAAGATACAACGATCGAACGAGGCGAGGCCTCCTGCCTGGGAACCTCCTAACTACTCCTGATCATCAGCGGCCTCCACGTAGTAGTAGGCACCGTCGGGGTAGCAGTCGTCGGCGGTGGGGACCTCCATCTCCTGGGCTTCATCATCTGGTCGCAGCAAACGGATCAAGGGAACAAGGGGGGAGCAAAGCAGCGGTGAGTACTCATCCAAAGTACTCGTAAGTCTTACATCAGAACTATTCTAATTATGCACCAGTATCAAAGAAGGGGGTTATATGTGGACTGACTGCAGCAATGCGAAAATAGAGAGAGAAGGGCCTAGTCCTATCGAAGACTAGCATCTTCAGGGTCTTGCAGCAATAGACGAGAGTAGAACAGGGGGGTAACACAATAATAGTCATATTGTTGCAGCAAAATTAAAGTGAGGTCACGCCTAAAGATCCTCCCTCGATTCCCTGCGAGGAAGCAATCCCGAGGCAAACTAATTCCAGTTAAGTAACAATTGTAGTTGTATAAGATCGGGGCACAACTCCAAGTCGTCCTGTAACCGTGGACACGGCTATCCGAATAGTTAATTTTCATCCCTGCAGGGGTGCACCACATGTCCCGTCACGCTCGATAACACTCTGGCCGGACATACTTTTCTGGGTCCTGCCCGGCCTCGGAATATCGACACGTCGCAGCCCCACCTAAGACTAATCAGAGAGGCCAGCCCGCCGGTCTAAATCCTAAGCACAAAGGGTTCGTGGGCCCAGTTCCCCTTCACGCTCCTGCACGTGGCGTGGGCGGCCGACGTCAGTCCTAGCATCCCTTAATCACAAGCGCGATGCATCTCGGGACCACTCGGGCGCGCGCCGCTACACTGCTGGCATCTGAAAAGCTTCGGCTGATACCGCGACGCCGAGTACCCATAATTCTTCCCGTGTAGCCGGTTAGTGCGAAAAGGTCTCCGACCAACCCAGATCAAATACCCAAATCCATTAGCATTTTAATTAGGCCAACAACACAGTCTCGCGGGAATCCACCCGTCTTACAACTAATCACCAATGATCCCAGTAACATGGTCGAGTAACTGTGTGGTTGTAACATCGGGGGAATCCGAGGTATCACCCTCGTTGGATCCCGAACGATGTACCCGTCAAGGTGGGCTTAGAGGAATCACCCTCGGGGGTCCCACACTCGCGGGGTTGCACGACAGAGACGTCATCGGGAATGGTGAAAGAGGAATCACCCTCGATAACCACGACCGACTAGCTATACTACAGAGATATCATCAGGAGTACTTAGCGAGGTGTCACCCTCGGTACCCGATAGTATCTCTGTAGCGTCGTACAACAAAGGGGGGTGAATGTGCTGTGTCGGGTCTGGCTCGTCGATCAAAGATCGAGATTTGAAAACAAGCGGGGCAACTGAACTACGGGGTCTGAGGGGATGACTGCTCCACCTATACTAAGCATATTAAAAGTACAGGACTGAAAGTAGCAGTTCATCGAAAACAGGCTATGCATCAGATATAGGAGCTAACTACAACAGTAGCAAAATACTAATGCAAGCAGTAGGAAGAAAGACATAGGCGATATAGGAATGATCAAGGGGAGTTTGCTTGCCTTGCTGCTCTGCGGCAAAGGACTGATCGGCAGGGTCGTAGATGTACCCGGCAGCAGCGTCAGTCTCGGGGTCTACCGGTAAGAAGAGGGGGAAGAAACAATAAATAATAGCACCGATGCAACACAAAGCATGACATGGAAAGATGCAGGCTAGACATGAGCTAACGCAGCAACATCCGTCATAGACGGGTCGGAAGAATATCTGACGATATTTTCCGGGTCTCGGGCTACTACCGGTTATACTGGAAACGATGGAAAAGTTCCATGTTTGCTATGCTAGGGACGCGTGACAGACGAACGGGCCGTGTATCCGGGTTCGTCTCGCTTTGCTGATCAACTTTCATGTTGAAATTAATTTGATCTGACTTACGGATTATTTTATATTAATTTTCAAAGTTTTATTAATTATTTAGGAATTAAAAACAGAATTAAAAGATTTAATAAAATCCTATTATGACATCATCGCGATGTCATGCTGACATCACATTTGACCGGTCAACTGACCAGCGGGTCCCGAACGTCATAGGCACAAGTTTTTATTAAGATTAATTATTAATTAATCAGATTAATTTAGTGGGGGACCCGCGTGTCATACTCTAATTATGTTAATTAATTATTTTAACTAATATATCTATTTATTTATTTATTTAAGGAAAACATTATTTTTAATATTTATATTAACTCTCGCGTGGGGCCTCCATGTCATAGACAGCGGGTGCATTGGCCCCACCGGTAAGTGACCTAAGGCTATTTTCTCATCTTTTCATTATTAGATACCTAACCGTTCAAATACCGTATTCCTCTAAAAATCCATATACGCAAATACATACATCACATCTCATACATACATACATACATACATACGCATCTAATACATCATTTATTTTTATTTTCTTTTTCTCTCAAAACTCTCAACACTCATCTCTGTGTTAACACACACACAGAACTCTCTCTAACTCCACCTAGAAGAACACAAACTTCAAATCTTCCTACCGGAGTCCACCGTCGACGGATCGAGGCCCCGTTTGCCGGAACGGAACCGGGACGTCGAGGAGAACGACAAGGTGGGAGGAGCCCGGGGAGGGGCTCACCGACGGTGACGTGACGGCCCGGTGAAGCCGGAGTTCGCACGAAGGTGATGGTGGAGACGCGTGGTTCCGGTGGTGGAGGGGACGGTGATGATGGTGGTGACGCGCCGGCGAGGGGGAACCGGCCGAATCCGGCGTGGTGGAGGTGTCTCCCTGCCCGGTCCCTCCCGGACCGAGCGGGAAAAGGCCGACGGGGTTGGAGGGCCGAGGTGGGGGGCGGCTCGCCGGCGGGAAGGAGGAGGGGCCGCCGGCCGAGGTGGGGCTCGCCAGGGGAGGGAGGAGGCCGTGGGGGGAGGAGGCCGCCGGCGGGAGGAAGGAGGCCGTGGGGGGAGGAGGCCGCCGGCGGGAGGAGGTGGCCGTGGGGGAGGAGGCCGCCGGCGGGAGGAGGTGGCCGTGAGGGAGGGGGTCGCCGGCGGGAGGTAGAGAGGCCGCCGGGGATCTGCGGGAGGGAGAGGGGCTCGGTGGGGGAGGCGAGATGGGGTGGGAGAGGGAGTCGTCACGGGAGAGGAGGGATCCACGGGAGAGAGATTGCTCTCGTGGGTGGGGGTTGTCGGTGGGGGGTGGGGGTGGGGCCCCCCACGAGGGGAGGCTGGGGGGCGCTGGCGGCGCTGGTGGGAGGGGAGGGAGTAGCGAGGGGAGGGAGGTTTGCTCGCCAGGGGGGCTAGGGTTTAGCGGGAGGGGGCGCGGGAGGCCTGGCGGTTGGGCCTCTTGGCCCAGCCAGGCCAGTGGGGGGGGGGGCTTTCTTCCTTGCTTTTTTTTTGTTTGTTTTGTTTTGTTTTAGTTTGTTTTCCCTGTTTCCTTTTTTTTATTATTTCTTTCTTTCAATTTTCTTTTCTTTCTCTTATCATTTTTTTAATACTTTCCTTTTTTTTACATATATAATCTTTTGATATTTAATCATGAATTTATAATATACTTTTCCTTCGCCCTCAAATTTTGAACCCGGATAGGCTTGAATCAACGCGGGTCTGAGATGGAAATTCGATGACATGGCATCATTAGCGGTTGATCACTGTAGCTTAATTACAATTACTACTGTAGCAAAAGTCGAGGATGTCACAATTCTCCCCTACTAACAAGAATTCTCGTCCCGAGAATTAAGAGGTAGAGGGAAAGAGCCCGGGGTATTCATCACGAAGATGATCCTCGCGTTCCCAAGTGGCTTCATCTTCAGAGTGATTTGACCACTGCACCTTAAGGAACTTGGTGACCTTGCGACGAGTCTTACGTTCAGCTTGATCGAGAATGCGGACCGGATGCTCTTTATAAGAGAGGTCTTGTTGTAGCTCAAGCATATCGTGATCCACTGCTCGAATAGGGTCCTTGAAGCAGCGACGGAGCTGAGAAACATGGAAGACATCGTGAACCTGGGAAAGGTTCGCCGGCAGTTCCAATTGATAAGCCACTCTTCCACGCCTTTCGAGAACAGTGAAAGGACCAATATAACGAGGAGCTAACTTGCCCTTGATTCCGAAACGGTGTGCACCTCTCATTAGTGTGACACGAAGATAAGCCTTTTCGCCAGGTTGATAGACCATATCTTGATGATGACGGTCATACTGACTCTTCTGACGAGACTGAGCAGCCTTCAGATTGTCATGAAAAATGTGGACTTGATCTTTAGTATATTGGATAATATCCGGACCGAAGAGTGATCGTTCCCCGGTTTCTGACCAATTCAGAGGAATTCGACACCTTCGCCCATACAATATTTCGAAAGGGGCCATCTTCAGACTAGCTTGATAGCTATTGTTGTAAGAGAACTCGGCATACGGGAGAGATTCCTCCCATTTCTTACCGAAAGAAATGACACAAGCTCGAAGCATGTCCTCGAGAATTTGGTTGACTCGTTCAACTTGTCCCTGGGATTGAGGATGAAATGCCGTGCTGAAGGACAGATGAGTCCCCATAGCCTTCTGAAAACTTTCCCAGAATTTTGAAGTGAACAAGCTGCCACGGTCCGAACTGATTACCAACGGAATACCGTGAAGTGAAACAACTCTTGACATATAAAGATCTGCCAGCTGACTAGCATTAATCGTTTCTTTGACGGCCAGGAAATGTGCAACTTTGGACAGTCGATCAATGACGACAAGAATAGCATCATTACCTTTCTGAGACCTGGGAAAACCAGTGACGAAGTCCATCTCAACATGGTCCCATTTCCACTCAGGAATAGAGATAGGTTGCAGAGTTCCAGCAGGCTTTTGGTGTTCTGCTTTGATACGCCGGCATATATCACATTCTGCCACATAGCGTGCAATGTCTTGTTTCATATTGGGCCACCAGAATCTTTGCCGGATGTCTTGGTACATCTTGGTACTACCCGGGTGAATAGACAATGGTGTGTCATGAGCTTCTTCCATCACCTTCCCAGTCATCCTGAGATTTTCCTTCTTATTTGTGACGAATAGGCGACCCTTGAAATACAAGGCGCCACCTTCATCAATAGTGAAAAAGGAGGGTTTACCCTTTGCAATATAGCTCTTAATCCTGTCGACATCATCGTCAAAGTCTTGTATATTCTTTATGGAGCTCACAAGATCTGGTTCAACCACTAGGTTACTGAGGGATCCCTGATTAACAACACGAAGGTTCATCTTTTGATACTCTTCAGGAGGGGGAACAAGGTAACCCTGAGGAACAATGTGGAGGTTCAGTTTACGGAATTCCTCTTGCAAACGATCGTGAACCTGATGAACCTGGAGGTGGTTGCAGTATGACTTGCGACTTAAGGCATCAACCATTACATTAGCCTTGCCAGGGGTATATGATATACTACAATCAAAATCTGCTATACGCTCCATCCATCTTTGTTGACGCAGGTTCAGCTCCGGTTGAGTGAACAAGTACTTCAGACTTTGATGGTCGGTGTAGATTTCACAGCGATTACCGACAAGGTATTGTCGCCATTCCTTCAATGCATGAATGACTGCGGCAAGCTCGAGATCATGAACTGGGTAGTTCTCTTCATGAGCACGCAGTTGACGTGAAGCATAAGCGATCACCTTGCGATCCTGCATTAGGACACAACCTATTCCTTGACGAGAAGCATCACAGTATATGACGAAATCCCTTTTCGTATCTGGAGGAGCAAGTACTGGAGCGGACGTCAGTTTGTCCTTGAGCGTCTGGAAACTTTCCTGACATTTATCAGTCCATTCATACTTAACACCCTTGTGAAGCAGGTTGGTTAAGGGCTTCGCAATCTTGGAGAAGTTCTCGACGAATCGACGGCAATAGCTGGCAAGTCCGAGAAAACTTCTGACTTGCTTGACATTCTTCGGGGGAGTCCAGTCAAGAATAGCTTGAATTCGTTCGGGGTTGACCGCAATACCATCTTTGGAAATCACATGACCAAGGTAAGTCACTTCGTCTAGCCAGAATTCACATTTGGAATACTTCGCATAGAGTTTATGCTCCCGAAGCTTATCCAATACAAGACGAAGATGTTCAGCATGCTCTTCTTTATTCTTCGAAAACACCAGAATATCATCCAGATATACCACGACAAATTTGTCGAGGTAGTCCATGAATATATAATTCATCAGTCGAGAGAAGGTTGCCGGTGCATTGGTTAAGCCGAAGGACATGACGGTGTACTCGTATGATCCATATCGAGTAACAAAGGCGGTCTTTGGAATATCCTCCTTGCGAACACGGATCTGGTGGTATCCCAATCTCAAGTCGAGCTTAGAGAAAACGGTGGAACCAGCAAGTTGATCATACAAATCATTTATCCGTGGGAGAGGATATTTGTTTTGAATAGTGGCCTGGTTGATAGGACGATAGTCTTGAACCAATCGATTTGTCCCATCCTTCTTCTTAACAAAGAGAGAAGGTGCTCCCCAAGCAGAGGAACTCGGACGGATGAAACCCAGACGGAGCGAGTTGTCAATTTCTTGCTTAAGTTCAAGGAGTTCATGTGGTGGCATTTTATAAGGACGCTTGGCAATAGGAGTGGTACCGGGTACCAAGTCAATGACAAACTCGACAGCTCGAGCAGGGGGAATCCCCGGAAGTTCTTCTGGAAAGACATCTTGAAATTCTCGGACCACCGGTATGTTTTCAATCCCTTCAAGAGGCGACGCATTTAATGCATTCAAAGCATACAGCCGTGCCTCAGCATTACGGACGAGATGAGCATGGTAGCTTACTAGTTCATCTGAAGGGTGTAGTAGGTGGACGGTTTTGGTGGCACAAACGATCGATGCCGTATGAGCTTTCAACCAGTCCATCCCCAATATGAGATCAATGTTGGATGACTTTAGTAGGATGGGGTTGGCAAGGAATTCTAATCCTTCAATTTCAACTGGAACATGGGGGCAAACCACAGAGGTTCGGCATTCGCCCCCAGGGGTGTTTACCACTATCGGGATGTTCATCTCTTCGCTCCTAATGTCATGCATGTATGCAAAATTTTCCGACATAAAGGAATGCGATGCTCCTGTATCAAACAATACAGAAGCAGGTACTGAGTTAACGAGAAGTGTACCCATCACGGTAGCAGGCTGGTCTTGAGCTTGACCCATATCAATGTTGTTGGCCTGACCACGAACATAAGCAGGCTTAGCGTTGAAGTTGCGGTTCTGGTTGTTGCCACGGCCAGTTGCGGGAAGTGCCAGCTGATTCTGATCCTGCCTGCAGTCTCTAGCACGGTGACCTGGACGGCCACACTTGAAGCAAAGCCTGTCCTCAAGACGGGAAGGAGGAACTCGAGGCGGTGGAGCTGGAAGCCTCGGCTGCCTAGGTGGTGGAGGAGGCAGGCGAGGTGCAGCATATGACGGCCTCGGAGTAGGAGCAGGTGCATGGTACATGTTGTTGGGAATCCAGATCTTACGCTTCTGTGCAGATGAGCCCGAAGATGAGCCCATGTCACGGTTGCGCTTGCTGCTATCTTTGTATTCCTGCAGACCAGTCTCAACCTGAATAGCCTTGTTCACGAGGGTGGCGAAATCAGCATAGTCCTGAACGAGGAGTGTCAGCTTGATATCAGGGTGGAGGCCTTCACGGAACTTCTCCTGCCTGCGTGCATCAGTCGCAATGTCTTCTTCAGCATAGCGAGATAATTCCAGAAATTCCCGCTGATAAGCATCCACAGTCTTATTGCCCTGGACCAAGTTGCGGAACTCACGCTTCTTCCGGTCCATGATTCCCTGGGGAATGTATCGAGCACGGAAAGCAGCCTTGAACTCTGCCCAAGTGATGATAGTTCCATCGGGCTGAGAGCGCCTGTGGCTGTCCCACCATTGAGCAGCGGGACCTTTCAGAAAGTAGGCGGCAAAGTTGACATAGCTCGCCAGGGGCACATTGGCAGACTCCAGCTCATAACAAATGTCACGGAGCCAGTCATCAGCATCAAGAGGCTGAGTTGAGCTGCGGTAGATCGCAGGGTTGAGACGACAGAAGTCTTGCAGTGTCACGCCTTGTGGTTGGTTCATGTTCGGCCTTTGGAACTGATCCATGAGCCCTTGCATAAACTGGCGGTTCAGCTCAAACTGTTGGATCATCCCCGCCATATACTCAGGAGGCGGGGGTGGTGCATCGTTGGCAGGGCCACGCGGGCGGCCAACTGGTCTAACCATCCTGTTAAATATTTAGCAGGGGTAGTTTAGCTTAAAGTAATTGAAAGACATCGCATGCATTCATGACGTAATCAAGCATAATGAAAGGGAAATGCGATAAATACTTCATAGTAGTTGAGTTCGACATACAGACCCATACATAAGTTCGATTACAGACTAACGATTAAAAACTCGAAATTTGGCGATAGCCCGGACGCATTTGACGATACCCTGGACTCACTAGGCGGCGCGCAGGCACGCGGTGGAAGAGTACCACAACAAGATGTAGCGATAAGGCTACATCAACGTCGGAGAGGACGACCGAATCCTGGTAGCTGGCGGTGATAGAAGGTAGGGACAGGACCCTGTGTCCCGTTGTGACTCTGGTGAGGGTACCGCATCCAGTCGAGCAGCTGAGGTCCAAGTGCAGGGGTTCTACCCCCAACATCAGTCCACTCGAGAGCTGATGGTAGCTCTGTCCTGCTCGGCTCGCGGATGCGCATAGGTGGAACCCTCGGACAGTGTGATGGCTGTAGCTCTGTCAACGCGTCGTAAAGACGAGCGCGCGTAGCATACAACTCCACAGTCAGAGCTCGGAAAGCACGATCCATTGCCTCAGTGTACTGCACCAGAATCCGCGCGTCGTAGCGACGCGTCACGTAGGGGGCACAGACAGTGACGTAGGAACGGTCGCTGCGCTCCCGAACGTCAGAAGCGTAGGCAGTGAGATCAGACCCAGTCTCATCCCCAGCAGGAGCATGCGGGATGTATCTGAAAGGGCTCTCCTCCAGGTGAGGGTACGCTCCACGGAGACGGGTGATGGCGATGTAGGCCGCATCATGGACGGCCATCTCGACCGACACTCCAATACCACAGAACACGTGGCGCTCGAGGGTCTCGCCGCCCCTCTGGTCGAAGATGCAAACCTCAGCCTGGTACTGGTACTGGTTGTACTCGCGGAAATCCTCGAACACAGTGTACTCGGGGTACCAGCGATATCCCAGCCTGGTCAGGAGATCGACCAAAATGGCCGAGAACCCAGTCGTCTCGGTGGCCTGTGTTAGGCGCACGTGCTGTCTTGCGGGACGCATCTGAAAATAAGATTGACGGATGTCAATGACAGTGTGTGTAATACATATTCACGAGAAAAAGAGTAGATAGTCCAGCGCTCCGGATTGATGTGATTCGAGAACCTAATGTTAGAGTTAGTAAAATCTTTGACCCGAAAGAGAAGAGGAAGTAGAGCCCAGAGTATAGAAAAGGAGTAAAAGATACTAATACCACCCAATTGAGATGTGGGCCCGTAAGCCACAACATCAGTGTTAGTAAAGTTTTTCAAACACTAGACTCAACTTCGGCCAAGGAGTTGGAAAGGGGGCTACCTACAGGCAGTTGGCTCTGATACCAACTTGTGACGCCCTCGGCTTAATCGTACGCTAATCATACACGCAAATGCGTACGATCAAACCCAAGGACTCACGGGAAGATATCACAACACAACTCTAGACACAAATAAAATAACATCAGCTTCATATTACAAGCCAGGGGCCTCGAGGGCTAGAATACGAAAGCTCGATAAGCACACGAGTTAGCGGAAGCAACAAATATCTGAGTACAGACATAAAACATGGGGTGCCTTAGAGAAGGCTAGCACAAAAGATACAACGATCGAACGAGGCGAGGCCTCCTGCCTGGGAACCTCCTAACTACTCCTGATCATCAGCGGCCTCCACGTAGTAGTAGGCACCGTCGGGGTAGCAGTCGTCGGCGGTGGGGACCTCCATCTCCTGGGCTTCATCATCTGGTCGCAGCAAACGGATCAAGGGAACAAGGGGGGAGCAAAGCAGCGGTGAGTACTCATCCAAAGTACTCGTAAGTCTTACATCAGAACTATTCTAATTATGCACCAGTATCAAAGAAGGGGGTTATATGTGGACTGACTGCAGCAATGCGAAAATAGAGAGAGAAGGGCCTAGTCCTATCGAAGACTAGCATCTTCAGGGTCTTGCAGCAATAGACGAGAGTAGAACAGGGGGGGTAACACAATAATAGTCATATTGTTGCAGCAAAATTAAAGTGAGGTCACGCCTAAAGATCCTCCCTCGACTCCCTGCGAGGAAGCAATCCCGAGGCAAACTAATTCCACTTAAGTAACAATTGTAGTTGTATAAGATCGGGGCACAACTCCAAGTCGTCCTGTAACCGTGGACACGGCTATCCGAATAGTTAATTTTCATCCCTGCAGGGGTGCACCACATGTCCCGTCACGCTCGATAACACTCTGGCCGGACATACTTTTCTGGGTCCTGCCCGGCCTCGGAATATCGACACGTCGCAGCCCCACCTAAGACTAATCAGAGAGGCCAGCCCACCGGTCTAAATCCTAAGCACAAAGGGTTCGTGGGCCCAGTTCCCCTTCACGCTCCTGCACGTGGCGTGGGCGGCCGACGTCAGTCCTAGCATCCCTTAATCACAAGCGCGATGCATCTCGGGACCACTCGGGCGCGCGCCGCTACACTGCTGGCATCTGAAAAGCTTCGGCTGATACCGCGACGCCGAGTACCCATAATTCTTCCCGTGTAGCCGGTTAGTGCGAAAAGGTCTCCGACCAACCCAGATCAAATACCCAAATCCATTAGCATTTTAATTAGGCCAACAACACAGTCTCGCGGGAATCCACCCGTCTTACAACTAATCACCAATGATCCCAGTAACATGGTCGAGTAACTGTGTGGTTGTAACATCGGGGGAATCCGAGGTATCACCCTCGTTGGATCCCGAACGATGTACCCGTCAAGGTGGGATTAGAGGAATCACCCTCGGGGGTCCCACACTCGCGGGGTTGCACGACAGAGACGTCATCGGGAATGGTGAAAGAGGAATCACCCTCGATAACCACGACCGACTAGCTATACTACAGAGATATCATCAGGAGTACTTAGCGAGGTGTCACCCTCGGTACCCGATAGTATCTCTGTAGCGTCGTACAACGAAGGGGGGTGAATGTGCTGTGTCGGGTCTGGCTCGTCGATCAAAGATCGAGATTTGAAAACAAGCGGGGCAACTGAACTACGGGGTCTGAGGGGATGACTGCTCCACCTATACTAAGCATATTAAAAGTACAGGACTGAAAGTAGCAGTTCATCGAAAACAGGCTATGCATCAGATATAGGAGCTAACTACAACAGTAGCAAAATACTAATGCAAGCAGTAGGAAGAAAGACATAGGCGATATAGGAATGATCAAGGGGAGTTTGCTTGCCTTGCTGCTCTGCGGCAAAGGACTGATCGGCAGGATCGTAGATGTACCCGGCAGCAGCGTCAGTCTCGGGGTCTACCGGTAAGAAGAGGGGGAAGAAACAATAAATAATAGCACCGATGCAACACAAAGCATGACATGGAAAGATGCAGGCTAGACATGAGCTAACGCAGCAACATCCGTCATAGATGGGTCGGAAGAATATCTGACGATATTTTCCGGGTCTCGGGCTACTACCGGTTATACTGGAAACGATGGAAAAGTTCCATGTTTGCTATGCTAGGGACGCGTGACAGACGAACGGGTCGTGTATCCGGGTTCGTCTTGCTTTGCTGATCAACTTTCATGTTGAAATTAATTTGATCTGACTTACGGATTATTTTATATTAATTTTCAAAGTTTTATTAATTATTTAGGAATTAAAAACAGAATTAAAAGATTTAATAAAATCCTATTATGACATCATCGCGATGTCATGCTGACATCACATTTGACCGGTCAACTGACCAGCGGGTCCCGAACGTCATAGGCACAAGTTTTTATTAAGATCAATTATTAATTAATCAGATTAATTTAGTGGGGGACCCGCGTGTCATACTCTAATTATGTTAATTAATTATTTTAACTAATATATCTATTTATTTATTTATTTAAGGAAAACATTATTTTTAATATTTATATTAACTCTCGCGTGGGGCCTCCCTGTCATAGACAGCGGGTGCATTGGCCCCACCGGTAAGTGACCTAAGGCTATTTTCTCATCTTTTCACTATTAGATACCTAACCGTTCAAATACCGTATTCCTCTAAAAATCCATATACGCAAATACATACATCACATCTCATACATACATACATACATACGCATCTAATACATCATTTATTTTTATTTTCTTTTTCTCTCAAAACTCTCAACACTCATCTGTGTGTTAACAGAGACAGAGAACTTTCTCTAACTCCACCTAGAAGAACACAAACTTCAAATCCTCCTACCGGAGTCCACCGTCGACGGATCGAGGCCCCGTTTGCCGGAACGGAACCGGGACGTCGAGGAGAACGACAAGGTGGGAGGAGCCCGAGGAGGGGCTCACCGACGGTGACGTGACGGCCCGGTGAAGCCGGAGGTCGCACGAAGGTGATGGTGGAGATGGCGTGGTTCCGGTGGTGGAGGGGACGGTGATGATGGTGGTGACGCGCCGGCGAGGGGGAACCGGCCGGATCCGGCGTGGTGGAGGTGTCTCCCTGCCCGGTCCCTCCCGGACCGAGCGGGAAAAGGCCGACGGGGTTGGAGGGCCGAGGTGGGGGGCGGCTCGCCGGCGGGAAGGAGGAGGGGCCGCCGGCCGAGGTGGGGCTCGCCGGGGGAGGGAGGAGGCCGTGGGGGGAGGAGGCCGCCGGCGGGAGGAAGGAGGCCGTGGGGGGAGGAGGCCGCCGGCGGGAGGAGGTGGCCGTGGGGGAGGAGGCCGCCGGCGGGAGAAGGTGGCCGTGAGGGAGGGGGTCGCCGGCGGGAGGTAGAGAGGCCGCCGGGGATCTGCGGGAGGGAGAGGGGCTCGGTGGGGGAGGCGAGATGGGGTGGGAGAGGGAGTCGTCACGGGAGAGGAGGGATCCACGGGAGAGAGATTGCTCTCGTGGGTGGGGGTTGTCGGTGGGGGGTGGGGGTGGGGCCCCCCACGAGGGGAGGCTGGGGGGCGCTGGCGGCGCTGGTGGGAGGGGAGGGAGTAGCGAGGGGAGGGAGGTTTGCTCGCCAGGGGGGCTAGGGTTTAGCGGGAGGGGGCGCGGGAGGCCTGGCCGGTTGGGCCTCTTGGCCCAGCCAGGCCAGTGGGGGGGGCTTTCTTCCTTGCTTTTTTTTGTTTGTTTTGTTTTGTTTAGTTTGCTTTCCCTGTTTCCTTTTTTTATTATTTCTTTCTTTCAATTTTCTTTTCTTTATCTTATCATTTTTTTAATACTTTCCTTTTTTTTACATATATAATCTTTTGATATTTAATCATGAATTTATAATATACTTTTCCTTCGCCCTCAAATTTTGAACCCGGATAGGCTTGAATCAACGCGGGTCTGAGATGGAAATTCGATGACATGGCATCATTAGCGGTTGATCACTGTAGCTTAATTACAATCACTACTGTAGCAAAAGTCGAGGATGTCACACAAGCCTAATGCCAAACTTCCCGCAATACCTTTCAAAAGGACCTCGGTATTCACCACCATTGCCTGATCTCACACACTTCAATTTCCTGCCAGCTTCTCTCTCAACTTTGGCATGGAACTCCTTGAAGGCTTCAAGCGTCTCGTATTTGTATTTCAGCACATACACAAAAACCTTTCTCGAATGGTCATCAATAAAAGTCACAAAATATAATGCTCCATCATGAGATTTTTCAGTCATGGAGT
The DNA here is from genome assembly GCF_904849725.1 of Hordeum vulgare subsp. vulgare. Lineage (NCBI taxonomy): Eukaryota > Viridiplantae > Streptophyta > Magnoliopsida > Poales > Poaceae > Hordeum > Hordeum vulgare. The sequence goes on from NC_058519.1 coordinate 57,104,646, forward strand.
AAACATCAGTGTGCACAATATCAAGAACATTTTTTGCATGGTGTGGAGGGAGTGTACGAAATGTAGCCCTATGTTGTTTGCCAGCAAAATAATGTTCACAAGGTTTCAAGGATATACCTTTCAACTGAGGGAGGTACTCCATGCGAGAAAGAGCATGCATGCCCTTCTCACTCATATGCCCAAGCCTCTTGTGCCATAATTCCACCGAAGTGTCTTTTTTAGCAATGTTCAACACCTCATTGCACAACTTGGTTTTAGTCACATGGAGATTACCTTGCCTACTTCCTCGAGCCACAATCAAAGAGCCTTTGGTGAGATTCCACCTTCCTACACCAAAATAACTAGGATGTGTGATATCATAAAGCTTGCCTACTGAAACTAAATTGAGCCTTATATCGGGAACATGCCTCACATCATCGAGCACCAACGTGCAACTTGTATTTGTTTCAATGCATATAGAGCCCTTGCCAACAACTGTTGATGAACCACTGTTTCCCATCCTCACTTGACCAATAACACCACTAGTGTAAGATGTGAAATACTCCTTGTGTGATGTGATGTGGAAGGACGTACCTGAATCCACAACCCAACTCATGGCATCATCATGAGTAGCACTATAGCATTCATCATCTTCAATGACTAGATAGTCCTCATCTGTTGGACTCATGGCTGAGCTGCTCTTAGCCTTTTGCTCGGTTTTATTTGCGAGTTTCCCCTCTGCAAGCTCTCTTTTGTACTTCCTACACTCACTCTTTATGTGTCCCGGATTGCCACAATGAAAGCAAGTAATATATATTCTCTGTTTTGACTTTGATCTCCCTCTGGATTTATTTTTGCCTTGCTAAAATCTGGTGTGACCACGTCCACGGTTCTCATTCTTCCCATGGGTTTCAGCCACATATGCATCAGAAGAAGAGGCATCACCCTTTTCATTCTTTCTGGCTTCTTCATTAAGCATGTTGTTCTTCACCATCTCCAAAGTTAGCTTCCCATCCGGAGCTGAATTGCTAAGTGACACAACAAGCGTGTTCCAACTATCAAGCATGGAATTCAGCAGCAACAATGCTTGCACCTCATCCGCAAAGTTGATCTTCATGGCTGAAAGTTGATTTATATGGCATTGGAAGACATTCAAGTGCTCAATCACACTTGTGCCATATCGGTACTCAAGCTTTGAAAGTCTTTTGATCACCGAGGCCTTGTTCATTGATGTATTCCTCTCATACATAGACTCCAAATTATGCCACATCTCATATGCATTTGCGGCATTTGCAACATGGTGAAATATATCATGGTTGATGTACAACTGAATCATACCTATTGCCTTTCTATGCAACACTCCATTCTTCTTCCGTGACTCCTGTGAGTATCTTGTCTTTCACAATAGGCTCATACAAATCCTTGCAATAAACGATGCCTTCCATCATGGTATTCCATAATGAGTAATTGAAAGAATCAAGTTTTGTCATGCCACTTGTAGTAGCACTTTCTTCCAAAGCCATTGTGAGCAGCACTTCTAGCAACAATCAAGCAACCGGTATTAGCAACCTTCTAAGCAACCTCGGCTCTGATACCACTCTATTGGGAATTAGCACACAAATGCACTTGTGGTTAACTGAAAACTACAACAAAAACAAAGTAATCTCAGCATCGCATCATGTACTAACTCAAGGATTGTTGCTTAGCACATAAGGAAACATATGAAGCAACATATATGGAGGAAATTTTTTCCTCGATAGACAATACGCTCCCCGGATGAGTGTCTTGTGGTAGGAGTAATTTTCTAAACATCACCAAGCATCAACAAAAGAGACACCAGACTTTTACGTGGAAAACCCCTCATCTTGAGGGTAAAAACCACGGGCTAAAGCCAACCAAATCCTCTTCCACTATTATCAAATGTGGGATACAACAAGTTTCTTCTCTAGATAGCACTAGAGGATCCCATACATCAAGATTTCTGAATCTTGGATGAGCACAACAAGATTTGGGGCTCAAGAGCTAGGGATTGGAACAATCTCACCAAAGATGGTGGAACCGTAGCTTGAAGGAGACAAGGTAGTGGATCTAGATCATCACAGCCTTGGGGAGGAGATCCCTTTGCTTCTTCCTTCAATCTTTTTGTTCTTCCCTTTCTCACTTGGTTTTCTCTCTTCTTCTTCAATGGAGGCTGAACTTATTTTTGTCACACTAGGTGGTGGTTGTTGGATGGAGGGTAAAGCATCCCCATCCACTCACGTGCAAAGACCAAAATGACCCTAGGTCATAACCCTAATGGGTAGTGGGCTACTACACCGCTTTTGGGCTGCCTAAAAGGCCTCAAATGGTCATCTCCTCACATCCCACATGAAGAGGATATCCCAACATGTATGATGTCTTGGCTGGTGTTTCGTGGATTTTGAATGTAGAGAAAGGAAAAGTGTCGGTACTCTGATGATCCATACGTTCTTCGTGTGGGATTATTACAACATCTTCACATCAGTCCTATTTTAACGTGTTGAAAAGTGCTCACAATAAAAATTAGGATAGCAAATTTGGTTTTTGGGCACCAAAATACGTGTATATGCAACGACAGCCTTAAAATAGGCACCACATCCCCAATAACAATCCTAAAGCAACATCCGCACGTCATATATCTTCTTCACAATTTGCATATATATTACAAAAAATCAACATCAAACTTATATAAATTTAACTAAAAATAATCAACACAAATATAATAAGAAACTAGAAGGGTTGGACGCGCTTTGTTGTGTCATTTGTTTTGTTGGGCTTCTTAAAAAAGCAATATGTTTCAAAATAAAAGGTGTACGCTCATTGGTGTTGTTCGGTTTCTTTAAAAACACTCATTTTCAAAATATAAGGTGCCTTACTTTTTGAAAGTTCAAACCTTTTAAGTTTTGATCAAATTTGTAGAGAAATATATGAGAATTCATAATATCATTTCACTATGATTAGATTCGTCATGAAATGAATTTCCATGTTTTTTTGTTTAGTATTGTGGATGCCAATACTTTTGCTTTAAATTTGGTCAAAGTTAAAGAATTTATTTCTTTAAACTAATGCTCCTTATATTTTGGAACTAATGGAATATTTAGTTTTGCGGGTGGGTGAGATGATGGAGTGTGTCCTATTTTTATTTACAATGTGGTCATTTGGTCGGCCTTTAATGGTGTGATTTTGTGTTATTCGCTAACCAACCTATATTTATGTGTGGAAATTTTTGTGTCGGCGGCTACATGTAGTATATTGGTGCTACAATATCACATGTTGGCGCTTATTTTTTTTAGATGTTTGGAGGGTGCACGGGATTGGTATGTTTTTATAAGACGGTTGTTGCTGGTTGATTTAAAAAACCATTGGCTTTGTCAAAATCATAAACCATATTGAGATTGAATACCTTAATTGAATGAAAGAGGTTCAAAATTAGGGAACATAGTGAATTAAAATAATTAAATGTGAGAGGTTTATAAATTGTTGACCCTATCAAAATTTGGTGACCCAATTCAAAATTGAATACATCCACTGATTGAGAGGGCTTAAAAATTAAAAAGCATAATGTATAGTATAAATAAATGAATGAGAGAGATTTCATAAATTTTTGGCCAGGTCAAAATTGGTTACCTAATTCTAACTGGAGACCTTAGTTGAATATGAGCTCTTTAAAACTAGGGAGCTTAGTCTTATAGAGGATTAATAAATCCACAACAAAAAATTATTACATACTTCATCAATCCACAACATCAAATTGCACACAAAGTATTCATCAAACAATACAACAAAGTTCAACACACATGATATAAAGCATGAGATAAAGTGTGCATCTTATTGTGCATGCCATGTCCATCACTCCTCCATTAGATCATAGAATTTGTGATCCAAATCTTTCCCACTTTCATTCTTAATGATGATGTTATGCATGATCACGCAAGCTATGATGATGTACCAAACGATCTCTTGATCCAAAAACTTAGCGAGTCCCCACACAATAGCAAATTGAACTTGCAAAATCTCAAAAGCCCTCTCCACATATTTCCTAGAGTTTGATTGATTATTATGAAAGTAAAGTTATTTCTTACCTTGGGGGCTTGAAATTGGCTTCATGAAGGTAGGTTGCTTCAGATATATCACATCCGCAAGGCATCAACCCATGTTGTATGTGCGACCATTTGCTTGGAACTCGAGTAGTGGTAATTCCCTATTGGCTAGCTTTGCAAAGAGAGGTGACCGATGTAGTACATTGATGCATTGCAAGATCTAGACATCCCAAAATATGCATGCCAAATCCATGTCTTATGATCTGCCATGACTTCAAGAATTATGGCGGCATCCTTCTTGTGTCATTTGAATTGGCGATGCCATGTTGCAGGGGTAGTTCTTCCAACTGCAATACAAGCATACATGGAAACCCACGAGCTTTTTTCATCTCCAAAAGCCTGGAAATGTTCCGAGCATTGGGTGCTCTCAAATACTCTCGCACGAACATTTCAACCACCATTTTTGAAAATGTTTGACGTACAAGATTGAATCCCTCTCTCCCACTACAAAATGTGTCCAGTGAAATCCGCCAAGACACCATATGCCATCATGCGCAATGTGGATTTGCATTAGATTGGATCTTCTTCTCAGTGATATGTCCAAGACTTCCGACGAAGTTCCTCCTTTTCTCAAAGGAACACAAGTATTCATGGGCGAAAACAGAACCATGACGTGGTAGCTCCACTCTGTTGCGGTCTTTTCAACTGAATTTCTTTGCCTTCCCGCATATGAAACGAATGGGCGTTGTGTCCCGGGTCAATTTTGGGGCGGGGGGGGGGGGGGGCAGAGAGTCTCTGATGTCCTCCTCTTTGGACATGTTAAATTTCTCATTCGACAAGGAATCACCCCACATAGAGGATGAATCGATCGAACTTATCTACAATATCAAATTCTCCATCACACACTACACACAATTGTGGACAACCAATTAGCAGCTTAATGGAGCCAAGGTGGTCATCGTTCCATATCGAAAATGGTCAGGGAGTGCCTTTTGACATCGGGAGGTCGACTTTGCAAGGAAAAAATGACGACGACGCGTCATTGCCATTGGCCAAAGCAACGACGACTATGCTCAGTCACAAGGCCAACACCAATGATTCGACAAATGCTAGTTGATGGATATGGCCCAGGGAGGAGCGGCGAAGACGGACATGAGTGGCGGAGGGCGCAACACCGGACCCGGATTCGATGGCGCAGGTGGACTTCAGCTAGGTCCGGAGTGGTGGGGATGAGCGACAGAGTCCGGGTGGAGCCACGGGAGGGATTGATATGTCTCTAACATATCTATAATTTTTTGTTGTTCCATGCTATTATATTATCAATGTTGGATGCTTTATATGTAATTATATCCTATTTTATATCATTTTTAGGAACTAACCTTTTAACCCAGTGTAGTTGTTATTGGTTTGCGTGTTTTTGGCTTTTGAGGAAACCATTAACAAACGGAGTCCAAACGCTACAAAACTTTTTGATGGTTTTTTGTGGAATAAAAGAGGACTTGGAAGTTTCAAAGGGAGACTAGATGACACACAAGGAGACGACAAGAAAACATGGCGCACCCTGATGCCTTGTGGGCCCCATGTGGCTCCGTGTGGTCTAATTCCACCTTCATAAGTTCTCTAACATTATGAAACCAACAAAGAGCCACCCAAAACACTTTTTCTGCCACCAAAAGTTTTTGTTCCAATGGAGGCCATTTCGAGACCTTTTTTGGTGCCCTGCCGGAGGGGGAATCCATCACGGAGGCCATCTACATCAAACTTGCTACCTCCATGATGATGTGTGAGTAGTCCACCATAGACCTCATGTCCATAGATCGTACCTACATGACTTATCCTCTCTCTCATTGTGATTCCCATAGTGATCTATTCGATGTAATCGTATTTTTTGGTGTGTTTGTTGGGATCTAATGAATTGTGGGTTTATGATTGATACGTCCATTTTGCATCATGATTACCTATTAGTATTTATATGATTCTTGGTCAATATTCCACTTTATGATATAATTCTTGTGCCTTTTTTCTCTGAATTTACAAGGTACATCACAAAGAGGGACATTTCCGGAAACTGAATTCTCGACCTGAAAACCACGAAAAAGGCTGAAAATTCACTAGACTCCAAATGATGTGAAACTTCACGAGGAATTTTGTGGAATATATATGAATTTATGGAGCAAAAATATACCAAAGGGGGGCCACCTGTTGGTGCCAAGCCAACATGTCACATCCTGATGTCTTGGGGCCACTTCTTAGGTGCTTCAGGATCCCTCTTCTACTATAAGTTGGGTTTTGACCTAGAAAAGATAATAAAATACTTTTGGGATGAAGCGCCGCCATATCGGAGCGGAAACATGGGCAGCGGCCCTTTTTCTCTCCGGCAGAGCGATTCTAACCGGGAAACTTCCCTCCGAGAGTGGAAAATCGAAGCCATCATCATCACCAATGCTCCCTCCTTCATGGGAGGATCAATATTCATCAACATCTTCACCAACACTATCTCATCTCAAACCCTAGTTCATCTCTTGTATTCAGTCTTTGTCTCAAACCTAAGGTTGGTACCTGTGGGTTACTAGTAGTGTTCATTACATCTTGTAGTTGATGCTTGTTGGTTTACTTGGTGGAAGATAATATGTTTAGATCCTTATTCATAATTATTACACCTTTGATCTTGAAAATGGTGATGATTTGTGATTAGTTACTTTTGTTCCCGATGACATGGGAGAAGTCTTGTTATAAGTAATCACATAAGTTAGTATTCATCGATATTTTGATGATATGTGAGGCACTGTGGAGTAATAAGTAGATGGTGGGTTGCTAGAGTGATAGAAGCTTAAACCCTACTTTATGCGTTATTTCATAAGGGCCTGATTTGGATCCACATGTTTCATGCTATGGTTAGATTTATCTTAATTCTTCTTTCGTAGTTGAGGATGCTTGTGAGAGGGGGTAATCTTAGGTGGATTTCTTGTTCAAGTAAGAACAACACGTTAGTATCGGTCCACCCACATATCAAATTATCAAAGTAACAAACATGAATCAACTCAATATGATGAACATGACTAGACGGAAATTCCGATGTGTCCTCGGGAGCACTTTACTTCATATAAGAGTACTTTCAGTCTTGTCCTTTGCTATAAAGAGGATTGAGCTATCTTGCTGTACACATGCTACTATTTTTAACTGTCACTTGTATGAATTATCTTGCTACAAAACTATCTATCACTATCACTTACAACATTTGCAGAGAATATCTTGTTGAAAGCTTCTTATCATTTCCTTCTGCTCCTCGTTGGGTTCGACACTCTTACTTGTCAAAAGGACTAGGGATCAGTGGTAGCTCTTTTTATAAGTAGAGTGTCAAACCCAACGAGGAGGAGAAGGAAATGATAAGCAATTTTCAGCAAGGTATTCTGTGCAAGTGTTATAAGTAACAAAGATAGATAAGTTTGTAGCTAGATAATTCATATCAAGTGACAAGTAACAATAGTATAAAGTGTGCATCAAGGTAGCCCAATCCTTTTTATGGCAAAGGATAGGCATGAGAGTACTCTTATATAAGGCAAGCGCTCCCGAGGACACATGGGAATTACTGTCTAGTCAGCTTCATCAAGTTGAGTTGATCCACGTTCCTTACTTTGATAATTTTATATGTGGGTGGACCAATGCAAAGGTGTTGTTCTTACTTGAAGAGGCAACCCATTTATGATTACCGTCTTTCGCAAGCATCCGTAACTACGGAAGTAGAGTTAAGATAAATTTAACCATAGCATGGAACATATGGACCCAAATCAGCCCCTTAAGAAACAACACATAAACTTGGGTTTAAGCTTCTGTCACTCTAGCAACCCATCATCTACTTGTTACTTGCTACGGTAACAAAAGTCCTTCCTTGGCGCTAGGAATTCTTCTTGCTACTTCTCTTGTTCGCGTCGGTTTTTCCCTTGAAGAGGAAAGGGTGATGCAACACAGGAGCAGAAGTATTTCCCTGAGTTTGAGAACCAAGGTATCGATCCAGAAGGAGGGTCTCGTCAAGTCCAGAGTACGTGCGCAAACACAAACGAGCTCGTGCCCAACGCTTCAAAGGGTTGTCAATCCCTTCAAGATTGTTTGCAAAGTGAGATCTGAAGGCGGAAAGTGCAACGAAGTAAAAAGTGTAAGGTTGAAAATATGGTGTGGAGTAGACGTGGGGGCCATAGTGTTCACTAGAGGCTTCTCTCAAAATAGCAAATATCACGGTGGGTAAACAAATTACCGTCGAGCAATTGATAGAACCGCGCAAAGTCATGACGATATCTAAGGCAATGATCATACATATAGGCATCACGTCCGAGACAAGTAGACCGATACTTTCTGCATCTACTACTATTACTCCACACATCGACCGCTATCCAGCATGCATCTAGTGTATTGAGTTCATGACGAACAGAGTAACGCCTTAAGCAAGATGACATGATGTAGAGGGATAATCTCAAACCAATGATGAAAACCCCATTTTTTTACCCTTGATGGCAACAACACGATGCGTGCCTCGCTACCCCTTCTATCACTGGGTGAGGTCACCGCACGGTATGAACCCAAAACCAAGCACTTCTCCCATTGCAAGAATCATAGATCTAGTTGGCCAAACAAAACCCACAACTCGAAGAGAATTACAAGGATATGAAATCATGCATAAGAGAGATCATAAGAAACTCAAATAAGATTCATAGATAATCTGATCATAAATCCACAATTCATCGGATCTCGACAAACACACCGCAAAAGAAGATTACATCGGATAGATCTCCATGAAGATCATGGAGAACTATGTATTGAAGATCCAAGAGAGAGAAGAAGCCATCTAGATACTAACTATGGACCCGTAGGTCTATGGTGAACTACTCACACATCATCAGAGAGGTCATGGTGTTGATGAAGAAGCCCTCCATGTCCGAATCCCCCCTCCGGCAGGGCATCAGAACGTGCCCCAGATGGGATCTTGCGGAGACAGAAGCTTGCGGCGACAGAAAAGTGATTTTGATGATCTCCTGATTTTTTTGGGATTTTTAGGGAATATATAGGAGCAACCCCTAGGTGAGGGGCGCCCAGGGGGCCCACAAGCCTATGGGCCACGGCCTACCCCCCTGGCCGCGGGGTGGGGGCTTGTGGGGCCCCTCAGGCTTCCCTGCCTTGGCTCCCAAGCTTCCCGATCTTCTTCCGTTACGAAAAAAAATCTTTTCAGGGATTTTCTTCCGTTTGGACTCCGTTTCAAAATCTCCTTTGAAAGGGGTCAAAAACATGGAAAAATAGGAACTGGCACTTGGCAGTGAGTCAATAAGTTAGTCCCAAAAAATATATAAAAGGTATGCAAAACATCCAAAGTTTGACAAGATAATAGCATGAAACATAAAAAATTATAGATACGTTGGAGACGTATCGAGCATCCCCAAGCTTAACTCCTGCTCGTCCTCGAGTAGGGACGTGATAAAGAATGAATTTTTGATGTGGAATGCTACCTAGCATAGTTGTACTTTGCAACTTCTTTCACGTGACATGAATGTTCAGATCTGTAAGATTCAAAATAATAGGTTGCTATTGACATGAAAACAATAATACTTCAAGCAAACTAGCAAGGTAATCATGAACTTTCAAAATAACAAGGCCAATGAGAGTTATTCCTACAAAATCATATAGTCTCGGTATGCTCCATCATCCTCACACAACTAATGTAAATCATGCACAACCCCGGGATTGGCCAAGTAATTGTTTTCACACTCTTACTTTCTCAATCTTTTTATAACTATCACGCAATACATGAGCGCAAGCCATGGATATAGCACTATAAGTGGAATAGAGTGTGGTGGTGGTTGTGAGACAAAAAGGAGGAGATGGTCACATTGACTTGGCGTATCAAAAGGCTATGGAGATGCCCATTAATAGATATCAATGTGAATGAGTAGAGATTGCCATACAAGAGATGCACTAGAGCTATAAGTATGTGAAAGCTCAAAAGGAAAACTAGTGGGTGTGCATCCAACTTGGTTGCTCATGAAGACCTAGGACAATTGAGGAAGCCCATCATTGGAATATACAAGCCAAGTTATATAATGAACATTCCCACTAGCATATGGTAGTGGCAAAGCAAGAAGCTCTCAATCATGAAGAACATGGTGCTATTATGTAGCACAAGTGTGGAAAAAGATAGTAGCATTGTCCCTTCTTTCTTTTTCTCTCCTTTTTTTTCATTTGGGCTCTTAGGCCTTTTTTTCTTTTCTTTTCTTTTCTCCTCTTTTTATTTTTTATTTTTGGGCTCTTTGGCCTCTTTTTTTATTTACTCACATGGGACAATGCTCTAATAATGACGATCATCACACTTTTATTTACTCACAGCTCAAAGCTTAGAACGATGATGACTCTATAGGAAATGCCTCCGACAGTGTACCGGGATGTGCAACGATCTAGCATGGCGTATGACGTTGAAAACATCTTGCTAGCTATCTTACGATCATGCAATGGCAATACAAGACTGACGGCACAAGTCATGAGACATAACGGTGGGAGTTGCATGGCAATATATCTCGGAATGGCTATGAAAATGCCATAGTAGGTAGGTATGGTGGCTGTTTTGAGGAAGGCATATGGTGGGTTTGTGTACCGGCGAGAATTGCGCGACACTAAAGAGGCTAGCAATGGTGGAAGGTGAAAGTGCATCTATACCATGGACTCACATTAGTCATGAATAACTCACATACTTGTTACGAATGTTTTTATTAGTAACCGAAACAAAGTGCTAAACGCATACTCCTAGGGGAAGGGTTGGTAGGTGTTAACCATCGCGCGATCCCGACCTCAACACAAAGGATGGAAATCAATAGATCAATTATGCTCCGACTTCCTAACATAGCGGCTCACCATACGTGCATGCTACGGGAATCACTAACTTCAACATAAGTATTTCTAGATTCACAACACCCTACTAACATAACTCTTAATATTACCAAATCTACGTCTCAAAACTAATTGAGAGGAATCAAAACCTCTCTTTCTACTCAATGCACTTGAAGATGGATTTTTTTGCATCCTCTTTGGGTACCTATCACATTTGGGACTACTTTCATAGCATAAGCCAACTACAAAATCACGCACCGCCGTGCTCTGAAAGATATAAATGAAGCACTAGAGCAAAAGTATCTAGCTCAAAAGATATAAGTGAAGCACTATGAGCATTCTAGCAAAATCACGATGAGTGCATGTCTCTATCTCTCAAAAATGTGTGCATCAAGGATGATTGTGACACAACAAAAAGAAAAGACTCCTACGATACAAGACGCTCCAAGCAAAACACATATCATGTGGTGAATAAAAATATAGCTCCAAGTAATGTTACCGATGGATTGAAGACGAAAGAGGGGATGCCTTCCCGGGGCATCCCCAAGCTTAGGCTTTTTGGTGTCCTTGAATTTGGCTTGGGATGCCTTGGGCATCCCCAAGCTTGAGCTCTTTCCACTCCTTATCTCATATTCCATGAGAATATCACCCAAAACTTGAAAACTTTACAACACAAAACTTAAACAGAAACTCATGATAACATTAGTACAAGAAAACAAACTACCACTTCTTTTGGTACTGTAGCAAACTTGAATTCCATCTATATTGGTGTTGGGCTACTGTATTCTCACTTTTCCATGGCTAGTACCCCCCGATACTAACCATAGTTTCATCAAAACAAGCAACCAACTCAACAAAAACAGAATCTGTCAAAAACAGACCAGTCTGTAGCAATATGTATACTTCGTATACTTATGGTACCTCAAAAAATCTGAAAACTTACGATGGCCTGGGCAAAAAGCATATCAACCAGCAGCAAAAAGAATCAACTCAAAAGTTCTTTTTGAATAAAAATAAAAAATCATCTCGTGAGCGAAAAGTTTCTGTCTTTTTCCAGCAAGATCAAACAACCATTACCAAGACTAGTCATAAAGGTTTTGCTTGGCTCAAACACAAAAAACACAATCACAACAGAATTGTGATGGTGTGGACGCAACAAAACAGAAATAAAAAAAAGATAAATTCATTGGATTGCCTCCCAACAAGCGCTATTGTTTAACGCCCTTAGCTAGGCATAAAAGCGATAGAATCACATATCGTCGTCTTTGGTGCTCAAACCATAAGTGACGTGATCGCTGATCATCCTAAGGCTTTCATCTTTCTTGCTAGATGATTCACCACTATTTTTGAAAAAAAAAGATTTGGTGACTTTATTGTGGGCAAAGTTTGGAGTATTCTGCACAACGGCAAAAGCGGAACCCAAGTTGGTTATAACATCCTCTAGTTTGCCATCCTAGCGGAATCATGACCTAGTTTTTCATTAACCGTGGGTTCCTTCTCCTTTAATTTTTTCAAAACCATTCCCACCTTGGATCCATACTGAGTGATTTGATTGTGGATCTTTTTATCCAAATTCTCAATGAGTTCGACCGTGGCAACTTTATTTCAATGACGTCCAGCCTACGCATCACATGTTCCAGAGTTAAGGTAGTTCCATTAACCATGAGTGGGGTGAGCCTACCAAATTTATCACAGCTCCGTAAGAATCAACGGTATGGCTACCCAAGAAATTTCCACCTACGATGGTGTCAATAATATACCTATTCCAAGGAGAAACACCCACATGAAAACTGCGAAGCAAGATGGTAGTGGATTGCTTATGAGTAGATCTACTCTGAGCATTGCAAAGCCTATACCAAGCATCCTTTAAGTTTTCTTCCTCAATTTGTTTGAAATTGAGGACTTTGCTTTCGGGAGTATCGTTCGAAGTGGTGGATCTAGCCATGAGGACGGGTAGACTATCCCACACAGACGAACAGAGAGCAAGCGAGAGAAAAGGCGAACGGAAAAGGCAAACGAAAAAGGCAAATTGGTGAAGTGGGGGAGAGGAAAACGAGAGGCAACTGGCAAACAAAGTAAATGCAAGAGATGAGTTTGCGACACCTACTTGGATGAGTTCTTGATTTGACCTTCCTCCCCAGCAACGGCGCCAGAAATTCTTCTGCTACAGTAACAAAAGTCCTTCCTTGGCGCTAGGAATTCTTCTTGCTACTTCTCTTGTTCGCGTCAGTTTTTCCCTTGAAGAGGAAAGGGTGATGCAGCACAGGAGCAGTAAGTATTTCCCTCAGTTTGAGAACCAAGGTATCGATACAGAAGGAGGGTCTCGTCAAATCCAGAGTACCTGTGCAAACACAAACGAGCTCGCACCCAACGCTTCAAAGGGGTTGTCAATCCCTTCAAGATTGTTTGCAAAGTGAGATCTGAAGGTGGAAAGTGCAACGAAGTAAAAAGTGTAAGGTTGAAAATATGGTGTGGAGTAGACCCGGGGGCCATAGTGTTCACTAGAGGCTTCTCTCAAAATAGCAAATATCACGGTGCGTAAACAAATTACCGTTGAGCAATTGATAGAACTGCGCAAAGCCATGACGATATCTAAGGCAATGATCATACATATAGACATCACATCCGAGACAAGTAGACCAATACTTTCTGCAACTACTACTATTACTCCACACATCGACCGATATCCAGCATGCATCTAGTGTATTGAGTTCATGACGAACAGAGTAACGCCTTAAGCAAGATAACATGATGTAGAGGGATAATCTCAAACCAATGATGAAAACCCCATCTTTTTACCCTTGATGGCAATAACATGATGCGTGCCTCGCTACCCCTTCTGTCACTGGGTGAGGTCACCGCACGGTATGAACCCAAAATCAAGCACTTCTCCCATTGCAAGAATCATAGATCTAGTTGGCCAAACAAAATCCACAACTCGAAGAGAATTACAAGGATATGAAATCATGCATAAGAGAGATCATAAGAAACTCAAATAAGATTCATAGATAATCTGATCGTAAATCCCAATTCATCGGATCTCGACAAACACACCGCATAAGAAGATTACATCAGATAGATATCCATGAAGATCATGGAAAACTTTGTATTGAAGATCCAAGAGAGAGAAGAAGCCATCTAGATACTAACTATGGACCCGTAGGTCTATGGTGAACTACTCACGCATCATCGGAGAGGTCATGGTGTTGATGAAGAAGCTCTCCATGTCTGAATCCCCCTCCGGCAGGGCACCAGAACGCGCCCCAGATGGGATCTTACGGAGACAGAAGCTTGCGACGGCGGAAAAGTGATTTCGATGATCTCCTGATTTTTTTGGGATTTTTAGGGAATATATAGGCGCAACCCCTAGGTCAGGGGGCGCCCAGGGGGGCCACAAGCCTGTGGGCCACGGCCTACCCCCTGGCCACGGGGTGGGGGCTTGTGGGCCCCCTGAGGTTCCCCTGCCTTGGCTCCCAAGCTTCCCAATCTTCTCCCGTTACGAAAAAAAATCTTTTCGAGGATTTTCTTCCGTTTGGACTCCGTTTCAAAATCTCCTCTGGAAGGGGTCAAAAACATGGAAAAAACAGGAATTGGCACTTGGCACTGAGTCAATAAGTTAGTCTCAAAAAATATATAAAAGGTATGCAAAACATCCAAAGTTTGACAAGATAATAGCATGAAACCATAAAAAATTATAGATACGTTGGAGACGTATCATTACTCCACAATGCCTTCCCTTAGTCCCATATCATGGTTAAGTGTCATGGAGTCGACGTTCACACGACACCACTAAGAGTAGCAACAACATACATATTATCAAAATATCGAACGGATACCAACTTCACATGATTACATATAACAAGACTTCTCCTATGTCCTCAGGAACAATAGTAACTACTCACACATCATCAACACATTCAAGATTAGAGGTATAATAATGACAATTAAGGATCTAAACATAATATCTCCCACCAAGTAAACCGACTAGCATCAACTATGACATGTAATCAACACTACTAGTAACCCACATGTACCTATCTGAGGTTAGGAGACAAAGATTGAATACAAGAGGTGAACTAGGGTTTGAGATGAGATGGTGCTGGTGAAGATGTTGATGAATATTGGTCCGGCCACGAAGGAGGAAGCGTTGGTGATGATGATGGCTTTGATTTCCCCCTCCCGCAGGGAAGTTTCCCCAACAGAATATGTGTGCCAAAGAGCAAAAGGGCCTCTACCCTAGTTTCTGCCTCAAGATGGTGGCGCTTTGTTCCGAGAGTATACTTATGATTTTTGTAGGGTAAAACACACCATATCGGAGAATAGGGGGGAGTCGGTTGACCTGCTGGGCCCCCACAAGGCAACATGGCGCGCCTAGGGAGGTGGGCACGCCCTGTTGTCTTGTGGCCAGTAGGTGGCCCCCTATGGTATATTTTTGGCCTAATAATTATTATATATTCCATAAAAATTCTCCATGAAGTTTGAGGTCATTTGGAGCCACTGAATTTTCAGCCATTTGATTGGTTTTCAGGTTCAGAATTCCAGTTTCTAGTAATTTCCCTCTTTGTGGTGTACCTTGCATATTCATATAGAAAAGGCATAAGAATTGTATCATAATGAGGAATAATGAAGAATTATAACAGAAATATCAATAATAATTCATGATGCAAAATGGATGTATCAACCCCCCTAGCTTAGACCTCGTTTGTCCCCAAGCGAAAGCCGAACTCAATAATAATGACAACATGATTTGAGAGAGAGGTGTCAATAAAAATAGAATATGGTCATGAAAACATCATGAATATTAATATAGAAGCAAGTTTTTCATCATATATCTTCTCATAAACAAGTAACAATCTATTCACAATTGTTGAAGTATGAAGCATAAACTTTATTGACAATCAATAAACTATGTCTTTAGTCATTGAGGTAATCACAATTCATCATATTAGAGAGAAGAGTCCATGTAAGAGCTTTCATTCTAGAAAGTTCACATACTCAACTATCATTTAGTCTTGTATGATTGCTCACACTCACTGCATATCTTTGGAGCTAATGTTTCCACCGGACACATAGGAAGATGGGGGCTTTATTGTCTTTGCCTCCCAACTCATTTACCTCAAGGATAATGTCAACAATAATGAATCGTGATCACCTACATCCAACTCGATATATATATCTGGATCTTTCCTCAACATATGATTCTTGCCAACTAGAGTGTTAATAGGTAGGAATAGGGATAAACATTTATTGAATCTTGCATAGAAGTAAATACATGAAAGTAAAAGATAGGCCCTTCGTAGAGGGAATTAGAGGTTGTCACGCGCCTTTTAATTTCGGGATGTGCAAACTCTTAATGTAAAGGAACGCCACTTTATATTGCCCCTTGTGATAGCAAAATTTATTATGTAGTCTATCGCTTTTATTTCTTTGCCATCACAATAAAAGATCATACATATCTAAGAGCATTTTTATTGCTTCATGCACCGGTGAAACATACTTGAAGGATCTTACTCAATCCATAGGTAGGTATGGTGGACTCTCACTGAAAGAAACTTGGTTTAAAGGGTTATGGATGCACAAGTACTATCTCTATTTAGTACGGATTTTTTGGCTAACAAAAGATCTAAAGCAAGCACCACATGTTGAAGGATCCATGACTATATAACTTCTATGTGCATGTCAACAATCATGATCATTACGTTGTCTTCCATGTCCAACATCAACACTTGATCATTTTGTAATATTTGATGAGGACTCACAATCATATAAGATGTCCAAGACAGTGTATTTGCATGTGAATCTCATCTTCTCTATCATAATTTGCATGGATTGTATCAATGACTAATTCTATGTTTGTCCACTCCCAACAAATTTTATCTATTATACCTTTCTATGTGAAGTCATTACCCCCCATGGGTTTAGCATATGCTTTTTATATTTCTTTTATTTCAATGCTATGATTGATGCATGATAGTAAAGCAAGAAAACTCAAAATAATCTTTATTATATAACTCTCGTACTCGATTACAAGGACAAATATATCTCAAAGCAAAACTCTAAGCAAAGAAAATCTGAAATTTTACTTATCTAAATCATGACATAACTAAGGATCGAACTAAGATAGATGACAATGGTAAAAGTGATGGTGATACGATACCTGGGCACCTCTCCCAAGCTTGGAACAAGCTAAGGGTGGTGCCCATACCAATATACCCAAGCGTCCCTCTTGGGTGATGGTGGTAATGATGTAGCAGGTTGGTCCTGTGTCTTTCGAGGCATTGGATGACAATCATAGAAAGAGGATCTTGTCTACAAAATCCTAAAATCAGCAACGATGCTCATCCTCTTAAACCTGGATTCATACTCACAATTTTGGTTTTACACGTCAAAGATTTGAGCTTGGAGATGTTCGGTACGCTCTTGAAGCTTGAAGAGAGCATCTCCCACGTTCCTAATATCCAGCTTGTTCTCCCAGATGAAGTTTTTGATCATAGAGTGATTAGCACTCAAACCACGTTCAACCATCCATTAGCACTTGAAGATATCCTGCTCCACCGCTGCAAGCATGGCCTTCTCGCTCCCCTCCTTTTTGGGACCTTGGATATCCCGGATGTGGAGCAACCCCTCACGTATCTCAATGGCTTGAGGGTGCTTCATTACCTCTGGCAGGTAGGGGTTGATGACCTTCTCGTAGAATTTGTCCTTGGTGGAACTCGATGAAGTCATGGCGATTTAGATCTATCAGAAAAACATCCCAAAACAAGAATAGAGGAGAAACTTGTGATGCGGTGTCAAAACAGACGAAAGTATACATAATGATTTTTTTCTAGGTCAGAATGCGTGACTAGGAAGAAAAGGGGGTCCGGGAGGCACACGAGGACCCCACAAGCTATCAGGGCGCACCCATAGGGGTGGGCATGCCCTGTTGGCTTGTGCCTCCCTCGTGCCCCTCACTTGTTTTTATTTTCCGATTTTTTCTAAAATACTATAACCAACATAGCATATTTTTTTGGAATTTTGGAGTCAGTTTACTTACCGTATCACATACCTACCCCTTTTAAGCTTTCTGGAGTGTTCAGGAAGCTCTCTCTTATGTGTTCTTCCGGAGTCATAACTTGAATAATATTAGTTTCAGCATTGATGGGCATATCTGAGATACAGTGTTTAATTCTTTGCCCATTTACCACTCTCGTATTTTTGTGTTCAAAGTTGTTAATCTTGATAGCACCAGGCAATAGACCTCCTCAATGACATAAGGCCTTCCCATTTGGAGAGAAGCTTGCGTGCAAATATTGTGAAATGAGAATTTTACAAAAGAACTAGTGGTACTTGTGATCTGCGTTGGGTTTTCCGTGAAGAGGAACGGGTGATGCAACACAATATAGGTAAGTACTTCCCTCAGTAGAGAACCAAGGTTTATCGAATGAATAGGAGTAACAACTAGTCCCCCATATTTAGCGACTCGACACAAGAGAAACAAACTCTTGCACCCAATGCGGGCAAGAGGGTTGTCAATCCCCTTGTATCGTTATTTGCAAGCAAGTAATTAGTGTGGTTGGAATTTGCAAAGCGAAAATTAAATAAAAAGTAAATGAAGGCCGCAAGGAAATTGTAGCTTTTATAAACTTAAGTGAATAGACCCGGGGGCCATAGTTTTGCCTAGTGGCATCTCTCATGAAAGCAAGCATACGGTGGGTAAACAAACTACTTTCGAGAATTGATATAAAAGCGCATAGTTATGTGATATTCACGACAAAGATCATGTGTATATAGGCATCACGTCCATAAGCAAATAGGCTGACTCATGCGTGCACCTATTACTATTACTCCACCCATCGACCGCTATCCAACACACATCTAGAGTATTAAGTAAAATAGAGTAATGATTGGAGAACATTGACATGATGTAGACAAAGAGAATTCAATTAATATGAACTAACCCCATCATTTTATCCTTAGTGTCAACAATACAAAGATATATATTGTCCCCTTTCTGTTAGTGGGACATAGAAATCCATTAGATTGAACCCACTACAATGCACCCCTCTCATTGAAGAAAGATCAATCTACCTGGCCAAAGCAAATCAATAGGTCGAAGCTATAATGATCATACACATAAGAATCATATTTAGAATTAAGAGAAGACTCAAATATTTATCATGAATAATCTGAACATAAACCCACAATTCATCGGATCCCAACAAATGCACCGCACAAAAGAATCAAATCGGATAGATCAAAGCGAAGATGTGATGATCATTGTATTGAAGATTGATGACCCACAAGTGTAGGGGCTCTATCCTGGTCCTTTTGATAAGTAAGAGTGCCTAACCCAACAAGGACTAGAAGGAAATGACAAGCGGTTTTCAGTAAGGTATTCTCTGCAAACACTTAAATTATCGGTGGCAGATAGTTTTGTGATAAGGTAATTTGTAATGGGTAACAAGTAACAATTGTAACTAAGGTGCAACAAGGTGGCCCAATCCTTTTTGTAGCAAACGACAAGCCTGGACAAACTCTTATATAAAGAAAAGCGCTCCCACGGATACATGGGAATTATGTCAAGCTAGTTTTCATCATGCTCATATGATTCGCGTTCGTTACTTTGATAATTTGATATGTGGGTGGACCGAAGCTTGGGTGCTGCCCTTACTTGGACAAACCTCCCACTTATGATTAACCTCTCTTGCAAGCATCCGCAACTATGAAATAGGAATTAAGATAAATCTAACCATAGCATTAAATATATGGATCCAAATCAGCCCCTTACGAATCAACACATAAACTAGAGCTTAAGCTTCTGTCACTCTAGCAACCCATCATGTACTTATTACTTCCCAATGCCTTCCTCTAGGCCCAAGTAATGGTGATGTGTCATGTAGTTGACATTCACATGACACCACTAGAGGAGAGACAACATATAACTTATCAAAATATCGATCGAATACCAAATTCACATGATTAATTATAACAAGACTTATCCCATGTCCTGAGGAAAAAATGTAACTACTCACAAAGCATATTCATATTCATGATCAGAGGAGTATTAATAATCATGAAGGATCTGAACATATAATCTTCCACCAAATAAACCAACTAGCATCAACTACATGGAGTAATTAACACTACTAGCAACCCACAGGTACCAATCTGAGGTTTCGAGACAAATATCAGATACAAGAGATGAACTAGGGTTTGGATAGGAGATGGTGTTGATGAAGATGTTGATGGAGATTGACCCCATATCGATGAAAGGATCGTTGGTAATGACGATGGCTTCAATTTCCCCCTCCGGGAGGGAAGTTTCCCCGACGACATAGCTCCACCGGAGCTCTAGATTGGTTCTGTCGAAGTTCCGCCTCGAGACGACAGCGGCGCGTCCCGAAAGGTATGATATGATTTTTTCCAGGTCAAAACCCTTCATATAGGAGAAGATGGGCTCCGGAGGCCTGCCAGGGGGCCCACAAGCCTGCAGGGCACGACCAGGGGGGTAGGTCACGCCCCTGGCTTGTAGCCACCTGGTGGGTCCCCTCTGGTACTTTTTTCGCCCATTTTTTATATATTCCAAAACAATTCTCCGTAACTTTTCAGGACTTTTGGAGCTGTGTAGAATAGGTCTCTCAGATTTGCTCCTTTTCCAGTCCAAAATTCTAGTTGCGAGCATTGTCCCTCTTCATGTAGTTCTTGTAAAATAAGAGAGAAAAGGCATAAGTATTGAACCATAATGTGTAATAATAGCCGATAATGCAATAAATATTGATATAAAATCATGATGCAAAATGGATGTATCAACTCCCCCAAGCTTAGCCCTCGCTCGTCCTCAAGCGAAAGCCGAGATCAATAAATTTGCCCACATGTTTAGAGATAGAGGTGTCGATAAAATAAAATACAGTCATGAGGGCATCATGATTATCTTTAGAACAACAATACACATTGACATAGAGTACCTTTACTGAAGTAACAATTCATTCACAAGAAAAAATATGCATCAGGAACTCTATTGAGAACTAACAAACTATGATTTGAGTCAATGTAGCAATTCTAATTTATCGCAACATAGGAAAGAGTCAATATAAGAGCTTGTTAAGGAAATCCACATACTCAATCATCTTATAGTCTTTCATAATTGCTAACACTCATGCGGTACGTATGAGGTCAAAGCTTCAATCGGACAGAGAGAAAGATAGGGGCTTTTAGTTTTTCCTCCGAACTATTTTCCTCAAGGGTAATGTCAACAATAATAACTCATGATCACCCACATCCGAGTGGATATATTTGTCTAGATCATTCCCCAACACATGACACTTGCCAAAAGATAAAGGCGAAATAAAAGAAATGGTGAAGATCACCATGACTCTTACATAAAGGTAAATACTTAGAAAGTAAAAGTAAAAGATAGGCCCTTCGCAGAGGGAAGCAGAGGTTGTCATGCACTTTTATAGTTGGATGCACAATCTCTTAATGCAAAAGAACGTCACTTTATATTGCCCCTTGTGATAAAGAACTTTATTATGCAGCCTTCACTTTTATTTCTTCTATATCACAAGTTCGTATAAAGTTTATTCTCCTCGCACTAACAAACTACACATATTTAAGGAGAATTTTTTATTGCTTGCACCGATGACAACTTAGTTGAAGGATCTTACTCAATCCGTAGGTAGGTATGGTGGACTTCCCAAGGCAAAACTGGGTTAAAGGTTTTTGGATGCATAAGTAGTATCTCTACTTGGTGCAGGAGTTTGTTTTGGCTAATATGAGGTGGAAGCAAGCGACACATTTTAAAGGATCTACAACCATATAACTTCTATTCGAAAATAAGCAAACATAACTCATTATGTTGTCTTCCTTGTCCAACATCAACCTTTTGGCATATGATATTTTAATGAGTGCTCACTGCTACTGCAACAAAAGACCTTCCAATGGCGCTAGAAATAGGCACGTCGATGGGAGAATACTTGGCTTGATCCTTCTGCTGCGGCTACGCCTTAAGGGACTTCCGAGGCAAGTATGCAAAGGATTTCCCCCGTGGCCTTGGAGCCTTGCGTTGGTGTTGCCTCGAAGCGGAAAGGGTGATGTAGCGTAGCGGTGGTAAGTACTTCCCTCAGTTTGAGAACCAAGGTATCAATCCAGTGGAGGAGTATCTCGGGATCCTGCACAAACACAAAAACTTGCTCCCAGCGCTATGAAGGGGTTGTCAATCCCTTATAGATTGTTTGCCAAGTGAGAACTGAAAGCAACAAAGTAACAAAGCAAAGCAAAAGCGGAGGTGTAAATGATGGATGTGAATAGAACCGGGGGCCGTAGTGTTTACTAGTGGCTTCTCTCTTGAAAGCATGTAGACGGTGGGTGAACAAATTACTGTCGAGCAATTGATAGAACCGCACAAAGTCGTGACGGTATCTATGCAATGATTATATCTATAGGCATCACGTCCGAAACAAGTAGACCGATACTTTCTGCATCTACTACTATTACTCCACACGTCGACCGCTATCCAGCATGCATCTAGTGTATTAAGTCCATAAGAACAGAGTAACGCCTTAAGCAAGATGACATGATGTAGAGGGATAATCTCAAACCAATGATAAAAAACCCATCTTTTTACCCTTGATGGCAACTACTTGATGTGTGCCTTGCTGCCCCTACCGCCACTGGGAAAGGTCACCACATGGTAGAACCCAAAACCAAGCACTTCTCCCATTGCAAGAATCATAGATCTAGTTGGCCAAACAAAACCCAAGACTCGGAGAGACTTACAAGGATATCAAATCATGCATATAAGAAATCAGCAAAGACTCAAATATATATCATAGATAATCTGATCACAAATCCACAATTCATCGGATCTCGACAAACACACCGCCAAAGAAGATTACATCGGATAGATCTCCATGAAGATCATGGAGAAATTTGTATTGAAGATCCAAGAGAGAGAAGAAGCCATCTAGCTACTAACTACGGACCCGTAAGTTTGAAGTGAACTACTCACGAGTCATTGGAGGGGCGATGATGATGATGAAGAAGCCCTCCAACTCCAAAGTCCCCTCCGGCAGGGTGCCGGGAAGGGTCTCCAGATGAGATCTCGCGAAAATGGAAGCTTGCGGCGGCGGAAAAGTATTTTCGAGGCTCCCCTGGTTTTTTGCGGAATATTTGGGAATTTATAGGCCAAAGACCTAGGTCAGGGGGCGGCCAGGGAGGCCACAAGCCTGCCCACCGCCGCCTCCCCCTGGTGGTGGAGTGGGGACTTGGGGGCTCCCTGGAGCCCACTTGGTTGGCCCAAAAGCCCCCTGGTCTTCTTCCATTCGGGAAAAAATCATTTCAGGTTTTTTCTTCCGTTTGGACTCCGTTCCAAAATCAGAGCTGAAAAGAGTCAAAAACACGAAAAACAGGAACTGGCACTTGGCACTGAATTAATAATTTAGTCCCAGAAAAGATATAAAAGGTACATAAAACAACCAAAGAAGACAAGATAACAGCGTGAAACCATCAAAAATTATAGATACGTTTCATACGTATCAAGCATCCCCAAGCTTAACTCCTGCTCGTCCTCGAGTAGGGAAGTGATAAGAATGAATTTTTGATGCTTTCACGCTACCTAGCATTGGTGTCCTTTGTAATTCCTCTTATGTGACGTGAATGTTCAGATCCATTAGATTCAAAACAATAGTTTGCTATTGACGTGGAAACAATAATAATTCAAGCAAACTAGCAAAGTAATCATGAACTTTCAAAATAACAAGGCCAAAAGAAAGTTATCCCTACAAAAGCATATAGTTTGGCTATGCTCTATCATCATTGCACAACGAATTTAAATCATGCACAACCCCGGTATTGGCCAAGTAAATGTTTCACACCTTTACTTTCTCAAACATTTTCAACTCTCACGCAATACATGAGCGTGAGCCATGGTTATAGCACTATAGATGGTGTGGAATGTAGTGGAGGTTGCAAGACAAAAAAGGAGAAGATAGCCACATTAACTAGGCATATCAATGAGATGCGGAGATGCTCATCAATAGATATCAATGTGAATGAGTAGGGATTGCCATACAAATGATGCACTAGAGCTACGAGTATGCGAAAGCTCTTAAAGAAAACTAGCGGGTGTGCATCCAACTTGCTTGCTCACGAAGACCTAAGGCAGTTTTGAGGAAGCCTATCATTGGAATATACAAGCCAAGTTATATAACGAAAATTTCCCACTAGCTATATGGTGGTGACAAGACGAGAGACTCTCAATCATGAAGATCATGGTGCTTTAATATGCACAAGTGTGGAAAAAGTGGTAGCATTGTCCCTTCTCTCTTTTTCTCTCATTTTTATTTATTTATTTTGGTGGGCTCTTTGGCCTCTTTTTTTTATGGGCTTCTTTGGCCTCTTTTATTTCCTCACATGGGACAATGCTCCATTAATGATGATCATCACACTTTCAACTAAAAACTTAGAGCAACTATGACTCTATATGGAATGCCTTCGGTAGTGTACCGTGGCAATGATCTAGCATGGCATAGACATCAATGGAAACGTCATGCTAGCTATCTTACGATCGTGCAAAGGCAAAGTAGACATGGTGGCACATGTCATGGTGGTAGTTGCATGGAAATATATCTCGGAATGACTTTGAAAAAGCCATAATAGGTAGGTATGGTGGCTGTTTTGAGGGAGGCTAATGGTGGGTTTTGTGCACCAGCGATAGTTGCACGACACTAAGAAGATAGTGATGGTGGAAGGTGAAAGTGCATCTAAACCATGGACTCAACATTAGTCATGAAGAACTCATATATTGTTGCAAAAGTTTTATTAGTAATCGAAACAAAGCATTCAACACATACTCCTAGGGGAAGGGTTGGTAGGTATAAACCATCGCGTGATCCCGACCGCCAAACAAAGGATGACAATCAATATACTAATCATGCTCAGATTTCATCACATAGCGGTTCACCATACGTGCATGCTACGGGAATCACTAACTTCAACACAAGTATTTCTAGATTCACAACACCTTACTAGCATGACATCAATATTACCATAACCACAACTCAAAACTAATTGAGATGAATCAAACTTCTCTAACTATTCAATGCACATGAAGGTGGAAGTTTTTGTATCCCTTTGGATAACTACCCCTTTTGAGACTACTTTCAAAGCATAGATCAACTACCAAGCTACGCACCGCTGCGCTCTAAAAGATATAAGTGAAGCACATGGAGCAAAAGTATCTAGCTCAAAAGAAATAAGTGAAGCACATGTGAGCTGAATTGTCTACCAAAAGATATAAGTGAAGCTCGACAAAATCATGGTGTGTGCATGTCTCTCTCTAGGTGTGCAGCAAGGATGATTGTGACACAAAAAAAATAAAATACTCCTACGATACAAGACGCTCCAAGCAAAAACACATAACATGTGGTGAATAAAAATATAGCCCCAAGTAACGTTACGGATGGATTGAAGACGAGAGAGGGGATGCCTTCCCGGGGAATCGCCAAGCTTAGGCTTTTACGGCATCCTTGAATCTCTTGGGTGCCTTGGGCATCCCCAAGCTTGAGCTCTTTCCACTCTTTATCTCTTTGTCCATAAGAACTTCACCAAAAACTGGAAAACTTCACCAAAAACTGGAAAACTTCACAACACAAAACTTAAACAGAAACTCGTGATAACATTAGTACAAGAAAGCAAACCACCACTTCCTTAGGTACTGTAGCAAACTTAAATTCTACTTGTGCTGATGTTGGGTTACTGTACTTTCAATCTTCCATGGCTAATACCCCCCGATACTATCCATAGTTTCATCAAAATAAGCAACCAACACAACAAAAACAGAATTTGTTAACAGCAGACCAGTCTGTAGCAATCTGTATGTTTCGTATACCTCTAGCACTTCAAAAATTCTGAACAATTACGACAGTCTGAAGAATTTGCGTAGAAATCAGAAGCAAAAAGAATCAACTCAAAAGCTCTTACAGAAACAAAATGAAAATTCTTTTCGTGAGCAGAAAGTTTCTGTCTTTTCCAGCATGACCAAACGATCATCCCCAAGACTAATCATAACGGTTTTGCTTGGCACAAACGCAAAAAGAAACACAAAAAACACAACCATAACAGAACTATGAAAGTGTGGAAAGCACAAAACATAAAGAAAAAGGATAGATTCGTTGGGTTGCCTCCCAACAAGCGCTTTTGTTTAACGCCCTTAGCTAGGCGAAAGTGATGGAATCACGTATAGTCATCTTTGGTGCTCAAACCATAAGTAGCCCTCATCATAGATTCATATGGCAATCTTATTTTCTTTCTAGGAAAGTGCTCCATGCCCTTATTTAAAGGAAATTGAAATCTAATATTCCCTTCCTTCATATCGATGATAGCACCAATAGTCCTTAGGAAAGGTCTACCAAGAATAATGGGACATGAAGGATTGCAATCTATGTCAAGTACAATGAAATCCACGGGTACATAGTTATTATTTGAAACTATAAGAACATCATCGATCCTCCCCATGGGTTTCTTGACAGTAGAATCCGCAAGATGCAAATTAAGAGAACACTCTTCAATCTCATGAAAACCAAGAATATCACATAAAGACTTTGAAATCGCGGAAACACTAGCACCCAAATCACACAAAGCATTGCACTCATAGTGTTTGATCTTGATTTTGATAGTAGGTTCCCACTCATCATGAAGTTTTCTAGGTATAGAGACTTCTAGTTTGAGCTTCTCTTCAAGAGATTTCATCATACATCTACGATATGCGCGGTAAAGGCTTTGCTTTGGCTATAAGCATGTGGAGAGTTTGCAATGGATTGCATCAAAGAAATGCATTCAAACAAGGAGCAATTATCATAATTGAATTCCTTGAAATCCAAAGTGGGAGTTTCATTACTACCAATTTTTCTGACTTCTTCTACTCCACTCTCCACACCTTTATCATCAAGATAGGTGGACTCCGAATCATTGGGGCGTTTTCAACCAAAGTGGATTCATATCCAGCCCCTCCATAGGGAGGTTTGACACGTTAAAACAAATATTCAAGAGGAGACACACCAAGAACTTTAAGATCTTCGTGATTTGCATCACTAGAACGCACCCTTTTAAACCATTCATGTCTAGCGCGAATTTGTGCGGTTCTTTCTTTTCTTTCATTCATGGAGATACGCATAGCGTTCAAAGTTTCATCCAAGTTGATCTTGGGAGGAGCACATCTAACTTTCAAAGTATCAATATCACAAGACATCCTATCAACGCTCTTAGCCAAATCGTATATTTTGAGTAGTTTTTCCTCTATGGACGCATTGACAATCTTTTGAGAGTTGATGAACTCTTTGATATTACTCTCTACATCAGAGGGTAACTTGTTGTGATTTCCATAAGTGTTGCCGTAGGAATTTCCATAATTGTTAGAGGAGTTACTAGGAAAAGGCGTAGGAACATAGTTTCCTCTAAAAGCATTGTTGTTGCCAAAATTGTTCCTACCAACAAAATTCACGTCCAAACTAGCGTTGCTACTCTCAATCAAAGAAGATAGTGGCATGTCATTAGGATCTACGGTAGCGTTTCTACTAGCAACCAAATTTATCAACTCGTCCATCTTAGCACTAAGCGAGTTAATCTTTTCTATAGCGTGCACCTTTTTGCTAGCAGGCGACCTTTCAGTGTGCCACTGAGAGTAGTAGGTCATGATATTGTCTAGGAGTTTTGTAGCGTCTCCTAACGTGATTTCCATGAACGTTCCACCTGAGGCGGAGTCCAAGATATTGCGAGAAGTGAAATTCAAGCCAACGTAAAAGATTTGTATAATCATCCACAAAGTCAAGCCATGAGCGGGACAATTTCTAATCATAAGCTTCATCCTCTCCCAAGATTGTGCAACGTGTTCATGATCAAGTTGCTTGAAATTCATGATATCGTTACGTAAGGAGATGATCTTAGCCGGCGGAAAATACTTGGATATGTAAGCATCTTTGCACCTATCCCAAGAATCGATACTATTTTTAGGCAAAGAAGAAAACCAAGTTTTTGCGCGATCTTGCAACGAGAAAGGAAAAAGTTTCAACTTAATCACGTCATTATCCACATCTCTTTTCTTTTTCATATCACAAAGCTCAATGAAGGTATTGAGATGGGATGTGGCATCTTCACTAGGAAGCTAGAGAATTGCTCTTTCATAACAAGATTCAGCAAAGCTGTGTTGATTTCATACGATTCTGCACTAGTGGATGGAGCAATCGGAGTACTAATAAAATCATTATTATTAGTGCTCGAGAAGTCGCAAAGTTTGGTGTTTTCAGACATGATGTCTTCAACAAACAAACAAGCACACAAGCAAGCAAGAAACCGGCAAAGGAAAACGTCAAGGGCAAAAGAAAACGGCGAAGGACAAAGGCGAATGAAAACGACAAATGTGAAGTGGGGGAGAGGAAAGCGAGAGGCAAGTGGCAACAAAAGTAAATGCAGGAGTTGAGTTTGTGAGACCTACTTGGATAAATATTTATCTCTCCTCCCCGGCGACGGTGCCAGAAATAGTTCTGCTACTGCAACAAAAGACCTTCCAATGGCGCTAGAAATAGGCACGTCGATGGGATAATACTTGGCTTGATCCTTCTGCTGCGGCTACGCCTTAAGGGACTTCCGAGGAAAGTATGCAAAGGATTTCCCCCGTGGCATTGGAGCCTTGCGTTGGTGTTCCCTTGAAGCGGAAAGGGTGATGTAGCGTAGCGGTGGTAAGTACTTCCCTCAGTTTGAGAACCAAGGTATCAATCCAATGGAGGAGTATCTCAAGATCCTGCACAAACACAAAAACTTGCTCCCAACGCTATGAAGGGGTTGTCAATCCCTTATAGATTGTTTGCCAAGTGAGAACTGAAAGCAACAAAGTAACAAAGCAAAGTAAAAGCGGAGGTGTAAACGATGGATGTGAATAGACCCGGGGGCCGTAGTATTTACTAGTGGCTTCTATCATGAAAGCAAGTAGACGGTGGGTGAACAAATTACTGTCGAGCAATTGATAGAACCGCGCAAAGTCGTGACGATATCTGTGCAATGATTATATCTATAGGCATCACGTCCGAAACAAGTAGACCGATACTTTCTGCATCTACTACTATTACTCCACACATCGACCGCTATCCAGCATGCATCTAGTGTATTAAGTCCATAAGAACAGAGTAACGCCTTAAGCAAGATGACATGATGTAGAGGGATAATCTCAAACCAATGATAAAACCCCCATCTTTTTTACCCTTGATGGCAACTACTTGATGTGTGCCTTGCTGCCCCTACTGTCACTAGGAAAGGTCACCACATGGTAGAACCCAAAACCAAGCATTTCTCCCATTGCAAGAATCATAGATCTAGTTGGCCAAACAAAACCCAAGACTCAGAGAGACTTACAAGGATATCAAATCATGCATAGAAGAAATCAGCAAAGACTCAAAAATATATCATATATAATCTGATCACAAATCCACAATTCATAGGATCTCGACAAACACACTGCCAAAGAAGATTACATCGGATAGATCTCCATGAAGATCATGAAGTACTTTGTATTGAAGATCCAAGAGAGAGAAGAAGCCATCTAGCTACTAACTACGGACCCGTAGGTCTGAAGTGAACTACTCACGAGTCATTGGAGGGGCGATGATGATGATGAAGAAGCCCTCCAACTCCAAAGTCCCCTCCGGTAGGGTGCCGGGAAGGGTCTCCAGATGAGATCTCGCGGAAAGGAAAGCTTGCGGCGGTGGAAAAGTATTTTCGAGGCTCCCCTGGTTTTTTGCAGAATATTTGGGAATTTATAGGCCAAAGACCTAGGTCAGGGTGCGGCCAGGGAGGCCACAAGCCTGCCCACCGCCGCCTCCCCTTGGTGGCGGAGTGGGGGCTTGTGGGCTCCCTGGAGCCCACCTGGCTTGGCCCAAAAGCCCCCTGGTCTTCTTCCATTCGGGAAAAAATCATTTCGGGGTTTTTCTTCCGTTTGGAATCCGTTCCAAAATCAGATCTGAAAAGAGGCAAAAACACGGAAAAATAGGAACTCGCACTTGGCACTGAATTAATAAGTTACTCCCAGAAAAGATATAAAAGGTACATAAAACAACCAAAGAAGACAAGATAACAGCGTGAAACCAACAAAAATTGTAGATACATTTGAGACGTATCACTCACAATCACAAAAGATGTCTAAGATAATATATTTATATGTGAACCTCTCTTTCTTTATTACTTCCTTTTAATTGCAACAATGACCAATAGCTTTGTTTGTCAACTCACAACAAATTTCAATCAACATACTTCTTATATGTGAAGTCATCACTCCCCATAAGATCATTATGTATGCTCTATTGCTTTTATTCTATACTTATTTCTATTTCTTTTTCTCATGATCATAGCAGTCAAGAAAAACCCTCAATTCAAGAGTACTCTTTATTATATAACTCTCGAACTTGCTTACATACGGGGAACGAAAAAATAAAAACTCAAAACTAGATCACACTAAAACTTTATTCTACTAGATCAAGATATAACTAAAAGGACCCAAAAAAGTTAAAAAAAAGTAAAAAGGTGTGATGGTGGTATGATACCGGGGCACCTCCCCCAAGCTTGGCACAAGCCAAGGGGAGTGCCTATACCCATGTATTCAGTTGTCTTCCTTCAAGGGTGGTGATGTTGGAGTTGCTGGTGAGGTTGAAAGCTTATCGAGTTTCCACTTAAGCATGCAATTTTGTTCCCTCAGATTGTCTACTTCGAGCTCAAGCCTGAATATCCTTTGACATAATTCACCCTTGCTCTCCTACAGAAAACGAGAAGGTATAAATAGCACCTGGGGTTTCCTAATTGTATTTGGGAGGCTCGACTTCTTGAACTCCACATGCATATCTTCGAGTTGAGGCAAGGGAATCTCCTCTTCATCCGAGATTTCTTCCACATACTTGCATGACTCCCATTCCTCCTCCGAGCACAATCCATAGGGATTTATGTTAGAGCTTGGGATTGGCAAGATAGTGTGATACATAGCTCTCCCCATCGAAATTTAGGACGACATCTTACTCTAAATGTGTTACAGAAACAGCTCAAAAAGAAAACAGGAGATATTGTCGAGTTACAGATGTCAAAACCTTTGGGATGTTATATAATGAATTTTTGCCGACCTGAAGGAGTCTTCCACAAGAAAACGGAGTCCGGTGGGTGCACGGGGTGGCCACAAGCCTGCAGGTCGCGACTAGGGAGGTAGGCCGCGCCCCCGGGCTTGTTGCCTCCTCGTGCACGCTTCAGATTGTTTTAAATTTTCCCAATTTTTCAAATATTCCAAAACTGGTAAAAATTGCCATTGAAAACGTCTTGGAGTCAGTTTTCTTACCATAGCACATACCTATTCCTTTTCTGGGTCCGAGGCGTTCTTATAGATCTCCCTAATGTACTCTTCCGGAGTTATGGTATTGATAATATTAGTTTCAACATTTATGGGAGTACGTGAGATATAATGTTTGATCCTTTGCCCATTTACCACCTTCGGATTTGTGCCTTTGGCTCTGTTGATCTTATGGCACCGGAACGATACACTTCCTCGATAATGTAAGGCCCTTCCCGTTTAGAGAGAAGTTTTCCTGCAAAAAATATGAAATGAGAGTTGTATAGTAGGACATGATCACCTACATTGAATTCACGCTTTTGTATAGTTCTAACATGCCGTCTCTTAACTTTTTCTTTAAACAACTTAGCATTCTGATAGGCCTAGGTTCTCCATTCATCAAGTAAGCTAATGTCAAATAACCTCTTCTCACCGACAAGTTTAAAATCATAATTAAGCTCTTTAATTGCCAAATAGGCTTTATGCTCTAGCTCTAGACGTAAGTGACATGCTTTACCATAAACCATTTTATAAGGAGACATACCCATAGGGTTTTTGTAAGCGGTTCTATAAGCCCATAATGCATCATCAAGTTTCTTAGACCAATTCTTTCTAGATCTATTAACGGTCTTTTGCAAGATCAACTTAATTTCTCTATTGCTCAATTCTACTTACCCACTAGACTGAGGATGATAAGGAGATGCAACTCTATGATTACATCATACCTAGCAAGCAATTTACGGAAAGAACCATGAATAAAGTGTGAACCACCATCAGTCATTAAATATCTAGGGACTCCAAATCTAGGGAAAATAACTTGTTTCAGCATTTTAATAGAAGTGTTATGATCAGCACTACTAGTTGGAATAACTTCTACCCACTTAGTAACATAATCAACAACAACGAGAATATGAGTATACCCGTTGGATTTTGGAAAAGGACCCATATAATCAAAACCCCAAACATCAAATGGTTCTATAACAAGAGAGTAATTCATAGGCATTTCCCGACGTCTACTAATATTACCTATTCTTTGACATTCATCACAAGACAAGACAAACTTACGAGCATCCTTGAAGAGAGTAGGCCAATAAAAACCAGATTTGTGGTACCTTGTGTGCAGTTCTATCTCCAGCATGATGTCTGTCGTAGGCCTCGGAGTGACACTTGTGAAGGATTTGTCCATGTTCATGCTCAGGTACACAAGTCTAATAATAACATCTACTCCTTCTTTATAAAGGCGTGGATCGTCCCAAAAGTAATATCTTAAATCATAGAAGAACTTTTTCTTTTGTTGGTATGTGAAACTAGGCGGTATAAATTTAGCAACAATGTAATTAGCATAATCAACATACCAAGGAGCATTGCGTGAAGCATTTATAACAGCTAGTTGTTCATCAAGAAAGCTATCATCAATAGGTAGTGGGTCATCAAGAACATTCTCTATTCTAGACAAGTTATCTACTATGGGGTTATCAGCGCCCTTTCTATCAATAATATGCAAATCAAATTCTTGTAGCAGAAGGACCCATCTAATAAGTCTAGGCTTAGCATTTTTCTTTTCCATAAGGTACTTAATAGCAGCGTGATCAGTGTGAATAATTACTTTGGAATCAATAATATAAGGTCTAAACTTATCGCAAGCAAACACAACTGCTAAAAATTCCTTTTCAGTGGTAGCATAGTTTCTTTGAGCATTGTCTAGAGTTTTAGTAGCATAATGGATAACATTTAATTTCTTATCAACTCTTTGTCCTAGAACAACACCAACAACTGTTGGGGAACGTCACATGGGAAACAAAATTTTTCCTACGCGCACGAAGACCTATCATGGTGATGTCCATCTACGAGAGGGGATGTGTGATCTACGTACCCTTGTAGACCGTACAACAGAAGCGTCAGTGAACGCGGTTGATGTAGTGGAACGTCTTCACGTCCCACGATCCGCCCCGCGAACCGTCCCGCGATCAGTCCCACGATCTAGTGCCGAACGGATGGCACCTCCGCGTTCAGCACACGTACAGCTCGATGATGATCTCGGCCTTCTTGATCCAGCAAGAGAGACGGAGAGGTAGAAGAGTTCTCCGACAGCGTGGTGGTGCTCCGGAGGTTGGTGATGATCTTGTCTCAGCAGGGCTCCGCCCGAGCTCCGCAGAAACGCGATCTAGAGGTGAAACCGTGGAGATACGTGGTCGGGCTGCCGTGGCAAAGTTGTCTCAAATCAGCCCTAAAACCCCACTATATATAGGAGGAGGAGGGGGAGACTTGCCTTGGGGTCCAAGGACTCCCAAGGGGGTCGGCCGAGCCAAGGGGGAAGGTCTCCCCCTCCCAAACCGAATTCTACTTGGTTTGGAAGGTGGAGTCCTTCTTCCCTTTCCCACCTCCTTCTTTTTTTCCTTTCCTCTTTAATTTTCTTCCCAATGCGCATAGGCCTCTCTTGGGCTGTCTCACCAGCCACTAAGGGCTGGTGCGCCACTCCCAAGGCCTATGGGCTTCCCGGGGTGGGTTGCCCCCCCGGTGAACTCCTGGAACCCATTCGTCATTCCCGGTACATTCCCGGTAATTCCGAAAACCTTCCGGTAACCAAATGAGGTCATCCTATATATCAATCTTCATTTCTGGACCATTCCGGAAACCATCGTGACGTCCGTGATCTCATCCGGGACTCCGAACAACATTCGGTAACCAACCATATAACTCAAATACGCATAAAACAACGTCGAACCTTAAGTGTGCAGACCCTACGGGTTCGAGAACTATGTAGACATGACCCGAGAGACTCCTCGGTCAATATCCAATAGCGGGACCTGGATGCCCATATTGGATCCTACATATTCTACGAAGATCTTATCGTTTGAACCTCAGTGTCAAGGATTCATATAATCCCGTATGTCATTCCCTTTGTCCTTCGGTATGTTACTTGCCCGAGATTCGATCGTCAGTATGCGTATACCTATTTCAATCTCGTTTACCGGCAAGTCTCTTTACTCGTTCCGTAATACAAGATCCCACAACTTACATTAAGTCACATTGCTTGCAAGGCTTATGTGTGATGTTGTATTACCGAGTGGGCCCCGAGATACCTCTCCGTCACACGGAGTGACAAATCCCAGTCTCGATCCATACTAACTTAACGAACACCTTTGGAGATACCTGTAGAGCATTTTTATAGTCACCCAGTTACGTTGCGACGTTTGATACACACAAAGTATTCCTCCGGTGTTAGTAAGTTATATGATCTCATGGTCATAGGAATAAATACTTGACACGCAGAAAACAGTAGCAATAAAATGACACGATCAACATGCTACGTCTATTAGTTTGGGTCTAGTCCATCACGTGATTCTCCTAATGACGTGATCCAGTTATCAAGCAACAACACCTTGTTCATAATCAGAAGACACTGACTATCGTTGATCAACTGGCTAGCCAACTAGAGGCTTGCTAGGGACAGTGTTTTGTCTATGTATCCACACATGTAAATGAGTCTTCATTCAATACAATTATAGCATGGATAATAAACGATTATCTTGATACAGGAATTATAATAATAACTATATTTATTATTGCCTCTAGGGCATAATTCCATGAGTCTCCCACTTGCACTAGAGTCAACAATCTAGCCCTCACATCATCATGCGATTTACATTGTAATAAATCTAACACCCATACAGTTCTGGTGTTGATCATGCTTTGCCCGTGGAAGAGGTTTAGTCAGCGGGTTTGCTACATTCAGATCCGTGTGCACTTTGCATATATTTACGTCCTCCCCTTCGACGTAGTCGCGGATGAGGTTGAAGCGTCGTGTTATGTGTCTGGACTTCTTGTGAAACCGTGGTTCCTTTTCTAGGGCAATGGCACCCGTGTTGTCACAGAACAAGGTTATTGGATTCAGTGCGCTTGGCACCACTCCAAGATCCATCATGAATTGCTTCATCCAGACTGTAACATCCCAATTTTCCATTTGGGAATGTTTTACATTGTAGCTAAGCATTTATGCATATTGATTGAAATAAATTTAGCTCGTGAATTTTCCTTCGTCTTTGATTTGCATTTCCATTTTTCCTCGCGCGAGAAAGGCCCGGAGAAATACTCTCTTGCACGCAAGAGAGAGAGCGGAGGAAAATGACCCTCCAAAGTACGGGAATTTTTGAAATGTTGGAGCCAAGAAAATCCAAGGATTATTTGCAAAAATAATTGCAAAAAGAAATAAAGCATTTTTAGGAATTTCTCAAAAACATTTTTTTAAAGTTTTATTTTTGCTTTGGAAAAATGTTATTCGGGTAGAGAATATTTTTCTGATTTTTTTGGTATATAATACCCTATATTAATATTTTGATTTATTACCTTTTTATTTGCTTTTACTTTCTGTTTCGGAAAAAGGTTTAAATTAGGAAACCTTTTTTTTTCTTTACAAACCGCCGCCGCTGGGCGCACTA
Source organism: Hordeum vulgare subsp. vulgare (assembly GCF_904849725.1). Classification (NCBI taxonomy): domain Eukaryota; kingdom Viridiplantae; phylum Streptophyta; class Magnoliopsida; order Poales; family Poaceae; genus Hordeum; species Hordeum vulgare. Next base: position 57,140,324 of record NC_058519.1, read on the forward strand.
TAGCCTGGGCCGAGATCCCCACTGCCGAGGGATCAAATCCCTTTGAAACTGGCCAACCGCCCCACCCTTACCCCGCCTCCTCTCACTGGCCGAAGGGCCCCACCCAACCGAGCCAACCCCTCCCGCGGACACCCTTCTTCCTCCTTCCTTGTTTCTTCCCGAGCCGAGCCCTCCCCAGGAAACTCGCGATTCCTCCCCGATTTCTACCTCTCCTCCTTCCTTAGCTCACCCCTCCTAGCCTATATAAAGCCCACCCCCGGCCGACCCCGTTCCCACCTTTTCCTCGCCGAGCCGCCGCCCCTAGCCGCCGCACCACCGCCGCCGGAGCAGCGAGCTGCTGCCACCTCCATCGCCTACTGGAGCAGCGCCCAGGCCCCTCTCCGCTCCGCCCGAGGTCCCCCTTCGCCAGAGGACCACCCCGCCGCCGCCTCCCCGACATCCCCACCGCCCCGGAGCCCCTCCCTCGCCGGCCATCATCTCCCTCGCCGGAGTACTGCCCCCAGCGCGGTAGCTTCTCCCTCCCCTCTCTGTTTTCTCCTTTTTCTTTTTGTAACCGTTAGATCTTGGATATATGGTCTAGATTAGATCCCTAGTTACCTCTTCGGTCTATATGAGAAAACCAGCGGTTTTTATTTCCACTTATGATTTAACCAGCGAGTTTGTTAAGCCTAGGCCGTTTGCTCAAAACGCTGCAACATACACCCCTCCCAGCCAACAGTAGCTTGCCACGTGTACCCCATTAGTTAGCTAGGTTAGTTTTATTTTTTCTGTCTATATTACAAAAAACAGAAACTTTCTGTTTTGTTTTGGCCACAACTTTTTATCCGGAAGTCCAATGACATTGATTCGTTTTCCACTAGCTCACAAATTTCCTGTAGTTTTTAAAAACATATAATTTGTCTATGTTTGAAATTTGTAAATATAAGTTAGATCAGATTTAGTTTAAACCTTGTTTTGCCTATTCCAGGAGTTTGAAAAATGATTTTGAGTTGATTCTTTTTGCTGCTGATTTCTAGTGATAAAATCTTACTGTGGTAGAAGTTTCAGAATTTTTAAAGTATTTTTACTGGTGTTTTCAACAGAAACAAGTTTCTGCCATACCGACGCGTGTTGAACGCCTTTACTTAGGCATTTGCAAATCAATACTTGTGATGTTATTTTTACTTGTGGCTTGATTGAAGTGCTTATGGTGTGCTTTGTGTTTGTATCGGTAGATCATCCGGAGTGCGAAGCGTGTTACTTAGAGGCGCTCGAGCAAGACAACTATCATCAAGGCAAGTCATTTTGATCATGTTATTTTACCTATGTTTTCGATGCATGGTAGATCACCTTCTTTGCCCAATTGCATGCTGCCTAGGTACTTGGAAACTTTAGCATAAGTTGTAGTATCATGTGGTAGGAACACAACAACCCCGATACTTGGCCCCAGGACGACAATTTCTTAATGCTATGCTTGAGTAGACGGGTTATCGGTTGAGTGTATACCACGAGTGATGCGAGGTTGATATAATAATCAAGACCGGACTAAGACAAGATTTTCAAGACCTCGGACGCAATGCAACTCTGGGTGAAGGACGGTTGATCGGCTCCCAGGAGAACCCAGTGGATGCCCGGGATGCTGGAGAGGCCATGTCATCCTGCGGAAAGCTTCACCCAGGCTCGAAGAGACGGACGGAGACTTCAAGACTCAAGGCTTACCTGCACAGCCACAAGTCATTATGGGCTCTGGCTTGGTTGGACAACGCGGCGACTCTGGACAGGCGGTGCTAGCAGATGTAGACGAACGGTAGGAATGGATGGGCACCGACAGGGATTCAGAGGGACCCGTTGAAAGACCATGTTTTGATCATCCGGTCTTCAAACACCCTGAAGTGCGAGGACAAACCCGGAGGCGATCAAATCTTGTGGGGACCGTGTGCAAAACTCTGCAGAGTGCCCAACCTAATCGATTAGCCGTGTCCACGGTCATGGACAACTTGAGCCGAAGGCATTGAATTTCCCCTGAGCTCTCGACACAACTTAATAATGATGTGGGTGTTAACAACTATTCGGGTACGAGAACTGGTTGGCGGAACCATCTCGTTAACAACAAACATTGTAGTAATATTTTGCTTTAAACCCCTCTTGTTGTAGGATAAAACTGGCTTTATGCAAAACTTAGCTCCACCGGCCAAACATGCATGTAGAGATAGTTGATTATTATTTTACTCCTCTCTTTGATGACTTGCCGACATATTCAATATGCTGACCTACACGGCTGCAACGTATCATGTTGCAGAGTACTTTTTCGACCAGGAGTGAGGCTACGATCTACGCTCAGCGACATGCCCTTGGAGTCGGATGGACTCGTCTACCTGATGCTTCCGCTTAGTCTTCGTTAGATATCTCATGAGTTGGCCTTCAACCACTTTATTGTAATCCTTTATTGTAATAAAGTACTCTTTATGAGATTCGATTAATAAAGCTGTGTCATTGAACTCTTGAATATATACATTATGTACTGTGTGTGTACCAGCATGATCTTGGGATGGTACAGAAACACCAGAGGATTGACTCGTCTTGAGTCGGGTCGCTACACAGACACCCTCCTTAGCTGCCTCCGAGGCAGCCATGTACTCCGCTTCACATGTAGAATCTGCTACGACGCTCTGCTTGGAACTGCACCAGCTTACCGCACCCCCATTAAGAATAAATACGTATCCGGTTTGCGACTTAGAGTCGTCCAGATCTGTGTCAAAGCTTGCATCGACGTAACCTTTTACGGCGAGCTCTTCATCACCTCCATACACGAGAAACATCTCCTTAGTCCTTTTCAGGTACTTCAAGATATTCTTGACCGCCGTCCAATGATCCACTCCTGGATTACTCTGGAACCTACCTGCCATACTTATGGCCAGGCTAACATCGGGTCTAGTGCACAGCATTGCATACATGATAGAACCTATGGCTGAAGCATAGGGGACGGAGCGCATATGCTCTCTATCTTCATCAGTTGCTGGGCACTGAGTCTTACTCAATCTCGTACCTTGTAAAACTGGCAAGAACCCTTTCTTGGACTGTTCCATTTTGAACCTCTTCAAAACTTTATCAAGGTATGTGCTTTGTGAAAGTCCTATCAGGCGTTTTGATCTATCCCTGTAGGTCTTGATGCCTAGAATGTAAGCAGCTTCTCCTAGGTCCTTCATAGAGAAACTTTTATTCAAGTAATCCTTTATGCTCTCCAAAAACTCTACGTTGTTTCCAATCAGCAATATGTCATCCACATATAATATTAGAAACGCCACAGAGCTCCCACTCACTTTCTTGTAAATACAAGATTCTCCAACCACTTGTATAAACCCAAATGCTTTGATCACCTCATCAAAGCGTTTGTTCCAACTCCGAGATGCTTGCACCAGTCCATAAATGGATCGCTGGAGCTTGCACACCTTGTTAGCATTCTTAGGATCGACAAAACCTTCGGGTTGCATCATATACAACTCTTCCTTAAGGAAACCGTTAAGGAACACCGTTTTGACATCCATCTGCCAGATTTCATAATCGAAAAATGCAGCTATTGCTAACATGATTCTGACGGACTTACGCATCGCTACGGGTGAGAATGTCTCATCGTAGTCAACTCCTTGAACTTGTGAAAAACCCTTTGCCACAAGTCGAGCTTTATAAACGGTCACATTGCCGTCAGCGTCCGTCTTCCTCTTAAAGATCCATTTGTTCTGAATAGCCTTGCGGCCCTCAGGTAGTACCTCCAAAGTCCACACTTTGTTCTCATACATGGATCCTATCTCGGACTTCATGGCTTCTAGCCATTTGTTGGAATCTGGCCCCACCATTGCTTCTTCATAATTTGCAGGTTCATTGTTGTCTAACAACATGATTGATAAGACGGGATTACCGTACCACTCTGGAGCAGCACGTGGTCTCGTCGACCTGCGTGGTTCGACAGAAACTTGAACTGGAGTTTCATGATCATCATCATTAACTTCCTCCTCAACCGGCGTCGCAACGACAAAGGTTTCCCCTTGCCCTGCGCCACCATCCAGAGGGATGAGAGGTTCGACAACCTCGTCAAGTTCTATCTTCCTCCCACTCAAATCTCTCAAGAGAAACTCCTTCTCGAGAAAAGCTCCGTTTTTAGCAACAAACACTTTGCCCTCGGACTTGAGATAGAAGGTGTACCCAACTGTCTCTTTTGGGTAACCTATGAAGATGCACATTTTCGCTTTGGGTTCCAGCTTTTTAGGCTGAAGCTTTTTGACATAAGCATCACATCCCCAAACTTTAAGAAACGACAACTTTGGCCTTTTGCCATACCACTGTTCGTATGGTGTCGTCTCAACGGATTTTGATGGTGCCCTATTTAAAGTGAATGGAGCTGTTTCTAATGCATAACCCCAAAATGATAATGGCAAATCGGTAAGAGACATCATAGATCGCACCATCTCTAATAAAGTACGATTACGACGTTCGGACACACCATTACGCTGTGGTGTTCCAGGCGGTGTTAACTATGAAACAATTCCACATTGTCTTAAGTGAGCACCAAACTCAAAACTCAGATATTCACCCCCACGATCAGACCGTAGGAACTTGATCTTCTTGTTACGATGATTTTCAACTTCACTCTGAAATTGCTTGAACTTTTCAAATGTTTCAGACTTGTGCTTTATGAAGTAGATATAACCATATCTACTCAAATCGTCAGTGAAGGTGAGAAAATAACGATATCCGCCGCGTGCCTCTACGCTCATCGGACCACACACATCGGTATGTATGATTTCCAACAAGTCACTTGCACGCTCCATTGTTCCGGAGAACGGAGTTTTAGTCATCTTGCCCATGAGGCATGGTTCGCATGTGTCAAGTGAATCAAAGTCAAGTGACTCCAAAAGTCCATCGACATGGAGTTTCTTCATGCGCTTTACACCAATATGACCTAAGCGGCAGTGCCACAAAAATATGGCGCTATCATTGTTAACTCTAACTCTTTTGGTCTCAATGTTATGTACGTGTGTATCACTATCAAGATTCAATATGAACAATCCTCTCACATTGGGTGCATGACCATAAAAGATGTTACTCATAGAAATAGAACAACCATTATTCTGTGACTTAAACGAGTAACTGTCTCACAATAAACAAGATCCAGATATAATGTTCATGCTCAACGCAGGCACTAAATAACAATGATTTAAGTTCATAACTAATCCTGACGGTAACTGAAGTGAGACTGTGCCGACGGCGATTGCATCAACCTTGGAACCATTCCCCACGCGCATCGTCACTTCATCTTTCGCCAGCCTTCGTCTATTCCGCAGTTCCTGTTTCGAGTTGCAAATATGAGCAACAGAACCGGTATCGAATACCCAGGCACTACTACGAGAGCCGGTTAAGTACACATCAATAACATGTATATCAAATATACCTGATTTTTCTTTGGCCGCCTTCTTATCAGCCAGATACTTGGGGCAATTGCGCTTCCAGTGACCCATACCCTTGCAATAGTAACACTCTATTTCAGGCTTAGGTCCAGCTTTGGGTTTCTTCATTGGATTGGCAACAGGCTTGCCGCTCTTCTTCGATTTACCCTTCTTGCCTTTGCCGTTTCTCTTGAAACCAGTGGTCTTATTCACCATCAACACTTGATGCTCTTTACGGAGTTCAGACTCTGCGACTTTCAGCATCGCAAACAACTCGCCGGGAGACTTGTTCATCCCTTGCATGTTGTAGTTCAACACAAAGCCTTTATAGCTTGGCGGCAGTGATTGAAGGATTCTGTCAGTGATAGCTTCTTGCGGGAGTTCAATCCCCAGCTCAGCTAGACGGTTTGAGTACCCAGACATTTTGAGCACATGCTCACTGACAAACGAGTTCTCCTCCATCTTGCAAGCATAGAATTTATCGGAGGTCTCATACCTCTCGATCCGGGCGTTCTTCTGAAAGATAAACTTCAACTCCTGGAACATCTCAAATGTTCCATGACGCTCAAAGCGACGTTGAAATCCCGATTCTAAGCCATACAAGACTGCACATTGAACTATTGAGTAGTCCTCCTTACGTGCTAACCAAGCGTTCTTCACATCCTGATCAGCCGTAGCGGGTGGTTCATCTCCTAGTGCAGCATTAAGGACATAATCCTTCTTCCCAGCTTGTAAGATTAGCTTAAGATTACGAGCCCAGTCTACAAAGTTGCTTCCATCATCTTTCAACTTAGCTTTCTCTAGGAACGTATTAAAATTCAGGATGACTGTCGCGTGAGCCATGATCTACAACACAAATATATTCAAAGTGGACTTAGACTATGTTCAAGATGATTAGAGTTTGACTTAATCAAATTATTCGCTAAACTCCCACTCAAAAAGTACATCTCTCTAGTCATTTGAGTGGTTCATGATCCACTTACACTAGCTCAAGTTCGATCATCACGTGAGTTGAGTATAGTTTCAGTGGTAAGCATCCCTATGCTAATCATATCATCTATATGATTCATGATCGACCTTTTGGTCTCATGTGTTCCGAGGCCATGTCTGCACATGCTAGGCTCGTCAAGCTTAACCCGAGTGTTCCGTGTGCGCAACTGTTTTGCACCCGTTGTATGTGAACGTTGAGTCTATCACACCCGATCATCACGTGGTGTCTCGAAACGACGAACTGTAGCAACAGTGCACAGTCGGGGAGAACACAGTTTCGTCTTGAAATTTTAGTGAGAGATCACCTCATAATGCTACCGTCGTTCTAAGCAAAATAAGGTGCATAAAAGGATTAACATCACATGCAATTCATAAGTGACATGATATGGCCATCATCACGTGCCTCTTGATCTTCATCACCAAAGCACCGGCACGATCTTCTTGTCACCGGCGCCACACCATGATCTCCATCAACGTGTCGCAATCGGGGTTGTCGTGCTACTCATGCTATTACTACTAAAGCTACATCCTAGCAAAATAGTAAACGCATCTACAAGCACAAACGTTAGTTTAAAGACAACCCTATGGCTCCTGCCGGTTGCCGTACCATCGACGTGCAAGTCGATATTATCTATTACAACATGATCATCTCATACATCCAATATATTACATCACATCGTTGGCCATATCACATCACAAGCATACCCTGCAAAAACAAGTTAGACGTCCTCTAATTTTGTTGTTGCATGTTTTACGTGGTGACCATGGGTATCTAGTAGGATCGCATCTTACTTACGCAAACACCACAACGGAGATATATGAATTGCTATTTAACCTCATCCAAGGACTTCCTCGGTCAAATCCGATTCAACTAAAGTTGGAGAAACCGACACTCGCCGGTCATCTTTGAGCAACGGAGTTACTCGTAGCGATGAAACCAGTCTCTCGTAAGCGTACGAGTAATGTCGGTCCGAGCCGCTTCGATCCAACAATACTGCGGAATCAAGAAAAGACTAAGCAGGGCAGCAAAACGCACATCACCGCCCACAAAAACTTTTGTGTTCTACTCGAGAAGACATCTACGCATGAACCTAGCTCATGATGCCACTGTTAGGGAACGTCGCATGGGAAACAAAAATTTTCCTACGCGCACGAAGACCTATCATGGTGATGTCCATCTACGAGAGGGGATGTGTGATCTACGTACCCTTGTAGACCGTACAGCAGAAGCGTTAGTGAACGCGGTTGATGTAGTGGAACGTCTTCATGTCCCTCGATCCGCCCCGCGAACCGTCCCGTGATCAGTCCCACGATCTAGTGTCGAACGGACGACACCTCCGCGTTCAGCACACGTACAGCTTGACGATGATCTCGGCCTTCTTGATCCAGCAAGAGAGACGGAGAGGTAGAAGAGTTCTCCGGCAGCGTGTCGGTGCTCCGGAGGTTGGTGATGATCTCGTCTCAGCAGGGCTCCGCCCGAGCTCCGCACAAACGCGATCTAGAGGTGAAACCGTGGAGATATGTGGTCGGGCTGCCATGGCAATGTTGTCTCAAATCAGCGCTAAAGCCCCACTATATATAGGAGGAGGAGGGGGGAGACTTGCCTTGGGGTCCAAGGACTCCCAAGGGGATCGGCCGAGCCAAGGGGGAAGGTCTCCCCCTCCCAAACCGAATTCTACTTGGTTTGGAAGGTGGAGTCCTTCTTCCCTTTCCCACCTCCTTCTTTTTTTTCCTTTCCTCTTTGATTTTCTTCCCAATGCACATAGGCCTCTCTTGGGCTGTCCCACCAGCCCACTAAGGGCTGGTGCGCCACTCCCAAGGCCTATGGGCTTCCCCGGGGTGGGTTGTCCCCCGGTGAACTCCCGGAACCCATTCGTCATTCCCGGTACATTCCCGTTAATTCCGAAAACCTTCCGGTAATCAAATGAGGTCATCCTATATATCAATCTTCGTTTCCGGACCATTCCGAAAACCCTCGTGACGTCCGTGATCTCATCCGGGACTCCGAACAACATTCAGTAACCAACCATATAACTCAAATACGCATAAAACAACGTCGAACCTTAAGTGTGCAGACCCTACGGGTTCGAGAACTATGTAGACATGACCCGAGAGACTCCTCGGTCAATATCCAATAGCGGGACCTGGATGCCCATATTGGATCCTACATATTCTACGAAGATCTTATCGTTTGAACCTCAGTGTCAAGGACTCATATAATCCCGTATGTCATTCCCTTTGTCCTTCGGTATGTTACTTGCCCGAGATTCGATCGTCAGTATCCGTATACCTATTTCAATCTCGTTTACCGGCAAGTCTCTTTACTCGTTCCGTAATACAAGATCCCGCAACTTACATTAAGTCACATTGCTTGCAAGGCTTATGTGTGATGTTGTATTACCGAGTGGGCCCCGAGATACCTCTCCGTCACACGGAGTGACAAATCCCAGTCTCGATCCGTACTAACTTAACGAACACCTTCGGAGATACCTGTAGAGCATCTTTATTGTCACCAGTTACGTTGCGACGTTTGATACCCACAAAGTATTCCTCCGGTGTTAGTAAGTTATATGATCTCATGGTCATAGGAATAAATACTTGACACGCAGAAAACAGTAGCAATAAAATGACACGATCAACATGCTACGTCTATTAGTTTGGGTCTAGTCCATCACGTGATTCTCCTAATGACGTGATCCAGTTATCAAGCAACAACACCTTGTTCATAATCAGAAGACACTGACTATCGTTGATCAACTGGCTAGCCAACTAGAGGCTTGCTAGGGACAGTGTTTTGTCTATGTATCCACACATGTAAATGAGTCTTCATTCAATACAATTATAGCATGGATAATAAACGATTATCTTGATACAGGAATTATAATAATAACTATATTTATTATTGCCTCTAGGGCATAATTCCATCAACAACATGATCACTAGCATCACACATAATTTCAAAGGGTAGGTTCCAATTAGGTGGTTGAGCAACAAGTGCAGTTATCAAGGCTTTCTTAAGAATTTCAAATGCTTCTACACAATCATCATCAGAAACGAATGGAACATCCTTTTGCAAAATATTAGTGAGAGGCTTAGAAATTTTAGAGAAGTCTTTAATAAATCTCCTGTAGAAATCAACATGAACGAGGAAACTTCTTGTACCTTTAATATCTGCTGGATACGACATTTTTTCAATAGCATCAACTTTAGCTTTATCAACTTCAATACCTCTTTTGGAGATTTTGTGTCCCAAGACAATGCCTTCATTAACCATAAAGTGGCACTTCTCCCACTTCAAGACAAGATTAGTTTCTTCACATCTGTGCAAAACTCGTTCAAGGTTGTGCAAGCAATCATCAAAAGAAGTTCTGTAAACGGAAAAATCATCCATGAAAACCTCAAAAATCTTTCATAGAAGTCAGAGAATATAGCCATCTTACATCTTTGAAATGTAGCAGGTGCATTGCATAAACCAAAAGGCATACGTCTATAAGCCAAGGTACTGAAAGAGCAAGTAAAAGTGGTCTTCTCTTGATCCTCTTTTGATACAGGTATTTGAGAGAAACCAAAGTAACCATCTAGAAAGCAAAAATGTGTATGTTTGGATAATCTTTCTAGCATTTGATCAATAAAAGGTAGAGGGTAATGATCTTTCCTAGTAGCTTTATTTAATTTCATGAAATCAATTACCATTCTATATCTTGTAACAATTCTTTGTGGGATCAATTCATCTTTATCTTTAGGAACAACAGTAATACCGCCCTTTTTAGGGACACAATGAACGGGAGTAACCCATCTACTATCACCAATAGGATAAATTATACCTGCCTCCAGAAGCTTTAGAGCCCGTTCGGAAGCTCTCCAGCTTTGCGCTCCGCCGGCTCCATGCGAGGAGTTGTGCAGAACGCCTCGGCTCTCGGAAGCCAGCTTCTCGGAGCGGAGCCTCACGTAGTGTAAATCGGTGGAGCGAGCGAAGTCCACCTTTGTGAAGCCAAATCGTAGAGTTGATCGAAATTACATCAGGAGTGCCACCACTAAGTGGCATACCGGTTAGATTCATTTTATCGCAAGCTGTTGTACGAACCAGCCACCATCGCTAGCCCATGCAACGTAGAGAGAAGCTGCCACAACCTCCCGAACGCACGCAACTCCTCCCGGAAGCTGGAAGCTGACGAGCGAAGTTGGAGTCATGGATTTGCTGAAGTTGGAGAGCTTCTGAACGAAGCATTAGTATTCCATTTCTTACCACTTCCTTCATTTTAGGATTTAATCGTCGTTGGTGATCAACAACTGGTTTAGCATCAGGCTCCATATTGATTTTTTGTTGACATAGAGTGGGACTAATGCCCTTATGATCATCAAGAGTGTATCCAATAGCGGCACGGTGCTTCCTCAAAGTTTTCAATAATCTCTTTTCTTCATGCTCTAAAAGGTTAGCACTAATAATAACAAGATATATCTCTTTTTCATCAAGATAAGCATACTTCAGAGTATCACGTAGTTGTTTAAGCTCAAACATAGGATCGCCCTTGGGTGGAGGAGGATCCCCCAGTATTTCAACAGGTAGGTTGTGTTTCAGAATAGGCTGTTGATCAAAGAAAATCATATCTATTTCATTCCTTTCATTCATATACATATCATTTTCATGGTCTAGCAAATATTGTTCTAAGGGATCGGTAGGAGGCACAACCATAGAAGCGAGACCAATAACTTCATCAGTACTAGGCAATTCTTTGTCATGGGGTTTTCTACGAAATTTAGAGAAATTGAACTCATGAGATGCATCCCCAAAACTTACAGTAACTGTTTCTTTTTCACAATCAATCTGGGCATTAACAGTATTCAAGGAGGGTCTACCGAATTTAATGGGGCAAAAATCATCTTGCGGGGAACCAAGAACAAGAAAATCAGTAGGATACTTTATTTTCCCACACAAGACTTCAACATCTCTAACAATCCCAATTGGTGAAATAGTATCTCTATTAGCAAGCTGGATCGATGGTAACATAAATTGCCTCTAATTCGGCTGGTGCAATATCATTCATAATTTCTTTGTATAAGGTAAAGGGAATTGCACTCACACTAGCACCCACATAACATAAGCCATGATAACAATGATCTCGTATTTTAACAGAAACAACAGGCACGCCAACAATAGGTCTATGTTTACCCTTAGTCTGAGGTCTAGCAATTCTAGCGGCTTCATCACAGAAGTGAATGACATGCCCATCAATATTATCAACCAAGAGATCTTTAACCATATCAATATTAGGTTCAACTTTAGTTTGTTCAGGAGGTATAGGTGTTCTAGTACAACTCTTACGAACCACAGTTGAAACTTTAGCATGTTCCTTTATCCTAATAGGATAGGGTGGTTTTCAATATAAGCAGTAGGAACAACAAGATCAACATTGAAAGGATCGATATGGTTGACTTGTTGGAAATATGCCCTAGAGGCAATAATAAATTAGTTATTATTATATTTATTAGTTCATGATAATCCTTTAATATCCATGCTATAATTGTATTGATTGGAAACACAATACTTGTGTGGATACATAGACAAAACACTGTCCCTAGTAAGCCTCTAGTTGACTAGCTCGTTGATCAAAGATGGTCAAGGTTTCCTGGCCATAGGCAAGTGTTGTCACTTGATAACGGGATCACATCATTAGGAGAATCATGTGATGGACTAGACCCAAACTAATAGACGTAGCATGTTGATCGTGTCATTTTGTTGCTACTGTTTTCTGCGTGTCAAGTGTTTGTTCCTATGACCATGAGATCATATAACTCACGGACACCGGAGGAATGCTTTGTGTGTATCAAACGTCGCAACGTAACTGGGTGACTATAAAGATGCTCTACAGGTATCTCTGAAGGTGTTCGTTGAGTTAGTATGGATCGAGACTGGGATTTGTCACTCCGTGTGACGAAGAGGTATCTCGGGGCCCACTCGGTAATACAACATCACACACAAGCCTTGCAAGCAATGTGACTTAGTGTAAGTTACGGGATCTTGTATTACAGAACGAGTAAAGAGTCTTGCCGGTAAACGATATTGAAATAGGTATGCGGATACTGACGATCAAATCTCGGGCAAGTAACATACCGAAGGACAAAGGGAATGACATACGGGATTATATGAATCCTTGGCACTGAGGTTCAAACGATAAGATCTTTGTAGAATATGTAGGATCCAATATGGGTATCCAGGTCCCGCTATTGGATATTGACCAAGGAGTCTCTTGGGTCATGTCTACATAGTTCTCGAACCCGCAGGGTCTGCACACTTAAGGTTCGACGTTGTTTTATGCGTATTTGAGTTATATGGTTGGTTACCGAATGTTGTTCGGAGTCCCGGATGAGATCACGGACGTGACAAGGGTTTCCGGAATGGTCCGGAAACGAAGATTGATATATAGGATGACATCATTTGATTACCGGAAGATTTTCGGAGTTACCAGGAATGTACCGGGAATGACGAATGGGTTCCGAGAGTTCACCAGGGGGGGCCCACCCACCCCGGAGAAGCCCATAGGTGTTTGGGGTGCCGCACCAGCCCTTAGTGGGCTGGTGAGACAGCCCAAGAGAGGCCTATGCGCATAGGAAAGAAAATCAAAGAGGAAAGGAAAAAAAAAGAAGGAGGTGGGAAAGGGAAGAAGGACTCCACCTTCCAAACCAAGTGGATTTCGGTTTGGGAGGGGGAGACCTTCCCCCTTGGCTCGGCCGACTCCCTTGGGAGTCCTTGGACCCCAAGGCAAGTCTCCCCCTCCTCCTCCTATATATAGTGGGGTTTTAGGGCTGATTTGAGACAACTTTGCCACGGCAGCCCGACCACATATCTCCACGGTTTCACCTCTAGATCGCGTTTCTGCGGAGCTCGGGCGGAGCCCTGCTGAGACAAGATCATCACCAACCTCCAGAGCGCCGTCACGCTGCCGGAGAACTCTTCTACCTCTCCGTCTCTCTTGCTGGATCAAGAAGGCCGAGATCATCGTGGAGCTGTACGTGTGCGGAACGCGGAGGTGCCGTCCGTTCTGCACTAGATCGTGGGACTGATCGCGGGATAGTTCGCGGGGCGGATCGAGGGACGTGAGGACGTTCCACTACATCAACCGCGTTCACTAACACTTCTGCTGTATGGTCTACAAGGGTACGTAGATCGGAAATCCCCTCTCGTAGATGGACATCACCATGATAGGTGTTCGTGCGCGTAGGAAATTTTTTGTTTCCCATGCGACGTTCCACAAGAGTGGTATTAGAGCTAGGTTCATGCGTAGATGTCTTCTCGAGTAGAACACAAAATTTTTTGTGGGCGGTGATGTGCGTTTTGCTGCCCTCCTTAGTCTTTTCTTGATTCCGCGGTATTGTTGGATCGAAGCGGCTCGGACCGACATTACTCGTACACTTACGAGAGACTGGTTTCATCGCTACGAGTAACTCCGTTGCTCAAAGATGACCGGCGAGTGTCGGTTTCTCCAACTTTAGTTGAATCGGATTTGACCGAGGAGGTCCTTGGATGAGGTTAAATAGCAACTCATATATCTCCGTTGTGGTGTTTGCGTAAGTAAGATGCGATCCTACTAGATACCCATGGTCACCACGTAAAACATGCAACAACAAAATTAGAGGACGTCTAACTTGTTTTTGCAGGGTATGCTTGTGATGTGATATGGCCAACGATGTGATGTGATATATTGGATGTATGAGATGATCATGTTGTAATAGTTAATATCGACTTGCACGTCGATGGTACGGCAACCGGCATGAGCCATAGGGTTGTCTTTAAACTAACGTTTGTGCTTGCAGATGCGTTTACTATTTTGCTAGGACGTAGCTTTAGTAGTAATAGCATGAGTAGCACGACAACCCTGATGGCGACACGTTGATGGAGATCATGATGATGGAGATCATGGTGTGACGCCGGTGACAAGAAGATCGTGCCGGCGCTTTGGTGATGGAGATCAAGAAGCACAAGATGATGGCCATATCATGTCACTTATGAATTGCATGTGATGTTAATCCTTTTATGCACCTTATTTTGCTCAAAAAGACGGTAGCATTATGAGGTGATCTCGCACTAAAATTTCAAGACGAAATTGTGTTCTCCCCGACTGTGCACCGTTGCTACAGTTCGTCGTTTCGAGACACCACGTGATGATCGGGTGTGATAGACTCAACGTTCACATACAACGGGTGCAAAACAGTTGCGCACGCGGAACACTCGGGTTAAGCTTGACGAGCCTAGCATGTGCAGACATGGCCTCGGAACACATGAGACCGAAAGGTCGAGCATGAATCGTATAGTAGATATGATTAGCATAGAGATGCTTACCACTGAAACTATTCTCGACTCACGTGATGATCAGACTTGAGATAGTGGATTTGGATCATGTACCACTCAAATGACCAGAGAGATGTACTTTTTGAGTGGGAGTTCTTAAGTAATATGATTAATTGAAATAATTGTCATGAACATAGTCTAATGGTCTTTGCGAATTACGATGTAGCTTGCGCTATAGCTCTACTGTTTTTATATGTTCCTAGAGAAAATTTAGTTGAAAGTTGATAGTAGCAAACTTTGCAGACTAAGTCTGTAAAACCGAGGATTGTCCTCGTTGCTACGCAGAAGGCTTATGTCCTTAATGCACCACTCGGTGTGCTGCACCTCGAGCATCGTCTGTGGATGCTATGAACATCTGACATACACGTTTCTGATGACTACACGATAGTTCAGTACAAAATACTTAATGGCTTAGAAGCAAGGCGCCGAAAACGTTGTAAAACGTCACGGAACATAAGTGATGTTCTAAAGAGATGAAATTATGATTTCATGCTTGTGCCCTTGTTAAGAGGTACGAGACCTCCAACAAGATTCTTTGTCCACAAAGTAAAGGAGAAAAGCTCAATCGTTGAGCGTGTGCTCAGATTGTCTGAGTACGACAATCACTTGAATCAAGTGGGAGTTAATCTTCCACATGAGATAGTGATGGTTCTCCAAAGTCACTGCCACCAAGCTGTGAGAGCTTCGTGATGAACTATAACATATCAAGGATAGATACAATGATCCTTGAGCGATTCGCGATGTTTGACACTGCGAAAGTAGAAATCAAGAAGGAGCATCAATAGTTGATGGTTTGTAAAACCACTAAGTTTCAAGAAAGACAAGGGCTAGAAGGGATACTTCGTGAAACGGCAAAACAGTTGCTGCACTAATGAAGAGACCCAAGATTAAACCCAAACCCGAGACTAAGTGCTTCTGTAATGAGGGGAACAGTCACTGAGGCGGAGCAACTCTAGATACTTGGTAGATAAGAAGGCTCGCAAAAGTCAAAAGAAGTGTATTTGATATACATGATGTTGATGTCTACTTTACTAGTACTCCTAGTAGCATGAGGGTATTGGATATCGATTCGGTTGCTAAGTGATTAGTAACACGAAATGAAAGCTACGACATAAACGGAGACTAGCTAAAGGCGAGGTGACGATACGTGTTGGAAGTGTTTCCAAGGTTGATATAATCAAACGTCGCACGCTCCCTCTACCATCGGGATTGGTGTTAAACCTAAATAATTGTTATTTGGTGCTTGCGTTAAGCATGAACATGATTGGATCGTGTTTATTGCAATACGATTATTCATTTAAAGATAATAATGGTTACTCTATTTTCTTGAATAATCACCTTCAATGGTTTATTGAATCTCGATCATAGTGTTACACATGTTCATGATATTGGTGCCAAAAGATACGAGTTAATGATGATAGTACCACTTACTTCTGGCACTGCCGCTTGAGTAATGTTAGTATAAATTGCATGAAGAGGCTCCATGCTGATGGATCTTTGTACTCACCTGATTTCGAATCACTAGTGACATGCAAATCATACCACATGAGCAAGGCCTTGTTTTCATTGAGATGAAATAAGATAGTAACTTGTTGGAAGTGATACATTTTGATGTATGCAGTCCAATGGGTGCTGAGGCACGCAGTGGATATCATTATTTTCTTACTTCACTGACGATTTGAGTAGATACAGGAGTATTTACTTAATGAATCACAAGTCTGAAATGTTGAAAAGTTCAATTCCGTTTCAGAGTGAAATTCGTCATAACAAGAGGATAAACTGTCTATGATATGATCATGGAAATGAATATCTAAGTTACGAGTTTTGGTACGCAGTTTTGTTTCGCAGTTAAGACGTGAGGACGTTCCACTACATCAACCACGTTCACTAACGCTTCTGCTGTACGGTCTACAAGGGTACATAGATCGGAAATCCCCTCTCGTAGATGGACATCACCATGATAGGTCTTCGTGCGCGTAGGAAAATTTTTGTTTCCCATGCGACGTTCCCCAACATGACTAGAGGGGGGGGGGGTTGAATAGGCAACAACCACTTTTTAATTAATCTTAGCAAGTTAGGGTAAACTACATACGGGTTCACAAATATGACAACAATGGGGTGAACCGTAATGAAGCTAGCAACGATAGCTACTAAGACAAGTAAGGGAAAGATAACAACATAAGCATACACAAAGTAAAGGTTAGAGATAACCACAAGTGGAACCAATGAAGACGAGGATGTGTTACCGAAGTTCCTTCCCTTTGACATGAAGTACGTCTCCGTTGGAGCGGTGTGGAGGCACAATGCTCCCCAATAAGCCACTAAGGCCACCGTATTCTCCTCACGCCCTCGCACGATGCAAGGTACCGTGATTCCACTATAGGTGCCCTTGAAGGCGGCGACCGAACCTTTATAAACAAGGTTGGGGCAAACTCCACACAAAGCTTGGAGGCTCCCAACAAGACCACGAAGCTTCACCACAATGGAATGTGGCTTCGAGGTGACCTCAACCGTCTAGGATGCTCAAACACCCAAGAGTAACAAGATCCGCAAGGGATTGGTGGGGGAATCAACTTTTCTCTTGGTGGAAGTGTGGATCTAGGCCTTCTCGACCAATCCCTAAAGAATCAACAAGTTTGATTGGCTAGGGAGAGAGATCGGGCACTTTTGAGCTTACAGAGCAACAATGGAGTTTGGGAGGGAAAGAGATAGGGTTCCACAGCTAGAAGAACCATTTATATAGTGGGGAAAAAAATCCAACCGTTTTCCCACTCACAGCCCGTGCCTAGCGGTACTACCACTGGACGCAGCGGTACTACCGCTAGCACTCCAGCGGTACTACCGCTGGCTGCAGCGGTACTATCGCTGGGCCCGTGGTAGTGCATAAGCACTACCACCACCAAGAAACTCTTCGCAAAAAGGTCCGTGCACGTACAACCGCTAGGCAGACGGTACTAAGCTCCTGGAGCGGTACTACCGTTGACCAGGGGCGGTACTACCGCCAGCTAGCGGTACTACCGCTAGGCTGAGCGGTACTACCGCTGGGGGACCCTGTGCAAATATGAAGGAAACACTACGGCGGGAGCCACTCCAAAGTTGCCGGCAAGGGGGAAAATATGTGAAGTGTGCGCGCGCAAGATTGATTCCACCCAAACCTTTCCACTACGGTTCCCCTCTTAATAGTACGATTTTCCTATGACTCAAATAAAGAGAATCGTAGAGAACACCGTGCTTTTGTTCCACGAAAGAGGGGGCGAGTCGTCTTGTGTCGTTGACGTGTGTTATGTGAAATCTTAATACACAAGGTTAGTCCTTTGCTGTACTGTCATCAATCACCAAAATTACTTATTCATAAACTATGCCCGAACAATCTCCCCCTTTTTGGTGGATTGATGACAATACCGGATTTGCACAGAGAATAATATGAGAACAAAAAGATAGAGATATATGAAAATAAAGAGCATATGACTCACATCATATGATGGAAATAAATCTCACATAAGTTCATGTGTCACGAAAGATAGCAAAATAGAAGCAAACCAAGTTCGAAGCAAAACACGAAAGATAACCAAGGCTAAGCAAAGTTCAACTCTCAAAGCAAATCCAGCTCCTAGACTCTCTCACCCTTTGGCACAAGACACCAAAAAGGGGCACACCTAACGCCACAGGTGGTTACTCCTCATCCTCAGCATCGCCAGACTCGTCCGTACCCTCCGGATCGTCCTGCTCCTCTTCATTGTCCTCTTCCTCCTCAGCGCCAGACCACTGGTAACCTTGAGCCCGCATCCAAGCAGCCTCTAGAGTGACGCCGTCCTCTGATCCGCTGGAGATGTCCACATCAAGTGTCCTCAGGACACGCTTGTGCCTCTGGCGGTTCTCCTTCTGAGCCACGTGCGTCTCATACTGACCCTTAGCCTGCATACAGAAGAGAGTCTTCATCTTATCCTGCAGCTTCATGGCCCAAGATGGCATGGCAGAAGAGCGGGACTGAGAGGCGGTCCCTCTGTCAGCAGCAGTCTCTGTGTCAGTGTCCATGTGCTGAGATGAAGTTGATGGGTTGGCCCATTTGTCCTTGACGCGAAGCTTGACAGGATCGTGCACAATGTAGTCAGCCTGAATGTATAACTCCTCCTACGGATAGGTGTCTTGCCACTTCTGACGGATATAAGCAAACAAGTAGGGCCCGTAGATGGGAACCTTGCGCATCATGATGCAGTTCCAGAGCTCAGTGAACATCACATCAGAAATATCAAGAGGGACAGACTCCTTAGTCATAGCCTCCTCATAGAGCAGTAGCATCTCAGCCAGAGAGCCATGTACCTCGTCGAAGTTGCAATTGCGAGGAAAGAGGGTGTTGCGGAAGATCCGATGCATGATGTCCAGATGCCTGGGGAGCACACCCTTCTTCACATAGAGTAGATGCAATCTGTCCTTGGCGGAGGCCCTATCAGTGGAAGATGCAGCATGAGGACGCGACCCAAGTGGAGTGTCAGCTCCGTGGAAATCAACCTTGAGGAATGCCACGAATTCACGCCAGGAACCGGTCATCTTCTGAGTCCCAGTCATCCACACCATGGAGCGCTCGTCATCAGGAGAGAAGTGAACCATGACATAGAACTGGGCAACAACATTGGGGTCAAAGTCTGTCTTGAAAGAGATGATTTCCTTGATGCCCAGTTTGTCAATCAGAGAGAGAGCATCACCAAAGTAGTCCATGTTCTGCTGAAGGTGAGCCAGGTCAATCCACTGGACGGGGACAAAGTTCTTCTTGAAATGGTTGATGATATGTAACATCCCAAAATTATAAATTTTGGAATGTTAATATAATAATTATTAGATTGTTTGTTGGTTGCCTGAGTGATTGAAACTTGTGTGAAATTTGAAACTTTTCGAAACTTTTGAATGAGAGGGAATAAAATGACTTTCCCCTTCTCCGATGAATTCAAATTCAATCTTTTAAAAGCAAAGAGAGAAGATGACATGACTTCTTCAACTATAAATAATTTGACCGGAGATAATTGCATTTGAATTCTTTTGCATTTCTATTCGTTTTCTTCGTGCAAGAAATGCCGGGAAATACATTCTAGAGAGGAGGAACATGACCCTCGAACCCACGGGCATTTTGAAAGTTATTTGAACCCTCAAACTTAGAGGGTCATTTGAAAATTATTTGCAAAAGAAAATAAAACTTTTAGGCAATTTTGTGAAAATAATTTTTTCTGAAGTTTTTATTTTTGCCGTGGAAAAATGCCCATAATCTATATTTTATTTTTCTGATAATTTTAGTATATAGAAACTCTTTATTCCGAATTGATTTGATTTCTTTTTATCGTTTTAGTTTCCTAGTTTTAAAAATAGGAAAGGAATCCCTTTATTTTGGAAAGACCTGCTGGCCCATTAAGACAGTTTCCAAACTGGCCCAACACAGAATCATCTTCTTCCTCTGTCTCTCTCACGTCACAGCAAGTATTCCTTCCATGGACAGAGGATCTCCACCTCCGGGATTCGCGAAGCACCTTCCCCTCCCAGCGCCTCCCGTCGCCTCTATAAAAACCCCCAAGGCCTCCTCGTTCCATTCCCGTTGGAAACCCCGCCTCTCCTCGCCTCTAGCTCGCGCGCCACCCCGCCGGAGTCGACAACCAGAAGCTCGCCAGGAACTCCTCCACATCGCCCCTCCACCCCCCTCCACCTCGCTGAACCCTTCCCTCCCTGCCGAGCCCACCCCTCCACCCTTCGGCCCCTCCTCCACCACCTCCCACCGTCGCCACCCCACCCCGTCGCCCCTCCACCTCGCTGCACCCCCCGACCAGAAGCTCGCCAGCAGCTCCTCCAACTCGCCCCCCTGCAGCCCTCCCTCCACCTCGCCTCCCTCCCCTCCTTGGAGCCCCACCGCCCCTGCCACCCCACCCCTCGCCGGCGACCCCCCACCCCACCGGAGCTCCACCACGACCCAGCCACCATCGGCCATTGCCAGCACGGGAGCTTCCCAGCCACGGTAAGGCTCCCTCCCTTTTCTTTTTCTTTTACTTGTTTTGGTTTTTTTAGTTTTACCCTTAGATCTATTTTCAACGGTGTAGATTAGAGTAGATAACCTTTCGGTTTTTAAACAAAAAGCGCACTGGTTTTTATTCACTTAACTTTTAGCCAGAGAAATTTTTCTTATACTTCGGCCATTCGCTGTTTAGCCTATATCACGCACACCCATCAGCCAATCAGTGAGCGCCACGTGTCTGTAGCAATTATTCTCTTTTTCTGTCTAGTTCCAAAAACAGCAAAGTTCCTGTTTTGTTTTCGCCATAACTTTTGATCCCGAAGTCCAATGATGTTGATTCTTTTTCCAGTAGCTCACAATATTCCTGTAGTTTTTAAAAACATATAATTTGTCTATATTTGAAATTGTCAAATATAAGTTAGATCAGATTTAGTTTAAACCTTGTTCTGCTTATTCCAGGAGTTTAAAAATAGCTTTTAATTTGATTCCTTTTGCTGCTGATCACTAGTGATCTTATTTATCAGTGGTAAATATTTCAGATTTGTTTGAGTATTTTAGCTCACTGTTTCATGTGAAACAATTTCTGTTTCACCTCTTTTAGTATTTCGGCTAATTCCTTTTCTATTTTTGTTTTAAAATATTTTCTTTATTATTTCAAAAATATTATTGTTTTGTTTATGTTAGTTAACATTAGTTTTGCAACAAGTGTTGATTTTATTTTTATTTGTTTCCATGAAATCAATTCTAGTTCCTTAGTAACTTGCAATTGGTTTCTCCACTGTTTCAAATCCCGTTTGGGAATACTTTCAAAGAGTTTTGTGAAAATTATTTTATTTTATCTTAGTTAAACTTATATCTTAGTTCCTTGTTATTATTTTCTGTTAGACAAAACTATTGAGTGGTTGACGTAGTAGAAGACTCCCTAGTCTTATTTGAAGTTTCTTTCAGATTCTATTTCGCTCTCTCTTTTGTTTTGATTGCTAGAATGATTGCTAGTATGAGTGCTTATGTGAATGATATGTTTGTTATATAGATTTCATCGGAGAGTGACGAGTAGTCTATCAAGTTATTTCTCGAGAAATTCTTCGTCGTCCACATCACCAGGCAAGTCACTTTGATCATACTATCACCTATGTTTTATGCATCGTAGTTCTACCATCCTATGCCCAATTGCATGCTGAGTAGGTACTTGGAAATTTTAGTATAGGTTGTAGTATCATGTGGTAGGCACACTACGACCCCGATACTTGGCCCCGGGACGACAAATTTCATATTGCTATGCTTGAGTAGACGGGATTTCGGTTGAGTGCATAACACGAGTGATGCGAGGTTGATTAAATAATCAAGACCGGTTAAGACAAGATTTTCAAGACCTCGGACGCAATGCAACTCTGGGTGAAGGACGGTTGATCGGCTCCCTGGAGAACCCAGTGGATGACCCGGGATGCTGGGGACGGCCATGACATCCTGCGGAAAGCTTCACCCAGGCTCAAAGAGACGGACGGATATTTTCAAGACCCAAGGCTTACTTGCACAGCCACAAGTCATTATGGGCTCTGGCTTGGTTGGACAACACGGCGACTCTGGACAGGCGGTGCTAGCAGATGTAGACGAACGGTAGGAATGGATGGGCACCGACAGGGATTCAGAGGGACCCGTTGAAAGACCATGTTTTGATCATCCGGTCTTCAAACACCCTGAAGTGCGAGGACATACTCGGAGGCGATCAAATCTTGTGGGGAACGTGTGCAAAACTCTACAGAGTACTCAAACCTAATCGATTAGCCGTGTCCATGGTCATGGACAACTTGAGCCAAAGGAACTGAAGTTATCTAAAATTCTCAACACAAATACAAATATTGATGTTGGTATTATTGACAACTCGGGTACGAGAACTGGTTGGCGGAACCATCTCGTAAACAACCAACAATATAGTAACATTTTGCTTTTAGCCCCCTCTTGATGTAGGATAAAAAACTTGCTTTACGCTAAAAACTTATAGCCCCACCTGCCATATATGCATATAGTATAGATGATTGCTTTTCACCCCTCTCTTATGTGATTTGCAGGCATATTCAATATGCTGACCTACACGGCTGCAACGTCTTATGTTGCAGATATTTTTCTTCGACGAGTAAGAGTACGATTCAGGGTTACGGTCTACACTCAACTTGCCGTTGGTGTTTATTGGGACTCCACTCCCTTGACCGCTTACGCTGAGATATTTAAGGTATATATCAGTTTTTACGCTATTTTACATGTGATTGCACTTTGATATATACATTGATGTACTGTGTGTGCCAGCATACTGATCCAGGGATGGCACAGAAACACAGAGGCTTGACTCGTCTTGAGTCGGGTCGCTACAGAAATGGTATCAGAGCACATGTTGACTGTAGGATGTGACCCTAGAAACTGGAAATTTCTTAGGAAAGGATCTCTCAAAATTTCTATTTTTCAAGAACACCTTTTACTTCCCATCTCTTCTAATTTCATCAAACGTTCTCCATCACCTCAAATAGTTAGACAACGCCCTTTCCCCTTTGACCACGTGAAGGACCAACCGACTCCCACTTCAAAGTAAAGAAGATTTCATCATGCAGTTGAAGCTACCCCAATTGAAGACTCTCAAGACCCGAAGAACTCGAAGACCCAGAAATGTTCCAATGTTTATTAGAAGTCCAAACCCCAATTATATACCCACGTTAGTTACGATGATTTGTGAGCCGTCATTGGTGTGTGTTTTCCGACGGCCACAACTAAAACCTATTCTCAAAAATATTGTTTGTATTGTGTGTATCTCCCTCTCTTAACCGTCTCATCCCCGAAACCTCAACCCTACCAGATGGAGTATGAAGCTGGACTTGTAGTCTCTGGACCAATGACCCAGCTGGAAGCTGATATATGGATTCAAAACATGGAGAACCACTTCGGGAGCAACTTGATCTCAAGGAAGTATGAAGTGGAACACGCTCTTCAGTAATTTACCCAAAGTGCTGCTATCTGGTGGAAAATGCACCATGCCATACAAGGATTTAGTGGAGCAGAAAGTTGGGAGGAATTCAAGAAGACTCTGTTAAGATCCCTTCTCATTCAGAAGGGCTATGATAATCCGAAGGAGAAGACTTGTGCATGCAAGATCTGTGGAGAAATAGGACACACCCAGGAAGAACACACGGATGGATGCACTCATTGTGAAGAAAATTACCCAGCTGAGGAGTGCCCAAGTAGTCAGGTGACTTGTTTCCTTTGTGAGGGAACCACCCACTACCCAGCTCAGTGTCACATTTACCCCAAGGTGCAACAGGTTGTCAAGCAGCAGAAAGATGCAGTGAACGAAACCCTCAAGAAGAAGATTCTAGAGGAACCGGTGATGATTGAAAATATTGAAGACCCTGATGGACAAGGTCTGACCAGATTTTTCTCCAATGCATGCTACTCATGTGGAGAAGAAGGACATTATTCACAGGATTGCATGAAGAGAAGCCAAGAGTATCTGGGAAACTTCCCAACGGAAGAAGTGGAGTTTGATCCACTTGAAATAGAAGAACTGGCCAAAATAAAGGAGTCCGGAAAGAAGAACAAGTACCCTCGGAAGAACCAAATCTCTGCAGACATAGACCTGAGTCATGTCAGATGTTACAAGTGTATGAAATTTGGCCACCACAAATACATGTGCTCAGGAAGGAAGCCGGGAATCCAAGGAGCAAAAGCAGAAGCTAAGAAGCCTCGAGACTTGTCAGAACTCATTTGCTTTTGTTGCAAGGAAGCATGACATTTTGCCAGCGATTGTCCACAAAGGAAGAAAGCTAGAATGGAGTAGTTAAGTTTTGACCGTGGCAATAAGTGTAATCTGAAGCACTCTTGTACTTCATGAGATCATGGAGTGAAATTTTTGTAACAGAAGTCCCTGAGACTGTAATAACATCATGAATAAATGGAATTTATTGTCTCATGATTGTCTATGTTGAAACTGTATGCATTGTTTCTCTACGAGCAAATATCTCTGAACATTTATGAGGATATGAGAAAATATGGTATATGCAGGCATGAGTATAATTCATTTAAGTGTGGTAGTAATCGGTAAACCCCACAGGATCCGTTGAGTAGGAGTGTACCATGATTACCAAGGAGACACATACATTCCTCTGAGTACCTATTTACTGACACCTGCAGATGACAACTCTCTACGAGTCATTCCTCAAGGGCCCCGAAACGATCATGACCCTGACCAGTGATCATGATTACCCGAAAATCCTGAAGGACATGATGAAGCACATTCATGTTGAAGGAGATGCAGTCTACAAAGGCTACCCATTTGTGGAAAATGGAGTGGAACTTTGGTACGTGGAAGTACACCTCCACCATGTGAAAGGAGTTTGTCCAAAGACTATGGGGCAATACTTTTTCATTTCACGTGTACCACGAGCAACCTTCTTTGATGCTGTTCGTGAAGCTGCCATGGAAGCCATACGTCAGATTGGAGAAATACTTGAAGCAAGACTCCGTCATACCCAGGAATACCTGAGTGAGGTACGTGCAGAGATGATGGAGATGAAGCTCATGACCACCATGATGAAGCAAAAGATGGATGATTTCAAGGAGCACATCGGAAAATTCGAGTGGAACTAAAGTACCTCCAAGAGAGGCGGATGAATAAAGTTGGCAGAAATGCTCGACCATACCGAACCATGTGGATGACAGCATTTGTAATAGAGTACTTTTGAATTGGAGTTTTTGATAAGAAATTAAGGATGAAATAAAGGATTGATTATGAAATGAATATGATTTATGGAAGAAGCTATGATGGATCAGCAAACGTTTTCTTAGGAGCATACGAAAGCCAGAGAGTTGTGAAGATACGATAGATGTTTTGTTCAGCTTGCAGAACCAATGGATTATCCGAACTTCGTTCGTGGGCGAGAGAAATTCTGCAACGCTTGTGAAGATGCCCGAGTGTTAGAATGCGATATTCGCTAAACCTTATACAGAGAAATGATTTGGGTGCGGAATGGATTGATCACCATGACGACTTACTCTTATCATTTATCTTGCTATTCGGAATGGTAAATCTGAGAGACTTACCCATATAGAGAGACGACGTTCTTTGAAGCTTTTGTTTAAGCCTTAGAATGGTATGCTGAAAGCCCATGTACATGGCATTTGTTGTCACGCGTAGGAAATTTTACGGTGAGGATGAAGACAAGACCCCTTTCTCTGCAGGATAACCACAAATGGTAGACCACCACGAGAACCATCGATATGTTATTTAGAATTGACCACGAGACTGTCAGTTAAGAAGACCCAGTGACGGAAGAAGCTTATATCAACGGGAGAGAATCACCAAAGGATTTAATATGAAGACTGTGCGATGTCAGTTGCCAAAACCCCAGAGGATCGTTAAAGCATTTTGAGGGACCAGTATCTCTCATTTTAAGTGTGGTAGCATCCCACCTTGCCGGAGATTGGAATTGTTAGAAGACCCCCAAACCCTAACCTTTCTTTCTAGCCTCTTCGAATCTCGAGGACGAGATTCATTTTAAGTGTGGTAGTTTGTAACATCCCAAAATTATAAATTTTGGAATGTTAATATAATTATTATTAGATTGTTTGTTGGTTGCCTGAGTGATTGAAACTTGTGTGAAATTTGAAACTTTTCGAAACTTTTGAATGAGAGGGAATAAAATGACTTTCCCCTTCTCCGATGAATTCAAATTCAATCTTTTAAAAGCAAAGAGAGAAGATGACATGATTTCTTCAACTATAAATAATTTGAACGGAGATAATTGCATTTGAATTCTTTTGCATTTCTATTCGTTTTCTTCGTGCAAGAAATGCCGGGAAATACATTCTAGAGAGGAGGAACATGACCCTCGAACCCACGGGCATTTTGAAAGTTATTTGAACCCTCAAACTTAGAGGGTCATTTGAAAATTATTTGCAAAAGAAAATAAACCTTTTAGGCAATTTTGTGAAAATAATTTTTTCTAAAGTTTTTATTTTTGCCGTGGAAAAATGCCCATCATCTATATTTTATTTTTCTGATAATTTTAGTATATAGAAACTCTTTATTCCGAATTGATGTGATTTCCTTTTTATCGTTTTAGTTTCCTAGGTTTAAAAATAGGAAAGGAATCCCTTTATTTTGGAAAGACCTGCTCGCCCATTAAGACACTTTCCAAACTGGCCCAACACAGAATCATCTTCTTCCTGTGTCTCTCTCACGTCACAGCAAGTTTTCCTTCCATGGACACAGGATCTCCACCTTCGGGATTCGCGAAGCACCTTCCCTCCGAGCGCCTCCCGTCACCTCTATAAGAACCCCCAAGGCCTCCTTGTTCCATTCCCGTTGAAAACCCCGCCTCTCCTCGCCTCTAGCTCGCGCGCCACCCCGCCGGAGTCGACCACCAGAAGCTCGCCAGGAACTCCACCACATCGCCCCTGCACCCCCCTCCACCTCGCTGCACCCTTCCCTCCCTGCCGAGCCCACCCCTCCACCCTTCGGCCCCTCCTCCACCACCTCCCACCTTCGCCACCCCACCCCGTCGCCCCTCCACCTCGCTGCACCCCCTGACCAGAAGCTCGCCAGCAGCTCCTCCACCTCGCCTCCCTCCCCTCCCTGGAGCCCCACCGCCCCCTGCCACCCCACCCCTCGCCGGCGACCCCCCACCCCACCGGAGCTCCACCACGACCCAGCCACCATCGGCCATTGCCAGCACGGGAGCTTCCCAGCCACGGTAAGGCTCCCTCCTTTCTTTTTTTCTTTTACTTGTTTTGGTTTTTTTAGTTTTACCCTTAGATGTATTTTCAACGGTGTAGATTAGAGTAGATAACCTTTCGGTTTTTAAACAAAAACCGCACTGGTTTTATTCACTTAACTTTTAGCCATAACTTTTGATCCCGAAGTCCAGTGATGTTGATTCTTTTTCCAGTAGCTCACAAATTTCCTGTAGTTTTTAAAAACATATAATTTGTCTATGTTTGAAATTTGCAAATATAAGTTAGATCAGATTTAGTTTAAACCTTGTTGTGCTTATTCCAGGAGTTTAAAAATAGCTTTTAATTTGATTCCTTTTGCTACTGATCACTAGTGATCTTATTTATCGGTGGTAAAAATTACAGATTTGTTTGAGTATTTTAGCTCACTGTTTCATGTGAAACAATTTCTGTTTCACCTCTTTTAGGATTTCGGCTAATTCCTTTTCTATTTTTGTTTTAAAATATTTTCTTTATTATTTCAGAAAGATTATTGTTTTGTTTATGTTAGTTAACATTAGTTTTGCAACAAGTGTTGATTTTATTTTTATTTGTTTTCATGAAATCAATTCTAGTTCGTTAGTAACTTGCAATTGGTTTCTCCACTGTTTCAAATCCCGTTTGGGAATACTTTCAAAGAGTTTTGTGAAAATTATTTTATTTTATCTTAGTTAAACTTATATCTTAGTTCCTTGTTATTATTTTCTGTTAGACAAAACTATTTAGTGGTTGACGTAGTAGAAGACTCCCTAGTCTTATTTGAAGTTTCTTTCGGATTCTATTTCGCTCTCTCTTTTGTTTTGATTGCTAGTATGAGTGCTTATGTGAATGATATGTTTGTTATATAGATTTCATCGGAGAGTGACGAGTAGTCTATCAAGTTATTTCTCGAGAAATTCTTCTTCGTCAACATCACCAGGCAAGTCACTTTGATCATACTATCACCTATGTTTTATGCATCGTAGTTCTACCATCCTATGCCCAATTGCATGCTGAGTAGGTACTTGGAAATTTTAGTATAGGTTGTAGTATCATGTGGTAGGCACACAACAACCCCGATACTTGGCCCCGAGATGACAAATTTCATATTTCTATGCTTGAGTAGACGGGATTTCGGTTGAGTGCATAACACGAGTGATGCGAGGTTGATTAAATAATCAAGACCGGTTAAGACAATATTTTGAAGACCTCGGACGCAATGCAACTCTGGGTGAAGGACGGTTGATAGGCTCCCTGGAGAACCCAGTGGATGACCCAAGATGCTGGGGACGGCCATGACATCCTGCGGAAAGCTTCACCCAGGCTCAAAGAGACGGTCAAGACCCAAGGCTTACCTGCACATCCACAAGTCATTATGGGCTCTGGCTTGGTTGGACAACGCGGCGACTCTGGACAGGCGGTGCTAGCAGATGTAGACGAACGGTAGGAATGGATGGGCACCGACAGGGATTCAGAGGGACCCGTTGAAAGTCCATGTTTTGATCATCCGGTCTTCAAACACCCTGAAGTGCGAGGACATACTCGGAGGCGATCAAATCTTGTGGAACGTGTGCAAAACTCTGTAGAGTACTCAAACCTAATCGATTAGCCATGTCCACGGTCATGGACAACTTGAGCCAAAGGAACTGAAGTTATCTGAAATTCTCAACACAAATATTAATATTGATGTGGGTATTATTGACAACTCGGGTACGAGAACTGGTTGGCGGAACCATCTCGTAAACAACCAACAATATAGTAACATTTTGCTTTTAGCCCCCTCTTGATGTAGGAGAAAAAACTTGCTTTACGCTAAAAACTTATAGCCCCACCTGCCATATATGCATATAGTATAGATGATTACTTTTCACCCCTCTCTTATGTAACTTGCCGGCATATTCAATATGCTGACCTACATGGCTGCAACATCTTATGTTGCAGATATTTTTCTTCGACGAGTAAGAGTACGATTCAGGGTTACGGTCTACACTCAACTTGCCGTTGGTGTTTATTGGGACTCCACTCCCTTGACCGCTTCTGCCGAGATATTTAAGGTATATATATATATATATATATATATATCAGTTTTTAGGCTATTTTACATGTGATTGCACTTTGATATATACATTGATGTACTGTGTGTGCTAGCATACTGATCCAGGGATGGCACAGAAACACAGAGGCTTGACTCGTATTGAGTCGGGTCGCTACATGATATCACGGTAAATCCTGCAGTGATCCCTTGTCCACTCATGCTCGACATTCTTGATCACATCCCGCTCTTGGAGATAGTGGTTTTGGGTGCAGAACCGCAGAAAATCCTTAGGGGGCATGGTGCGAACGTTGAGCCCCTTGTCTTTGTGAGCGGTCTTCTTGAAGGACTGCTTTTTGGGTTGCAGACCTGAAGTGGCGGAGCCCTCTGGAGCCTCTGGGTTGCGATAATGCTTTGACTGTGTGTCCCATGGGGGGTTCGAGCGGCGAGCACCACCTGTGACAGAAAACACACACCGAAAAAGAGCGACAAAAGGAGTCAAGGCAATGAAGAAGAGAAGGCAGAAAAGTAAACACACATTGCCTAGCACATGAAAAGAATACACAGGGAATCCTCGTGGCGGTAGTACCGCTACCCCTGGCGGTAGTACCGTGGGGTCTTGGCGGTAATACCGCTACCCCTGGCGGTAGTACCGCTGGGGTTTGATTTTTCAGATCTGAAATATGAATAGAACCCATAGAGAGGGCTACATGGATTTGACGAGGGTCATGGGCTGTGTATGAACACTAAGAACTCCACCATAGCCCTAATCACATGAGGATCACAAGTACCATCTAAATAAGCACATGCCTAGTCAAGAGAGAGCAAGTTTTAGATCTAATCCAAACATAGTCCAACTGCTTGATCTAAAACATGTAAATCCTAGGGCATGGCAAAATAAAAGCACATATTCATAGGACCTACACTCCCGTTGAACATCTCCTTCATGCCATCCAAGAACAAGGCACAATATCAAAGACATGGATCCAAACCACCAATGCTCCTAACCCTAAAGCAAGAACAACAATCAAGAGAAGAAGGGGAGGAGCTTTATCGGGATCCATGGCACTTGGAGGAGGAAGGAGAAGTGGAGCAAACCCTCCAACTCAACGGAGAGAAGGGGATCCACGAATAGAGATCGAAATCGGGGGAGTTCGAGGTTGAGGAGGGAGGAGCCACGAGGAAGAAGAAGGAGGCAGAAAAATGGGCTCCCCCTCCATTATATAGCCCAAGGGGTACGGGTCAGCGGTAGTACCGCTGTGGTCCTCGCGGTAGTACCGCTACCTGGCAGTAGTACTGTTGGCTGCAGCGGTAGTACCGCTGGGGTCCTGGCGGTAGTACCGCTCCCCCTGGCGGTAGTACCGCTCCCCCTGAGACAACCCTAAAAATGTCCTAGTTAGGTCGTGGTTGCGTGGGATCCTGGCGGTAGTACCGCTGGGGTCTTGGCGGTAGTACCGCTACCCTTGGCGGTAGTACCTGTTGGGGAACGTCGCATGGGAAACAAAAATTTTCCTACGCGCACGAAGACCTATCATGGTGATGTCCATCTACGAGAGGGGATGTGTGATCTACGTACCCTTGTAGACCGTACAGCAGAAGCGTTAGTGAACGCGGTTGATGTAGTGGAATGTCCTCACGTCCCTCGATCCGCCCCGCGAACCGTCCCGCGATCAGTCCCACGATCTAGTGCCGAACGGACGGCACCTCCGCGTTCAGCACACGTACAACTCGACGATGATCTCGGCCTTCTTGATCCAGCAAGAGAGACTGAGAGGTAGAAGAGTTCTCCGACAGCGTGACGGGGCTCCGGAGGTTGGTGATGATCTTGTCTCGGCAGGGCTCCGCCCGAGCTTGTCCTTCGATGTGTTACTTGCCCGAGATTACGTCAGTATCCGTATACCTATTTCAATCTCGTTTACCGGCAAGTCTCTTTACTCGTTCCGTAATACAAGATCCCGCAACTTACACTAAGTCACATTGCTTGCAAGGCTTGTGTGTGATGTTGTATTACCGAGTGGGCCCCGAAATACCTCTCCGTCACATGGAGTGACAAATCCCAGTCTCGATCCATACTAACTCAACGAACACCTTCGGAGATACCTGTAGAGCATCTTTATAGTCACCCAGTTACGTTGTGACGTTTGATACACACAAAGTATTCCTCCGGTGTTAGTGAGTTATATGATCTCATGGTCATAGGAACAAATACTTGACACGCAGAAAGCAGTAGCAATAAAATGACACGATCAACATGCTACGTCTATTAGTTTGGGTCTAGTCCATCACGTGATTCTCCTAATGACGTGATCCAGTTATCAAGAAACAACACCTTGTTCATAATCAGAAGACACTGACTATCTTTGATCAACTGGCTAGCCAACTAGAGGCTTGCTAGGGACAGTGTTTTGTCTATGTATCCACACATGTATATAAGTCTTCATTCAATACAATTATAGCATGGATAATAAACGATTATCTTGATACAGGAATTATAATAATAACTATATTTATTATTGCCTCTAGGGCATAATTCCAACACTTCAATGGTCATGCACCAATATGAATGGTTCATTGAATCTCGATCGTAGTGATACACATGTTCATAATATTCATGCCAAAAGATGCAAAGTAGTAATGATAGTACCACTTACTTGTGGCACTGACACTTGAGTCATATTGGTGTAAAACGCATGAAGAAGCTCCATGTTGATGGATCTTTGGACTCACTCGTTTTTGAATCGTTTAAGACATACGAACCATCCCTATTGGTGTAAACGCATGAAGAAACTCCATGCAGATGGATCGTTTGGACTCACTCGATTTTGAATGACTTGAGACATGCAAACCATGCCACATGGGCAAGATGACTGAATGCCTCGTTTTCCATTGAGATGGAACAACAAAGTAACCTTTTGGAAGTAATGCGTTTTGATCTATGCAGTCTAGTGAGTGCTGAGGCAAGCAGTGGGTATCATTATGTTCTTACTTCACATATGATTTGAGTACATATTGGTATATTTACTTAATGAAATACAAGTCTGAATTATTGAAAGGTTCAAGCAATTTCAGAGTGAAGTTGAAGATCGTCGTGACAAGAGAATAATATGTCTACGATGTGATCATGGAGGTAAATATTTGAGTTGCGAGTTTGGTATACATTTAAGACAATGTGAAAACTGTTTCACACCTAATGCCACCTGGAACACCATAGTGTGATGGTGTGTCCGAACGTCGTAGCCGCACCCTATTAGATATGGTGCATATTATGATGTTTCTTATCGAATTAGCACTATCGTTTTGGGGTTATGCATTGGAGACAGCAACATTCACTTTAATAGGGCACCACATAGTTCCGTTGAGATGACACCATATGAACTATGGTTTGGAGAAACCTAAGCTGTCGTTTCTTAAAAGTTTGGGGCTACGATGCTTATGTCCAAAGGCTTCGACCTGATAAGATCGAAGCCAAAGCGGATAAATGCATCTTCATAAGATACCCAAAATAGTTGGGTATACCTCCTATCTCAGATCCAGAAGCAAAGTGTTTGTTTCAGAAAATGGGTCCTTTCTCAAGAAAAAGTTTTTCTCGAAAGAATTGAGTGGGGGTGGAGGAACTTGATGAGGTTACTGAACCAACACTTCAACCAGAGAGTAGAAGGGCACATGAAGTAGTTCCTGTGGCGCCTACACTAGTTGAAGTGGAAGCCAATGATGATGATCATGAAGCTTCGGATCAAGTTACTACCAAACCTCGTAGGTTGACAAGGATACGCGCTACTACAGAATGGTGTAGTAATCCTATCTTGGAGGTCATGTTGCTAGACAACAATGAACCTACGAGCTATGGAGAAGCGATGGCGGGCCCGGATTCCGACAAATGGCTGGAGGCCATGAAATCCGAGAGAGGATCTATGTATGAAAACAAAGTGTGGACTTTGGAAGAACTACTTGATGGTCGTAAGACTATTAAGTACACATGGATCTTTAAAAGAAGACACACAATGATGGTGAAAGTCACCATTTAAGAAAGCTCGACTTCTTGCAAAGAGGTTTCCGACAAGTTCAAGGAGTTGACTGCGATGAGACTTTCTCACTCGTAGCAATGCTAAAAGTCTGTTGGAATAATATTAGCAGTTGCTGCAGCTTGCAAATGGATGTCAAAACATTATTTCCTTGATGGTTTCCTTGAGGAAAGGTTGTATGTGATAGAACCAGAAGGTTTTGTCGATCCTAAGGATGCTAACAAGTATGCAAGCTCTAGAGATCCTTCTAAGGGCTGGAGTAAGCATCTCGGAGTTGCATATGCACTTTGATGTGATGATCAAAGCTTTTGGGTTTATACAAAGTTTGTGAGAAACTAGTATTTCCAAGGAAGTGAGTGGGAGCACTATAGAATTTCTAATGAGTATATGTGGTTGACATATTGTTGATCGGAAATGATGTAGAATTTCTAGAAAGCATATAGGGTTGTTTGAAAAGGTGTTTTCAGAGGAAAACCTGGATTGAGCTACTTGAACATTGAGCATCAAGATCTATAGAGATAGATCAAGACGCTTGATAAAACTTCCAATGAAATGCATGCCTTGACAAGTTTTTGAAGCAGTTCGAAATAGATCGGCAAAGAAGGAGTTCTTGGTTGTTTGTAAGGTGTGAATTTGAGTAAGACTCAAAGCCCAACCACAGCAGAAGAAAGAGAAAGTATGAAGGCCCTCCCCTATGCATTAGCCATAGGATCTATAGTATGCTATGATGTGTACCGCACCTGATGGGTGCCTTGCCATGAATTTGTCAAGGGGTACGAAAGTGATCCACGAATGGATTACTGGAGAGTGGTTAAAGTTATCCTTAGTAACTAGTGGACTAAGGAATTTTTTCTTGATTATGGAGGTGTTAAAAGAGTTCGTCGTAAAGGGTTACGCCGATGCAAGCTTTGACACTAATCCAAAAAACTCTGAGTAGTAAACCGGATTCGTATAGTGGAGCAGTCATTTGGAGTAGTTCCAGAATGGCATGTTGGTAGCAGCACCTACATGATGACATAGAGATTTGTGAAGCACACTCATATCTCAAAGGTTCATACTCGTTGAATAAAACCTCTCTCACAAGCAAGACACGATCAACCCCGAGAACTGTATGGGTGTTAGATTCATCAAAATCACATAGTGATGTGAACTAGATTATTGACTCTAGTGCAAGTGGGAGACTGTTGGAAATTTGCCCTAGAGATAACAATAAATTGGTTATTATTATATTTACTTGTTCATGATAATCGTTTATTATCCATGCTATAATTGTATTTATTGGAAACTCAAATACATGTGTGGATACATAGACAAAACACTGTCCCTAGTAAGCCTCTAGTTGACTAGCTCATTGATCAAAGATGGTTAAGGTTTCCTAGCCATAGACAAGTGTTGTCACTTGATAAAGGGATCACATCATTTGGAGAATGATGTGATGGACAAGACCCAAACTATAAACATAGCATATGATCGTTTCAGTTTTTTGCTATTGTTTTCTGCATGTTAATGTATCTGTTCCTATGACCATGAGATCATGCAACTCCCGGACACTAGAGGAATACCTTGTGTGTATCAAACATCGCAACGTAACTGGGCGACTATAAATGTGCTCTATAGTTATCTCCGAAGGTGTCTGTTGGGTTGGCGTGAATCGAGACTTGGATTTGTCACTCCGTATGAAGGAAAGGTATATCGAGGCCCACTTGGTAATACAACATCACAATAAGCCTTGCAAGCAATGTGACTAAGGATTGAGCCACGAGATATTGTATTACAGAACGAGTAAAGAGACTTGCCGATAACGAGATTGAACTAGGTATAGAGATACCGACGATCGAATCTCGGGCAAGTAACATACCGAAGGACAAAGGGAACAACATACGGGGTTAACTGAGTCCTTGACATAGAGGTTCAACCGATAAAGATCTTCTAGAATATGTAGGAACAAGTATGGGCATCTAGGTCCCGCTATTGTTCATTGACCTTAGAGGTGTCTTGATCATGTCTGCATAGTTCTCGAA
This sequence comes from Hordeum vulgare subsp. vulgare, assembly GCF_904849725.1. Taxonomy (NCBI): domain Eukaryota; kingdom Viridiplantae; phylum Streptophyta; class Magnoliopsida; order Poales; family Poaceae; genus Hordeum; species Hordeum vulgare. The sequence goes on from NC_058519.1 coordinate 57,175,883, forward strand.
CCCGTAGGGTCTCCACACTTAAGGTTCGGTGACGTTTCAGTATAGTTGAGTTATAGGTGTTGGTAATCGAAAGTTGTTCGGAGTCCTAGATGAGATCCCGGATGTCACGAAGAGCTCCATAATGGTCCGGAGGTAAAGATTCATATATAGGATGTCCTGTTTTGGTCACCGGAAAAGTTTCGGGCTCATCGGTAGTGTACCGGGAGTGCCGGGAGGGTACCGGGAGCCATCGGGAGGGGTATCACGCCCCAAGGGGCCTTATGGGATGTGGGAGGATACAAACCAGCCCCTAGTGGGCTTACATAAGCTCCCACTAAAGCCCATGAGGTTTGAGAGGCAATAAAACCAAAGGTGGAAAGGGTTTCCAAGTGGAAAGGAGGAATCCTACTCCTAGTCGGATTGGAGTAGGACTCCTCCACCTCCAATTTCGGCCAAACCTTGAGGGTTTTAGGCTGCCTCCTCCCCTCCCTCCCTCCCTCTTATATATACTAGAGGTATTGAGGGTTTTTGAGACATAGAAAAACAGCCACGTGCTGCCCTCTCTCTCTAGATCTGTTTCTCCTCTTGTGTAGTTTCACGGGTGCTTAGGCGAAGCCCTGCAGGAATAGCTCCACCACCACCACCACCATGACGACGTGCTGGAGAACTCATCTACCTCTCTGTCCCTCTTGCTGGATCAAGAAGGCGGGGATCGTCATCGAGTTGTATGTGTGCTGAACGCGGAGGTGCCGTCCATTCGGCACTAGATCGGGATGGATTATGATGGGATTGCGGGATGGGTCGTGATGAGATCGCGGGACGGGCTGCGATTTGGATTGTGAAGATGTCCCACTACATCAATCGTGTTATATACGCTTCCGCTTAGTGATCTACAAGGGTATGTAGATGCACTCTCCCCTCTCGTAGATGATCATCACCATGGATAGGTATTGTGTGTGCGTAGGAAATTTTTTGTTTCCCATGGGACGTTCCCCAACAAGGCCCCAGTCACATCCTAGGGATTGATGTAACAAGAGCCCTTAAGCAGGCTCGTGGCATGGCCAGCCGTACAGAGAGTAGCTGACTACGCTCCTAGCCGGCAAGTACTCCGTAGCCGGCCAGGAGGAGCCGGTAGTTGAGGAAGCTATTGCTTTCATCTATACCCGAAGTATAGAGAAGTTGGCTTGATGAGCCTACCCCGTGGTTATCCCCCCGTCAGTTTTGCATCATCTATAAGTCCATATGTCCATGTCGAAAGAAAAAGAATATGATGAACATGTGAGGTAGCATTCCAGATCAAAAATTCTGTTTTTATCATTTACCTACTTGAGGAAGAGCAAGAATTAAGCTTGGGGATGCTGATACGTCTCCAACATATCTATAATTTTTGATTTTTCCATGTTGTTATGTTATCATTCTTGGATGTTTTATAATAATTTTATAGCAATTTTATATCATTTTTTGGGACTAACCTATTGACATAGTGTCTAGTGCCAATTGTTGTTTTTTGCTGTTTTTTTTACTTCACAGATAATCCATATCAGATGAGGTCCAATTGCCACAAAACTTTAGAAGATTTTTTGGACCAAAAGGAAACCTGGGAATCATGAATGAGCACAAGACGAAGCCCAGGGGGGAACTAGATATCAGGGCGCACGAGAGGCCCCTAGTGTGGCCTGGTGTCTAGTGGGGCCCTCAGGAACTTTCTCCACCGCCTCTCAGCTCTATAAATATCCCCATATTCAGCAAACCCTATAGGAGTCAACAAAAAGTCGTTTCAGCCGCCGCAAGTTCCAGAGCCACGAAATCCAATCTAGAGCCCGTGCCAGAGAGGAACACGAGCAAAGAGGGGTTCACCATCCTCATTGGTGCTCCTTCGATGATGTGTGAGTAGTTCATAATAGACCTGCGGGTCCATAGGTAGTAGCTAGATGGCTTTGTCTCTCGTTTTGTTTGTCAATACAATGGTATCTTGGAGATCCATATGATGTAACTCTTTATTTTGCGATGTGTTTTTGGATGCAATGAATTGTGAGTTTATGATTAGATCAATGAAAATATATTCATGCCTGATTATCATAGCCTTGTATTTCTTCTTTGATATTTGGTTTTTGTCTGGCCAACTTGATCTTTTATCTTGCAATGGGAAGAGGTGCTTTGTGATGGGTTCGATCTTGCGGTGCTCAATCTCAGTGACAGAAAGAGACATGACACGCATGTATCGTTGCTATCAAGGATAAAATGATGGGGTCTATTCCTACATGAATAGATCTTGTCTACATCATGTCATCGTTCTTAAGGGATTACTTTGTTTCTCCATGAACTCAATACACTAGATTCATGCTGGATTGTGGTCGATGTGTGGAGTAATAGAAATAGATGCATGCAGAAGTCGCTCTACTTATCTTGGACGTGATGCCTATATACATGATCATTGTCTTGAATATCGTCATAATTATTTGCTTTTCTATCAATTGCCCAACAGTAATTTTTCTACCCAGCGCTTGCTATTTTCTCGAGAGAAGACACTAGTGAAACCTACGGCCCCCGGGTCTACTTCACACCATCTGTTTGCAATCTCTACTTTGCTATTTCCGTTTCTACTTTGTTCGCTTTTTTGTTTTCAGATCTATATTATCAAAAAAACCAAAAATACCTTGCTGCGTTTTATTTGCTATGACTCTTATTTGCATCTATCAATCTATCCTTACTTTACCCATGAGGGATTGACAACGCCTCTATGCTTGGGTTGCGAGGATTTGCTATTTGTGTGCAACTCCTCCTTACATAGTCTTGTGGATCTTCCTACTAGGTTGATACCTTGGTTTCTTAACTGAGGGTAATACTTGTTGTTGCTGTGGTACATCAACCTTTAAGCTTGGAGGGAAACCAACGGACCTACGAGGAACGTCACATAGCAAGTGATAGTAGTAACAGTAACAATGATAACAACGATTTTGGTAATAGTAATAGAAATAGAATTTTAGTAGCAGGTGTGACAGTAGTAACAACAGTAGCAACTTAACAAGAATCAGTATGTGTAAAACGTAGGCACATGGACCAGCAGTAAATAATGATTTAGATGACATTGATCATATTACAATTACACACTAGGGTAGTAGAGAACTAGCTCAAATTCACCAATATAATGTAGGCATGCATTCTGTATATAGTCATACATGCTTATGGTAAGAACTTGCATGACATATTTTGTCCTACCCTCCCATGGCAGCTGGGTCCTATTGGAAACGTAGGGTTATTAAGGCCTCCTGTTAATAGAGAGCCAGAACAAAGCATTAACATATAGTGAATACATGAACTGGTCAAACTACGACAATCATCGGAAAGAATCCCAATTATTGTCACCTTGGGGCACGCAGATCAAGACACGTAATAGGTAACTATAACCTACAAGATAGTATCCAAATAACTCTTATATTCATGAAAACATAATAGGTTCGGATCTTAAATCATGGCACTTGAGCCCTAGTGACAAGCATTAGGCATAGCAAAGTCATAGTAACATCAATCTGAGACCATAATGGATACTAGGGATCAAGCCCTATCAAATTTAACTCGATTACATGATCAATCTCATCCAATCTCACCATCGTCCAGCAAGCCTACAGAGGAACTACTCACTCTCGATGGTGAGCATCATAGCGGTGTTCATGGAGAAGGATTGGTGATGACGACGGTTACAAATCCCCCTCTCTGGAATCCCAAACAAACTCCAGATCAGCCCTCTGAAGGAAGAACAAGAGGCGGTGGCGGCTCCGTCTCGTAGAATGCGATGAAAACTTCTCTCCTATTTTTTCTCGGAGAATATGAATTTATAGGAGTGGAATTAGAGTCGGAGGAGCCTCGAGGCCTCCACAAACCATTAGGGCGCGACCTGCCGGGGGGGGGGGGGGGGGTTGTTGGCTTGTGGCCCCTTGCCACTTCCCCTCCGGGAGGTCTTCGCTCCATAAATCCTTATAAAAAATAATTTACAAAAAGTTTCGTCCGATTCCCAGAACCTCTATTTCTGCACAAAATAACACCAAGGTAGTTGTGCTGAAAATAGCGTTAATTCGGTTTAGTTTCATTCAAATCATGCAAATCAAAGGCCAAAATGAGAACAAAAGTGTTTTGAAAAGTAGATATGTTCGAGACGTATGAGGTCCACAACCCTATTATAGACGGGTTTAGGCTCCGCAAGGTACTAATGGACGATGTCAGCGGCTTCAACCTCATTTATGAGGATATTTTGGATAAAATGCAGTGTTGGGGAACGCCGCATGGGAAACAAAAAATTTCCTACGCGCACGAAGACCTATCATGGTGATGTCCATCTACGAGAGGGGATGTGTGATCTACGTACCCTTGTAGACCGTACATCAGAAGCGTTAGTGAATGCGGTTGATGTGGTGGAACGTCTTCACGTCCCTCGATCCGCCCCGCGAACTATCCCGCGAACAGTCCCACGATCTAGTGCCGAACGGACGGCACCTCCGCGTTCAGCACACGTACAGCTCGACGATGATCTCGGCCTTCTTGATCCAGCAAGAGAGACGGAGAGGTAGAAGAGTTCTCCGGCAGCATGACGGCACTCCGGAGGTTGGTGATGATCTTGTCTCAGTAGGGCTCCGCCCGAGCTCCGCAGAAACGCGATCTAGAGGTGAAACCGTGGAGATATGTGGTCGGGCTGCCGTGGCAAAGTTGTGTCAAATCAGCCCTAAAACCCCACTATATATAGGAGGAGGAAGGGGGAGACTTGCCTTGGGGTCCAAGGACTCCCAAGGGAGTTGGCCGAGCCAAGGGGGAAGGCCTCCCCCTCCCAAACCGAAATCTACTTGGTTTGGAAGGTGGAGTCCTTCTTCCCTTTCCCACCTCCTTCTTTTTTTTCCTTTCCTCTTTGATTTTCTTTCCTATGCTCATAGGCCTCTTTTGGGCTGTCTCACCAGCCCACTAAGGGCTGGTGCAGCAGCCCAAACACCTATGGGCTTCCCCGGGGTGGGTGGGCCCCCCCGGTGAACTCCCGGAACCCATTCGTCATTCCCGGTACATTCCAGGTAACTCTGAAAACCTTCCGGTAATCAAATGAGGTCATCCTATATATCAATCTTTGTTTCCGGACCATTCCAAAACCCTCGTGACGTCCGTGATCTCATCCGGGACTCCGAACAACATTCGGTAACCAACCATATAACTCAAATACGCATAAAACAACGTCGAACCTTAAGTGTGCAGACCCTGCGGGTTCGAGAACTATGTAGACATGACCCGAGAGACTCCTCGGTCAATATCCAATAGCGGGACCTGGATGCCCATATTAGATCCTACATATTCTACGAAGATCTTATCGTTTGAACCTCAGTGCCAAGGATTCATATAATCCCGTATGTCATTCCCTTTGTCCTTCGGTATGTTACTTGCCCGAGATTCGATCGTCAGTATCCGCATACCTATTTCAATCTCGTTTACCGGCAAGTCTCTTTACTCTTTCCGTAATACAAGATCCCGTAACTTACACTAAGTCACATTGCTTGCAAGGCTTGTGTGTGATGTTGTATTACCGAGTGGGCCCCGAGATACCTCTCCGTTACACGAAGTGACAAATCCCAGTCTCGATCCATACTAACTCAACGAACACCTTCGGAGATACCTGTAGAGCATCTTTATAGTCACCCAGTTACGTTGCGACGTTTGATACACACAAAGCATTCCTCCGGTGTCCATGAGTTATATGATCTCATGGTCATAGGAACAAATACTTGACACGCAGAAAACACTAGCAACAAAATGACACGATCAACATGCCACGTCTATTAGTTTGGGTCTAGTCCATCACATGATTCTCCTAATGATGTGATCCCATTATAAAGTGACAACACTTGCCTATGGCCAGGAAACCTTGACCATCTTTGATCAACGAGCTAGTCAACTAGAGGCTTACTAGGGACAGTGTTTTGTCTATGTATCCACACATGCACTGTGTTTCCAATCAATACAATTATAGCATGGATAATAAAAAATTATCATGAACTAAGAAATATAATAATAACTAATTTATTATTGCCTCTAGGGCATATTTCCAACAGTCTCCCACTTGCACTAGAGTCAATAATCTAGTTCACATCACCATGTGATTCCAACGAATCCAACACCCATATAGTTATGGGGTCTGATCACGTCTTGCTCGTAAGAGAGGTTTTAGTCAACGGTTCTGAAACTTTCAGATCCGTGCGTTCTTTACAAATCTTTATGTCATCTTATAGATGCTGCTACTACGTGCTATTCGGAAATGCTCCAAATATCTACTCTACTATATGAATCCGTTTCACTACTCATAGTTATTCGGATTAGTGTCAAAGCTTGCATCGACGTAACCCTTTACGACGAACTCTTTAACCACCTCCATAATCGAGAAAAATTCCTTTGTCCATTTGTTACTAAGGATAAATTTTGACCGCTGCTAGTGATTCAATCATGGATCACTCTCTGTACCTCTCAACAGACTTTGAGTCAAGGCACACATCAGGTGCGGTACACAGCATGGCATACTTTAGATTCTACGGCTAAGGCATAGAAGACGACCTTCGTCTGTTCTCTTTATTCTGCCGTGGTCGGGTTTTGAGTCTTACTCAAATTCACACCTCACAATGCAACCAAGAACTCTTTCTTCGCTGATCTATTTTGAACTCCTTCAAAAACTTGTCAAGGCATGCATCTTGTTGAAACTTCTATTAAGCGCTTTCGATCTATCTCCATAGATCTTTGATGCTCAATGTTCAAGTAGCGCAATCTAGGTATTCCTTTGAAAAACTCCTTTCAAACAACCTTGTATGCTTTACAGAAATTCTACATTACTTCTGATCCACCATATGTCAACCACATATACTTATCAGAAATTCTATAGTGCTCCCACTCACTTCTTTGGAAATACAAGTTTCTCACAAACCTTGTACACACCCAAAATCTTTGATCATCTCATCAAAGTGTATATTCCAACTCCGAGATGCTTGCACCAGTCCATTTAAGGATCACTGGAGCTTGCATACTTGCTAGTATCTTTAGGATCGACAAAACCTTCTGGCTGTATCACATACAATGTTTGCTCAAGGAAACCGTCGAGGAAACAATGTTTTGACATCCTACGTGCAATATTTCATAAATAATGCATCAACAACTAACATAATTCTAACAGACCTTTAGCATCGCTATGAGTGAGAAAGTCTCATCATAGTCAACTGTTTGATCTTGTCGAAAACATCTTTGCGACAAGTCGAGCTTTTCTTAATAGTGACTTGTCACCATCATTGTCTGTCTTCCTTCCAAAGATCCATCTTTACTCAATAGTCTTATGACCATCAAGTAGTTCTTCCAAAGTCTACACTTTGTTTTCATACATGGATCCTCTCTCGGATTTCATGGCTTCCAGCCATTTGTCGGAATCCGGGCCCACCATCGCTTTCTCCATAACTCGTAGGTTCACTGTTGCTCAACAACATGACCTCCAAGACAGGGTTACCGTACCACTCTGCAGTAGTACGCGACCTTGTCGACCTACGAGGCTTGTAGTAACTTGATCCGATGCTTGATGATCACCATCATCAGCTTCCACTTCAATTGGTGTAGGCGCCACATGAACAAATTCCTGCGCCCTGCTACACACTGGTTGAAGTGATGGTTCAATAACCTCATCAAGTTCTACTACCCTCCCACTCAATTCTTCCAAGAGAAACCTTTCCTCGAGAAAGGATCCGTTTCTAGAAACAAACACTTTGCTTTCGGATCTGAGATAAGAGATGTACCCAACTGTTTTGGATATCCTATGAAGATGCATTTATCCGCTTTGGGTTCGAGCTTATCAGACTGAAACTTTTTCACATAAGTGTCGAAGCCCCAAACTTTCAAGAAACGACAGTTTCGATTTCTCTAAACCTCAGTCTATACTGTGTCATCTCAACGGAAATGCGTGGTGCCCTATTTAAAGTGAATGTGGTTGTCTCTAATGCATAACCCATAAACGATAGTGGTAATTCGATAAGAGACATCTTAGTGTGCATCGTACCAAATAGTGCGTGGCTATGATGTTCAGACACATCATCACACTATGATGTTCCAGGTGGCATGAACTGCGAAACAATTTCCACATTGTCTTAACTGCGTACCAAAACTCGTAACTCAGATATTCATTTCTATGATCATATCGTAGACAGTTTATCCTCTTGTTACGACGAACTTCACTCTGAAACGGAATTGAACTTTTCAATATTTCAGACTTGTGATTCATTAAGTAAATACTCCTGTATTTACTCAAGTCGTCAGTGAAGTAAGAACATAATGATATCCACTGCGTGCCTCAGCACCCATTGGACTGCATACATCAAATGTATCACTTCCAACAAGTTACTATCTTGTTTCATCTCAATGAAAATAAGGCCTTGCTCATGTGGTATGATTAGCATGTCACTAGTGATTCAAAATCAGGTGAATATAAAGATCCATCAGCATGGAGCCTCTTCATGCAATTTATACTAACATGACTCAAGCGGCAGTGCCACAAGTAAGTGGTACTATCATCATTACCTCGTATCTTTTGGCACCAATATCATGAACATGTGTAACACTACGATCGAGATTCAATAAACCATTGAAGGTGATTATTCAAGCAAATAGAGTAACCATTATTCTCTTTAAATGAATAATCGTATTGCAATAAACACGATGCAATCATGTTCATGCTTAACGCAAGCACCAAATAACGATTATTTAGGTTTAACACCAATCCCGATGGTAGAGGGAGCGTGCGACGTTTGATCATATCAACCTTGGAAACACTTCCAACACGTATCGTCACCTCGCCTTTAGCTAGTCCCCATTTATGCCGTAGCTTTCATTTCGTGTTACTAATCACTTAGCAACCGAACCGGTATCCAATACCCTCATGCTACTAGGAGTACTAGTAAAGTACACATCAACATCATGTATATCAAATATACTTCTTTCGACTTTTGCCAGCTTCTTATCTACCAAGTATCTAGAGTTGCTCCGCCTCAGTGACTGTTCCCCTCATTACAGAAGCACTTAGTCTCCGGTTTGGGTTTAATCTTGGGTCTCTTCATTAGTGCAGCAACTGTTTTGCCGTTTCACGAAGTATCCCTTCTAGCCCTTGTCGTTCTTGAAACTTAGTGGTTTTACAAACCATCAACTATTGATGCTCCTTTTTGATTTCTACTTTCGCAGTGTCAAAACATCACGAATCGCTCAAGGATCATTGTATCTATCCTTGATATGTTATAGTTCATCACGAAGCTCTTATAGCTTGGTGGCAGTGACTTTGGAGAACCATCACTATCTCATCTGGAAGATTAACTCCCACTTGATTCAAGTGATTGTCGTACAAAGACAATCTGAGCACACGCTCAACGATTGAGCTTTTCTCCTTTACTTTGTGGACAAAGAATCTTGTTGGAGGTCTCGTACCTCTTAACAAGGGCACAAGCATGAAATCACAATTTCATCTCTTTAGAACATCACTTATGTTCCGTGACGTATTACAACGTTTTCGGCGCCTTGCTTCTAAGCCATTAAGTATTTTGTACTGAACTATCGTGTAGTCATCAGAAAACGTGTATGTCGGATGTTCACAGCATCCACAGACGACACTCGAGGTGCAGCACACCGAGTGGTGCATTAAGGACATAAGCCTTCTGTGCAGCAACGAGGACAATCCTCGGTTTTACAGACTCAGTCTGCAAAGTTTGCTACTATCAACTTTCAACTAAATTTTCTCTAGGAACATATAAAAAACAGTAGAGCTATAGCGCAAGCTACATCGTAATTCGTAAAGACCATTAGACTATGTTCATGACAATTAGTTCAATTAATCATATTACTTAAGAACTCCCACTCAAAAAGTACATCTCTCTAGTCATATGAGTGGTTCATGATCCACTTACACTAGCTCAAGTCCGATCATCACGTGAGTTGAGTATAGTTTCAGTGGTAAGCATCCCTATGCTAATCATATCATCTATATGATTCATGATCGACCTTTCGGTCTCATGTGTTCCGAGGCCATGTCTGCACATGCTAGGCTCGTCAAGCTTAACCCGAGTGTTCCGCGTGCGCAACTATTTTGCACCCGTTGTATGTGAACGTTGAGTCTATCACACCCGATCATTACGTGGTGTCTCGAAATGACGAACTGTAGCAACGGTGCACAGTCGGGGAGAACACAATTTCGTCTTGAAATTTTAGTGAGAGATCACCTCATAATGCTACCGTCGTTCTAAGCAAAATAAGGTGCATAAAAGGATTAACATCACATGCAATTCATAAGCGACATGATATGGCCATCATCACGTGCTTCTTGATCTCCATCACCAAAGCACCGGCACGATCTTCTTGTCACCGGCGTCACACCATGATCTCCATCATCATGATCTCCATCAACGTGTCGCCATCGGGGTTGTCGTGCTACTCATGCTATTACTACTAAAGCTACGTCCTAGCAAAATAGTAAACGCATCTGCAAGCACAAACGTTAGTTATAAAGACAACCCTATGGCTCCTGCCGGTTGCCGTACCATCGGCGTGCAAGTCGATATTAACTATTACAACATGATCATCTCATACATCCAATATATCACATCACATCGTTGGCCATATCACATCACAAGCATACCCTGCAAAAACAAGTTAGACATCCTCTAATTTTGTTGTTGCATGTTTTACGTGGTGACCATGGGTATCTAGTAGGATCGCATCTTACTTACGCAAACACCACAACGGAGATATATGAATTGCTATTTAACCTCATCCAAGGACCTCCTCGGTCAAATCCGATTCAACTAAAGTTGGAGAAACCGACACTCGCCGGTCATCTTTGAGCAACGAAGTTACTCATAGAGATGAAACCAGTCTCTCGTAAGTGTACGAGTAATGTCGGTCCGAGCCGCTTCGATCCAACAATACCGCGGAATCAAGAAAAGACTAAGGAGGGCAGCATAACGCACATCACCGCCCACAAAAACTTTTGTGTTCTACTCAAGAAGACATCTACGCATGAACCTAGCTCATGATGCCACTGTTGGGGAACGTCGCATGGGAAACAAAAAATTTCCTACGCGCACGAAGACCTATCATGGTGATGTCCATCTACGAGAGGGGATGTGTGATCTACGTACCCTTGTAGACCGTACAGCAGAAGCGTTAGTGAACGCGGTTGATGTAGTGGAACAGCTTCACGTCCCTCGATCCGCCCTGCGAACTATCCCGCGAACAGTCCCACGATCTAGTGCCGAACGGACGGCACCTCCGCGTTCAGCACACGTACAGCTCGACGATGATCTCAGCCTTCTTGATCCAGTGAGAGAGACGGAGAGGTAGAAGAGTTCTCCGGCAGCGTGACGGCGCTCCGGAGGTTGGTGATGATCTTGTCTCAGCAGGGCTCCGCCCGAGCTCCGCAGAAACGCGATCTAGAGGTGAAACCGTGGAGATATGTGGTCGGGCTGCCGTGGCAAAGTTGTGTCAAATCAGCCCTAAAACCCCACTATATATAGGAGGAGGAAGGGGGAGACTTGGCTTGGGGTCCAAGGACTCCCAAGGGAGTCGGCCGAGCCAAGGGGGAAGGCCTCCCCCTCCCAAACCGAAATCTACTTGGTTTGGAAGGTGGAGTCCTTCTTCCCTTTCCCACCTCCTTCTTTTTTTTCCTTTCCTCTTTGATTTTCTTTCCTATGCACATAGGCCTCTCTTGGGCTGTCTCACCAGCCCACTAAGGGCTGGTGCGGCACCCCAAACACCTATGGGCTTCCCCGGGGTGGGTGGGCCCCTCCCAGGTGAACTCCCGGAACCCATTCGTCATTCCCGATACATTCCCGGTAACTCTGAAAACCTTCCGGTAATCAAATGAGGTCATCCTATATATCAATCTTTGTTTCCGGACCATTCCGGAAACCCTCATGACATCCTGATCTCATCCGGGACTCCGAACAACATTCGGTAACCAACCATATAACTCAAATACGCATAAAACAACGTCGAACCTTAAGTGTGCAGACCCTGCGGGTTCGAGAACTATGCAGACATGACCCGAGAGACTCCTCGGTCAATATCCAATAGCGGGACCTGGATGCCCATATTGGATCCTACATATTCTATGAAGATCTTATCGTTTGAACCTCAGTGCCAAGGATTCATATAATCCTGTATGTCATTCCCTTTGTCCTTCGGTATGTTACTTGCCCGAGATTCAATCGTCAGTATCCGCATACCTATTTCAATCTCGTTTACCGGCAAGTCTCTTTATTCTTTCCGTAATACAAGATCCCGTAACTTACACTAAGTCACATTGCTTGCAAGGCTTGTGTGTGATGTTGTATTACCGAGTGGGCCCCGAGATACCTCTCCGTTACACGGAGTGACAAATCCCAGTCTCGATCCATACTAACTCAACGAACACCTTCGGAGATACCTGTAGAGCATCTTTATAGTCACACAGTTACGTTGCGACGTTTGATACACACAAAGCATTCCTCCGGTGTCCGTGAGTTATATGATCTCATGGTCATAGGAACAAATACTTGACACGCAGAAAACAGTAGCAACAAAATGACACGATCAACATGCTACGTCTATTAGTTTGGGTCTAGTCCATCACATGATTCTCCTAATGATGTGATCCCGTTATCAAGTGACAACACTTGCCTATGGCCAGGAAACCTTGACCATCTTTGATCAACAAGCTAGTCAACTAGAGGCTTACTAGGGACAGTGTTTTGTCTATGTATCCACACATGCACTGTGTTTCCAATCAATACAATTATAGCATGGATAATAAACAATTATCATGAACTAAGAAATATAATAATAACTAATTTATTATTGCCTCTAGGGCATATTTCCAACATGCAGTTCGACAGATCTCGCATCGAGCAAGGACACACAACCTTTGAGGGGATTATCCCCGGAAGAGAGGCGCGATGTAGATGACGAATTTCTCTCGACGTGGTATTTTGTACTGAAAGGATCGATATGGTTGAGTAGAGGGGGGTGAACAGGTAACTACCAATATTAAGCTTTTCTTTAACAAATTAAGTTTAGCAACAAATAGGTTGTCTAGGTATGCAACTAAGTGAGCACCCTATATGATACTAACAACAACAACAACAAGCAAGAACAAATACAAGTAAAGGTAAGAAGTAACCACAAGTGGAATCGATGAAGACGAGGATGTGTTTCTGAAGTTCCTTCCCTTTAAGAGGGAAATACGTATCTGTTAGAGCGGTGTGGAGGCACAATGCTCCCCAAGATGCCACTAAGGCCACCGTATTCTCCTCACGCACTCACACAATGCGGGATGCCGTGATTCCACTAGTAGTGCCCTTGAAGGCAGCGACCGAACCTTTACAAACAAGGTTGAGGCAATCTCCACAACTGAATTGGAGGCTCCCAACGAAACCATGAAGCTTCACCACAATGCAATATGACTTCGAGGTGACCTCAACCGTCTAGGGTGCTCAAACACCCAAGAGTAACAAGATCCATGAGGGATTAGTTGGGGGGATCAACTTTCTCTTGGTGAGAGTGTAGATCAAGGCCCTCTCAAGAAAACCCTAGAGTATCAATAAGTTTTGTTGGCTAGGTAGAGAGATCGGTTGAAAATGGAGCTTGGAGCAACAATAGAGCTTAGGGTTGGTAAAGATAAGCTTGTCACCAAGGAAGAAGCCCTTTATATAGTGGTACGTGGGATTTCCAACCGTTACCCACATACTCAGCCCGCATATGAGCGGTACTACCACCCATTAGAGGCAGTACCGCTCCAGGGGGAAGCAGTACTACCACTGAGGCACAGAGCAACAGCCCAACGGGAAGCGGAGGCCCGTAGTACTACTGGGGCGGTACTAGCGCTGCCCGGAGCGGTACTACCGCCCATTAGGGGTAGTAGTGATACGTCCATTTTGCATAATGCTTTCATGTTGTTATTTATTGCTTTATGCACTGTTATATTAATTGTGGTACCATACTTATGCCTTTTCTCTCTTATTTTGCAAGGTTTATTTGAAGAGGGAGAATACCGTCAGCTGGAATTATGGACTGGAAAAGGAGCAAGTCTGAGTCCACTATTCTGCGCAACTCCAAATGCCCTGAAAACCAACGTGAATTTTTTTGCGAATATATAAAAAATATTGGGCGAAAGAAGTGCCAGAGGGGCGCTACCAGGGGCCCACAAGCCTGGTAGCCGCCGCCCCCTGGTGGTGGCTACAGGGCTTGTGGGCACCCTGGCGGCCCACTGGGCCCCCTCTTTTGCTATATGAAGGGTTTCGTCCAGGAAAAATCAGGGTGGAGCTTTTTCATGGATTCTCCGCCGCCACGAAGCGGAACTTGAGCAGAACCAATCTAGAGCTCCGGCAGGACGATCCTGCCGGGGAAACTTCCCTCATGGAGGGGGAAATCGTCGCCATCGTCATCACCAACACTCCTCTCGTCGGAGGGGAGTCATCTCCTTCAACATCTTCATCAACACCATCTCCTCTCCAAACCCTAGTTCATCTCTTGTAACCAATCTCCATCTCGCGACTCCGATTGGTACTTGTAAGGTTGCTAGTAGTGTTGATTACTCTTTGTAGTTGATGCTAGTTGGATTACTTGGTGGAAGAGTTTATGTTCAGATCTTTGATGCTACTCATTACACCTCTGATCATGATTATGATTATGCTTTGTGAGTAGTTACTTTTGTTCCTGAGGACATGGGATAAGTCATGCTGATAATAGTCATGTGAATTTGGTATTCGTTCGGTATTTTGATATGTTGTATGTTGTCTTTTCCTATAGTGGTGTTATGTGAACGTAGACTACATAACACTTCACCATCTTTGGGCCTAGAGGAAGGCATTGGGGAGTAGTAAGTAGATGATGGGTTGCTAGAGTGACATAAGCTTAAACCCCAGTCTATGCGTTGCTTCGTAAGGGGCTGATTTGGATCCACTAGTTTAATGTTATGGTTAGACATTGTCTTAATTCTTCTTTCGTAGTTGCGGATGCTTGCGAGAGGGGTTAATCATAAGTGGGATGCTTGTCCCAGTAAGGGCAGTACCCAAGCGCCGGTCCACCCACATATCAAACTATCAAAGTAACGAACGCGAATCACATGAACATGATGAAACTAGCATGACAGAAATTCCCGTGTGTCCTCGGGAACGCTTTTTGTCCTATAAGACTTTGTTCAGGCTTGTCCCTTGATACAAAAGGGATTGGCCCACTTTGCTGCACCGTTGCTACTACTTGTTACTTGTTACTTTTCACTTGCTACGTTTCACCTCACTACACCATCACTTGTTACCGCTACTTTCAGTGCTTGCAGTTATTACCTTGCTGAAAACCGTTTATCAGAGCCTTCTGCTCCTCGTTGGGTTCGACACTCTTACTTATCGAAAGGACTATGATTGATCCCCTATACTTGTGGGTCATCAAGACTCTTTTCTAGGGCCGTTGCCGGGGAGTGAAGCGCCTTTGGTAAGTGGAATTTTGTAAGGAAACATTTATATATTGTGCTGAAATTTATTGTCACTTGTCACTATGGAAACTATTCATTTGAGGAGTTTGTTCGGGGTATCTTCACCACGAACGGAAGCGCGAGGATTTGCTCCTCAACCTGAGGTACCTACTGAAAATATCTTTTATGAAATTCCTTCGGGTATGCTTGAGAAACTGCTGGCTAATCCTTTTACAGGAGATGGATCATCACATCCAGACTTGCATCTAATCTATGTAGATGAAGTTTGTGGTTTATTTAAGCTTGCAGGTTTGCCCGAGGATGAGGTAAAGAAGAAAGTCTTTCCTTTATCTTTGAAGGATAAGGCATTGACATAGTATAGGCTATGTGATGATACTGGATCATGGGACTACAATCGGTTGAAATTGGAATTTCATGAAAAGTTTTATCCTATGCATTTAGCACATCGTGATCGGAATTATATTTATAACTTTTGGCCTCGTGACAAGGAAAGCATAGCTCAAGCTTGGGGGAGGCTTAAATCAATGTTGTATTCATGCCCCAATCATGAGCTCTCGAGAGAAATTATCACTCAAAACTTTTATGCTCAGCTTTCTCATGAAGATCGTACCATGCTTGACACTTCTTGTACCGGTTCTTTTATGAAGAAGGATATTGACCACAAGTGGAATTTATTGGAAAGAATCAAACGTAACTCTAAAGATTGGGAGCTTGAAGAAGGTAAGGAGTCAGGTATGAATTTCCTGTTTGATTGCGTTAAATCTTTTGTTGAAACAAACACTTCTAGAAATTTTAGTGCTAAGTATGGACTTGACTCTGAGATAGTAGCTTCTCTATGTGAATCTTTTGCTGCTCATGTTGATCTTCCCAAAGAGAAGTGGTTTAAGTATCATCCTCCTGTAGAAGTCAACACAGTTAAACCCAATCTAGTTGAAGAGAAATTCATTGCCTTTAGTGATCCTATTGTTCCTTGTGCCTACGCTGAGAAACCACCTTACCCTGCTAGGAAAAAGGATTATTCTAAAGCTCCAACTGTGATACGTAGGGGTTACATTAGACCACTTGCACCCCCTGAGGAAATTAGAGTTGAACCTAGTGTTGCTATTATCAAAGATCTCTTAGCCGAAGACATAGACGGGCATGTTATCAAATTCTATGAGGACTCCGCTAGAATTGCTAAACCTCACGCGAAAGACAAATGTGGACCTATAGTTGGCCTGCCCGTTGTTTCTATCAAGATAGGAGATCACTGTTATCATGGTTTATGTGATATGGGTGCTAGTGTTAGTGCAATACCCCGGTCCCTATATGATGAAATCAAAGATGAGATTGCACCTGTTGAGTTAGAACCCATTGATGTCACTATTACGCTAGCTAATAGAGACACTATCTGCCCTTTGGGAATTGTGAGAGACGTAGAAGTCCTGTGTGGTAAGACGAAGTATCCTACTGATTTCCTCGTCCTTGCTACTGCACAAGATAGCTTTTGTCCCATCATATTTGGTAGACCCTTTCTCAACACTGTCAATGCTCATATTGATTGCATTAAACAGACCGTCACTGTTAGTTTCGAGGGTGTGTCTCATGAATTTAACTTCTCCAAGTTTGGAAGACAACCCCATGAAAAAAGAGTCGTCTGGTAGGGATGAAATCATTGCTCTTGCTCTATTGTCGTACCTCCTACGGATCCTTTAGAGCAATATCTGCTTGAGCATGAAAATGATATGCATATGGATGAAAGAGATGAGACAGATAAAATTGTTTTAGAACAATATCCTATTCTCAAGAATAATCTGCCTGTTGAACTGCTTGGGGATCCTCCCCCACCAAAGCGTGATCCTGTGTTCGAGCTAAAATAGTTACCAGATACTCTTAAGTATGCCTACCTTGATGAGAAGGAGATATATCATGTTATTATTAGTGCTCACCTCTCTAATCACGAAGAGAAGAAGTTATTAAAAACTTTGAGGAAGCACCGTGAGGCTATTGGATATACTCTTGATGATCTTAAGGGTATTAGTCCCACTCTATGTCAGCACAAGATTAAAACTGACCCTGATTCTAAACCAGTTGCTGATCATCAAAGGAGATTAAATCCTAAGATGAAAGAGGTCGTGAGGAAAGAAATATTAAAGCTTCTGGACGTAGGAATCTTTTATCCTGTTGCTCATAGCGATTGGGTAAGTCCAGTACATTGCGTACCTAAGAAGGGAGGTATCACCGTCGTTCCTAATGATAAGAATGAACTAATCCCACAGAGGATTATTACTGGCTAGAGGATGGTGATAGACTTCCGGAAACTGAACAAGGCAACCAGGAAAGACCATTATCCTTTGCCGTTTATCGACCAAATGCTAGAAAGGATATCTAAACAAACACACTTCTGCTTTCTAGACGGTTATTCAGGTTTCTCGCAAATACCTGTTGCATAATCTCATCAGGAGAAAACCACTTTCACCTGCCCCTTCGGTACCTTTGCTTATAGACGTATGCCTTTTGGCTTATGCAATGCACCTCCACCTTTCAAAGATGTATGATGGCTATATTCTCTGACTTTTGTGAAAAGATTGTTGAGGTTTTCATGGATGATGTCTCCCTTTACGGTTCTTCCTTTGACGATTGCCTCAGCAACCTTGATCGAGTCTTACAGAGATGCAAAGATACCAACCTCGTCTTGAACTGAGAGAAGTGCCACTTCATGGTTAATGAAGGCATCGTCTTAGGACACAAAATCTCTGAGAAAGGCATTGAAGTTGATAAGGCTAAGGTTGATGCAATTGAGAAAATACCTTGCCCCACAGATATCAAAGGTATACGAAGTTTCCTAGGTCACGCTGGTTTCTATAGAAGGTTCATTAAAGACTTCTCTAAGATTTCTAGGCCTCTTACCAACCTCTTGCAGAAGGATGTTCCTTTTGTTTTTGATGAGGATTGTGAGGAAGCTTTCGAAATACTTAAGAAGGCCTTGATAACCGCACCTATTGTTCAACCACCTGATTGGAACTTGCCCTTTGAAATCATGTGCGATGCTAGTGATTATGTTGTTGGTGTTGTTCTAGGACAAAGAGTTGACAAGAAGTTGAATGTTATTCACTATGCTAGTAAAACTCTAGACAGTGCCCAAAGAAACTATGCCACTACGGAGAAGGATTTTTTAGCAGTCGTGTTTGCATGTGAAAAGTTCAGATCTTATATAGTTGACTCCAAAGTCACTATTCACTTTGATCATGCTTCTATTAAGTACCTTATGGAGAAGAAGGATGCTAAGCCTAGGCTAATCAGATAGGTTCTCCTGCTACAGGAATTTGATTTGCACGTTGTTGATCGAAAGGGTGCTGATAACCCTGTAGCAGATAACTTGTCCAGGCTAGAGAATGTCCTTGATGACCCACGACCTATTGATGACAGCTTTCCTGATGAGCAATTAAATGTCATCCGCACTTCACATAGTGCACCATGGTATGCTGATTACGCAAACTATATCGTAGCCAAATACACACCACCCAGTTTCACCTACGAGCAAAAGAAGAAATTCTTCTTTGATTTGAGACACTGCTTTTGGGATGATCCTCACCTTTATAAGGAAGGAGTAGATGGTGTTATTAGACGTTGTGTGCCTGAACATGAACAGGGACAGATCCTGCACAAGTGTCATTCCGAAGCCTACGGAGGACACCATGCTGGAGATAGGACTGCTCATAAGGTATTGCAATCAGGTTTCTATTGGCCCACTCTCTTCAAGGATTCCCGTAAGTTTGTCTTGTCTTGTGACGAATGCCAAAGGATAGGGAACATCAGTAAACGTCAGGAAATGCCTATGAACTATTCACTTGTCATTGAACCATTTGATGTTTGGGGCTTTGATTATATGGGACCCTTCCCGAGTTCCAATGGGTACACTCACATCTTAGTCGCTGTTGATTATGTCACTAAGTGGGTAGAAGCTATCCCCACTAGAAATGCTGATCATCACACCTCTATTAAGATTCTTAAAGAAGTCATTTTCCCAAGATTTGGAGTCCCTAGATATCTGATGACTGATGGCGGTTCACACTTCATTCATGGTGTTTTCCGCAAGATGCCTGCTAAGTATGATGTCAACCATAGAGTTGCATCTCCTTATCATCCTCAGTCTAGTGGTCAAGTGGAGTTGAGTAATAGGGAGATCAAATTGATCTTACAAAAGACTGTCCATAGATCTTGAAAGAATTGGTCTAGCAAACTTGACGATGCACTATGGGCTTATAGGACTGCTTATAAGAATCCCATGGGCATGTCGGCGTATAAAATGGTTTACGGTAAGGCCTGTCATTTACCTCTTGAGCTGGAACACAAAGCTTATTGGGCAATCAAAGAGCTCAACTTCGATTTCAAACTAGCCAGTGAGAAGCGGTTGTTTGATATCAGCTTATTAGATGAATGGAGAGCCCAGGCATATGAGAATGCCAAGTTGTTCAAGGAGAAGGTTAAGAGATGGCACGATAAAATAATACAAAAACAAGAGTTCAATGTAGGAGATTATGTCCTGCTATACAATTCTCGCTTAAGATTCTTCGCAGGCAAGCTTCTCTCTAAATGGGAAGGTCCTGACGTTGTCGAGGAAGTATATCATTCCGGTGCCATCAAAATCTATAACCCGGAAGGTAATTTTCCTAGAGTGGTAAATGGGCAAAGAATCAAGCATTATATCTCTGGTACTCCCATAAATGTTGAGACCAATATCATCAATATCATAACTCCAGAGGAGTACATAAGGGATGTTTATCAGCCTGTTTCAGACCGTGAAAATGAAGAAGTATGTGTTTCGGTATGTAATTGGACTCCGAAACTTTTCCAATAGGAAATTTTCTCCGTTTTGGAATTTTTGGAAAATTAGAAAAATAAAAAGCAATCTCGAGAGCGCACGAGGCGGCCACAATCTTGGTAACCGCCACCTACCCCCCTGGCGGCGGTTACAGGGCTTGTGGGCACCTCGTGTGCCTCCCGGACTCCGTTTTCTTGCGGAGCACTCCTTCTGGTCCAGAAAAAATCATTATATATATGCCCGAGGGTTTTGATCTCCTTATCATGCAGTTTTCCTCTGTTTTCGTTTCGAGCCTGTTTTTGTCACAGATCTAGATCGTCATGACTTCCCCAAAAGCTCCTAAGGATAAGATCTTCGAGAAGGTCATCAATCCCTACCTCACAGAAGTGCTGAAACACCCTCAATCTATCAAGATGAGTGAGGGGATGTTGCACATCCGTGATGTTGAGGGGCCTAAGAAGACCGGAAGCATGGAGACGAGGCTCGAAACAATGGAGCAACAAGTCTTCAAGTGACAAGGGATGGTGGAGCGTGGACTCAACGCCAACTACATGATGATCACGGAGTTCACCAACAATCACAAGATGGATGCCATTGACATTGGGAAGCACCTCTCCAGGCTCTATGACAGGGATGATCAACTTCAGGGCCAGATATATGACCTGCAGAACCAAAACTATGAGTATGAGTATAGATTTAAATCAATACGGTTGGCTGCAGAACCAAAACTTTTGCCAAGCTTGGGGGAGTTGCCCTGGTATCGTATCACCTTTATATCTTTTGCTTTTACCTTTGTTTTAGTTCTTTCCTTTTCAGTTTTTATTTCTTCTCTTAGTGGAATAAGTCTTTAGTGTTCAGTTTGAGTCTTTTACTTTGTGTCTCCCCCGATGTATTCGAGCTCGCGAGCTATATAATAAAGAGTATTTTAGTCAAGGGCTTTGTTTTGTGCCGTGATCAAAAGTATTAAAAGAACGATAGCATGAAAGATCATGAGATGATCTTATGGAAAGTGATAGCTTCACATATAACAAGTATGATGATTGAAACTTGTTGAGAATAGACCAACATAGACCCCAGTCATTGTTGCATTTAGCAAGAAGTAATAAGGAAAGACAGGTTCACATATAAATATATCATCTTAGATACTTTTTACAATTGTGAGCACTCACCAAACTATTACGTTCTTAGAAGTAGATGTTGGACAAGGAAGACAACATAATGAATTGTGTTTGCTTGGTTCCAAACAATGTTATATGCCTAGAGATCCCTTAGCATGTGACGATTGCTTCCACCTCATATTAGCCAAAACTCCCGCACCAAGTAGAGATACTACTTGTGCATCCATAAACCTTCAACCCAGTTTTGCCATGAGTGTCCACCATACCTACCTATGGATTGAATAAGATCCCTCAAGTAAGTTGTCATCGGTGCAAGCAATAAAAATTGCTCTTTAATATGTATGATCTATTAGTGTGTGGAAAATAAGCTTTGTACGAACCTGTGATGAGGAAGACATAAAAGCGACATACTGCATAATAAAGTTCTTTATCACAGGAGGCAATATAAAGTGATGTTCCTCCGCACTAAGAGGACACGCGTCCTAACCTCAAAAGCGCATGACAACCTCTGCTTCCCTCTGCGAAGGGCCTATCTTGTACCTTTACTTTTTTCCTTGAAAGGGTCATGGTGATCTTCACCAATTCCTTATTTTGCCTTTGTTTTGGCTACCGTCACAAGCTAGGGAAAGATCTATATTCATATATCAACTTGGAGGTGAGTACTTATGCTTTATTATTGTTGACTTTACCCTTGAGGTAAATGGTTGGGAGGCAAAATTATAAGCCCCTACCTTTCTCTATGTCCAACTGAAACTTTGATACCATGAGTACCATGTGAGTTGTAACAATTATGGAAAACAAAAGAGATGATTGAGTATGTGGGTTTGCTTTACAAGCTCTTATTTGACTCTTTCTGATGTTATGATAAATTGCAACTGCTTCAATGACTATGGACTATTGTTTGCTACTTCTCGGTAAGGTTTTTGTTTCATACCTTGCTTTGTGAAGGAATTGCTACTTTACCATAAGAATCTTTATGATGTATTGTTGTTCTATGTGTGATCATTATGCCCTCATGTCCGTATTATGTTTTATTCACACCTTCTTCCCTAAACATGTGGACATGTTTATGGATCTTGGTTTTCGCTTGAGGACAAGCGAGGTCTAAGCTTGGGGGAGTTGATACGTCCATTTTGCATCATGCTTTCATGTTGTTATTTATCGCTTTATGGACTGTTATATTACTTTGTGGTACCATACTTATGCCTTTCGTCTCTTATTTTGCAAGGTTTATTTGAAGAGGGAGAATACCGGCAGCTGGAATTCTGGACTGGAAAAGGAGCAAGTCTGAGTGCTCTATTCTACGCAACTCCAAATGTCATGAAAATCAACGTGGAATGTTTTGGGAATATATAAAAAATATTGGGCGAAAGAAGTGCTAGAGGGGCGCTACCAGGGGCCCACAAGCCTGGTAGCCGCCGCCACCCCTGGTGGCGGCTACAGGGCTTGTGGGCACCCTGGCGGGCCACTGGCCCCCCTCTTTTGCTATATGAAGGGTTTCTTCCAGGAAAAAATCAGGGTGGAGCTTTTTCGTGGATTCTCCGCCGCCACGAGGCGGAACTTGAGCAGAACCAATCTAGAGCTCCGGCAGGACGATCCTGCCGGGGAAACTTCCCTCCCAGAGGGGGAAATCGTTGCCATCGTCATCACCAACACTCCTCTCGTCGGAGGGGAGTCATCTCCTTCAACATCTTCATCAACACCATCTCCTCTCCAAACCCTAGTTCATCTCTTTTAACCAATCTCCATCTCGCGACTCCGATTGGTACTTGTAAGGTTGCTAGTAGTGTTGATTACTCTTTGTAGTTGATGCTAGTTGGATTACTTGGTGGAAGAGTTTATGTTCAGATCTTTGATGCTACTCATTACACCTCTGATCATGATTATGATTATGCTTTGTGAGTAGTTACTTTTGTTCCTAAGGACATGGGATAAGTCATGCTGATAATAGTCATGTGAATTTGGTATTCGTTCGGTATTTGATATGTTGTATGTTGTCTTTTCCTCTAGTGGTGTTATGTGAACGTCGACTACATAACACTTCACCATCTTTGGGCCTAGAGGAAGGAATTGGGGAGTAGTAAGTAGATGATGGGTTGCTAGAGTGACAGAAGCTTAAACCCCAGTCTATGCGTTGCTTCGTAAGGGGCTGATTTGGATCCACTAGTTTAATGATATTGTTATACATTGTCTTAATTCTTCTTTTGTAGTTGCGGATGCTTGCGAGAGGGGTTAATCATAAGTGGGATGCTTGTCCAAGTAAGGGCAGTATCCAAGCACCGGTCCACCCACATATCAAACTATCAAAGTAACGAACGCGAATCACATGAACATGATGAAACTAGCATGACAGAAATTCCTGTGTGTCCTCGGGAGCGCTTTTCCTCCTATAAGACTTTGTTCAGGCTTGTCCCTTGCTACAAAAGGGATTGGGCCACTTTGCTGCACCATTGCTACTACTTGTTAGTTGTTACTTTTCACTTGCTACGTTTCACCTCACTACACCATCACTTGTTACCGCTACTTTCAGTGCTTGCAGTTATTACCTTTCTGAAAATCGTTTATTAGAGCCTTCTGCTCCTCGTTGGGTTGGACACTCTTACTTATCGAAAGGACTAAGATTGATCCCCTATACTTGTGGGTCATCAAGTACCACTTCCTACTTATGCTCCAGACTTTGCTGCAAACCTAGCCCAGAAATACTGAGGGTTCAGGGTGCGGCAGTTCTAAGCGGTACTACTGCTCACTGGGTGATACTACCACCTAGTACTACTGCTCTAGAAACCGCCTAGTCCGACACGAAAAGAGTCGAGACCCAGCGGTAGCGGCACTAGCTAGCGGAACTAGCGAGAGCACTACCACCCCAGAGCGGTACTACCGTGGCCAGGGCAGTACTACCTCAAATAAGAGGTAGTACCGCTTGAGTGAGCAGTACTACCGCTTGGATCTTTCCAGGCAGGGCAGGGGCAAGGTTAGGATCACATTTAGGCGAGAAAGTGGGTGCGTGAAAACGCGTACGTGATGATTCCACCCTAACCTTTCCGATTCGGACCCCTCTTAATAGTACAGCTTTTCCTACGACTCAAGTCCACCGACAGTGAAACCTAAGGAAGAAATCCGTTTTCATACTAATACACCGAGCGACATGAACCGCCTTGTGCCATATGATGAAATACTTGAAAGGCTTAGTGCACACGATTAGTTCGCAAAACATTGTCATCAATCACCAAAATGCAAACCCTACTATCTACAAATTATAGACATGCTCCCCTTAGATGTGTGCACTATTTGAGTATGCTTCTGGAATGCAAACTGCACACACTAGGATCAACACCGCCCCTATATTTTATAGACGTGCACTACTTGAACTAAGAGAATATGAAAGCAATATTATGCAAGCTGTGATGTGAGAACTGATACTAGGGCACATGATAACCATCTCACAAACTAAGACATAAGATAAAATTAAGGTAGCATATGTCTCACACCATATGATGTAATATCACAAGAGTCTCACACAAATAAAAGCAAGCAAAGCAAAGCAAATGATGGAAGAGTTCACGAGTGAAATAAATATAGTCAACGATAAACACACTCGTGACTTGCAAATCCCTAAACTCTCTCCCCCCTTGGGTAGCAAGACACCAAAAGGGCAGACAGAACTAAGAGGATCCAGGAAGGTGGTAACTCTAGTGGGTGACATCAATGCTCTTCGGGCTCAGAACCAGGAGGTGCAGGTGATCCATGCAGCTCAGCATTAGAATCCCATGGGTAGTGTTCAGCGATCCAAGTGTCTTCATCAGCGAGTGTGTCCTCATAACCGCTAGAAATGTGTAAGCCCATCTTCCTACCCATAATCTTGTGTCGACTGATCGCCGCCTTGTCGGCAGAGTGAGACATGTACTAACCCTTTGCGTGCATACGAAACAACTTCTTCACCTTCTCCCGCAACTTCTTAGCCCAAGATGGCAGAACACAAGGGGGCCAACACTAGGGGTAGCACCACCTGCCACCACAAAGTCCTCATCTTCGTCCTCTGCATCCTCTGGCAGATCCTCCTCAGGAGCAGTATGAGTAGCCCACTTATCCTTCTGTCGCAGCTAAACCACCTTGTGTGAAACCAGCTCTCCAGACTCAAACATAATGTGAGGATAAGTTGTTGCCCAAGTTTTCTCAATCAGATGCATCTAATAGGGCCCATAGATGGGGCACTTACACTCAGAAACAGCAGAACGGAGCTCAGACCATATAACATGAGAAACATCCAATAGCTCCACATTAACCTTGAACTTATGATGCTGGAAGAAAAGGAGCATATCCACCAACTACGAGTGTACCTAATCCAGATTCCCAACATGGGGAAAGAGAGTGTGCCTGAAAATGCCATGCATAATATTTAGGAATGGTTCCAGCACCCAAGTGGACTTGCCCGTGGTGGAGATCTTTTTCATACTGTACTTGTAAATGTGGCACTTATGGGTTGAAGCAGTCTCTTTGTGGGTACGGAAACCAAGAGGGTTCTCGAGTCCACTGTCCTCATAGCGAAGGAGATTCATAAAGGTCTTCTAGGGAGATTAAAACAGCCTACCGTTGGTCATCCAAGTTAAGGTCTTGTCCTCATCAGTCCCTGCTTAGTCTCGCTAATGTGTTGGTTTCCCTCCAAACTTAAAGGGTGATGTAGCATAGCGACGACAAGTATTTCCCTCAGTTAAGAAACCAATGTATCGATCCAGTAGGAAGATCCACAAGACAACATAAGCAACACCTCCACACAAATAGCAAATCTTCGCAACCCAACGAGTGGAGGGGTTGTCAAACCCTCATGGGTAAAGTAAGGATAGATTGATAGATGCAAATAAGAGTGATAGAAAATAGAACGCAGCAAGGTAATTTTTGGTTTTTTGGTAATATAGATCAGAAAACAAAAGAGTAAATAAAGTAGAAACACAAATAGCAAAGTCGAGATTGCAAATAGATGATGTGAAGTCGACCCGGGGGTCGTAGGTTTCACTAGTGGCTTCTCTCGAGAAATAGAAAACCGTGGGTAGACAAATTACTATTGGGCAATTGATAGAAGAACAAATAATTATGACGATATTCAATACAATGATCATTTATATAGGCATCACGTCCAAGATAAGTAGACCGACTTCTGTCAGCATCTACTTCTATTACTCCACACATCGAGCGCTATCCAGCATGCATCTAGTGTATTGAGTTCATGTAGAAACGGAGTAATGCCTTAAGAATGAGGACATGATGTAGACAAGATCTATTCATGTAGGAATAGACCCCATAATTTTATCCTTGATAGCAACAGTACGTGCGTGTCACGTCTCTTTCTGTCACCGAGATTGAGCACAACAAGATCGAACCCATCACAAAGCACCTCTTCCCGTTTCAAGATAAAAGATCAAGTTGACCAGACAAAAACCAAATATCGGAGAAGAAAAATGAGGCTATAATAATCAAGCATGAATAAGTTTTCATACATCTGATCATAAACTCACAATTCATCGGATCCCAACAAACACACCGCAAAAGAAAGAGTTGCATCATATGTATCCCCAAGATACCATTATATTGAGAAACAAAATAAGAGAGAAAGCCATCTAGATACTGCCTACAGACCCGTAGGTTTCAAATGAACTACTCACGCATCATCGAAGGAGCACTAATGAGGATGGTGAACCCCTCCATGTTCGTGTTCCTCTCCGGAATGGGCTCTAGATTGGATTTCCTGGCTCTCAAACTTGCGGCGGCTAAAACTATTTTTCGTTGAATTCTCTAGGGTTTTCATAATATTGGGGTATTAATAGAGATCATAGGTAGTGGCGGAGGTGCCCGAGGGCCCCACTAGACACCGGGTAGCGCCAGGGACCTCTCGCGCGCCCTGATGTTTAGTGGGCCCCCCGAGCCTCGTCTGCATCTCATTCTTGGTTCCCAAGTTTCCTTATGGTCCAAAAAATATCCATAAATTTTCGTGGCAATTGTACCTCATGTGATATGGATTTTCTGTGAAGGAAAAAACAGCAAAAACAGCAATTGACACTAGGCACTATGTCAATAGGTTAGTCCAAAATAATGATATAAAGTTGCTATAAAATGATCATAAAAGAACAAGGAATGATAATATAACAGCATGGAACAATAAAAAATTATAGATACGTTGGAGACATATCAGCATCCCCAAGCTTAGTTCCTGCTCGTCCTCGAGTAGGTAAATAATGAAAACAAAATTTTTGATGTGGAATGCTGCCTCACATGTTCATCATATGATTTTTCTTTCAGCATGGACATATGGACTTATAGATGATACAAATCAATAGTCTTTAATTTTACAAAAACAGAATCTGTCAAAAATAGACCAATCTGTAGAAATCTGTATACTTCGTATACTTCTGTAACCTCAAAAAATCTGAAAAATTATGATGGTCTGGGGAAAAAGCATATAAATCAGCATAAAAAGAATCAACTCAAAAGCTCTTTCTGAATAAAAATGAAAAATCATCTCGTGAGCGAAACTTTTCTGCCTTTTTCCAGCAGGATCGAACAACCCTTACCAAGACTAGTCATAAAGGTTTTGCTTGGCTCAAACACAAAAAGAAACACAAAAAACACAATTGCAACAGAATTATGAAAGTGTGGACGCAACAAAACAGAAAGAAAAAGGATAAATTCATTGGGTTGCCTCCCAACAAGCGCTATTGTTTAACACCCTTAGCTAGGCATAGGAGCGAGAGAATCACGTATCGTCGTTTTTGGTGCTCAAACCATAAGTAGCGTGATCACTTATCATCTTGAGGTTTTCATCTTTCTTACTAGATGATTCACCACTACTTTTAGGAACAAAGACAGACTTGGTGATTTTATAGTGGGCAAAATTTGGAGTATTCTGCACAGCGGCAAAAGCGAAACCCAAGTTGGTTATAACATCCTCTAGTTTGCCAATCCTAGCGGAATTATGACCTAGCTTTTCATTAACCGTGGGTTCCTTCGCCTTTAAATGTTTCAAAACCATTCCCACCTTAGATCTGTACTGAGTAATTTGTTTATGGATCTTTTTATCCAAATTCTCAATAAGTTCAATCGTAGCAACTTTATTTTCAATAGCGTCCAGCCTACGCATCACATGTTCCAGAGTTAAGGTAGTTCCATTAACCATGAGTGGGGGTGAGCCTACCAAATTTATCACAGCTCCGTAAGAATCGACGGTATGGCTACCCAAGAAATTTCCACCTAGAATGGTGTCAAGAATATACCTATTCCAAGGAGAAATACCCACATAAAAACTGCGAAGCAAGACGGTAGTGGATTGCTTATGAGTAGATCTACTCTAAGCATTGCAAATCCTATACCAAGTGTCCTTTAAGTTTTCTCCCTCAATTTGTTTCAAATTGAGAACTTCGCTCTCGGGAGTATCGTTCGAAGGGGTGGCTCTAGCCATCAGGATAGACTATCCCACACAGACGAGCAGAAAGCAAGCGAGAGAAAAGTGCGAACGAAAAAGCGAACGAAAAAGGCAAACGAAAAAGGCAAATTGGTGAAGTGGGGGAGAGGAAAACGAGAGGCAACTCGCAAACAAAGCAAATGCAAGAGATGAGTTTGCGACACCTACTTGGATGAGTTCTTGACTTGATCTTCCTCCCCGGCAACGGCGCCAGAAATTCTTCTGCTGCGGCAACAAAAGTCCTTCCCTGGCGCGTAGGAATTCTTCTTGTTACTTCTCTGCTTTGCGTCGGTTTTTTCCTTGAAGAGGAAAGGGTGATGCCGCACAGGAGCAGTAAGTATTTCCCTCAGTTTGAGAACCAAGGTATCGATCCAGAAGGAGGGCCTCGTCAAGTCCAAAGTAACTGCGCAAACACAAACAAACTTGCACCCAACGCTTCAAAGGGGTTGGCAATCCCTTCAAGATTGTTTGCAAAGTGAGATCTGAAGGCGGAAAGTGCAACGAAGTAAAAAGTGTAAGGCTGAAAATATGGTGTGGAGTAGACCCTGGGGGCCATAGTGTTCACTAGTGGCTTCTCATAGAAAATATCACGGTGGGTGAACAAATTACTGTCGAGCAATTGATAGAACCGCGCAAAGTCATGACGATATCTAAGGCAATGATATAGCATATAGGCATCACGTCCGAGACAAGTAGACCGATACTTTCTGCATGTATTACTATTACTCCACACATCGACCGCTATCCAGCATGCATCTAGTGTATTGAGTTCATGACGAATAGAGTAACGCTTTAAGCAAGATGACATGATGTAGAGGGATAATCTCAAACCAATGATGAAAACCCCATCTTTTTACCCTTGATGGCAACAACACGATACGTGCCTTGCTACCCCTTCTGTCACTGAGTGAGGTCACCGCACGGTATGTACCCAAAACCAAGCACTTCTCCCATTGCAAGAATCATAGATCTAGTTGGACAAACAAAACCCACAACTCGAAGAGAATTACAAGGATGTGAAATCATGCATAAGAGAGATCAGAAGGAACTCAAATAAGATTCATAGATAATCTGATCATAAATCCACAATTCATCGGATCTCGACAAACACACCGCAAAAGAAGATTACATCGGATAGATCTCCATGAAGATCATACAGAACTTTGTATTGAAGATCCAAGAGAGAGAAGAAGCCATCTAGTTACTAGCTATGGACCCGTAGGTCTATGGTGAAGTACTCACGCATCATTGGAGAGGTCATGGTGTTGATTAAGAAGCCCTCCGTGTATGAATCCCCCCTCCGGCAGGGCACTAGGACGTGCCCCAGATGGGATCTTGCGGAGACAGAAGCTTGCGGCGGCGGAAAAGTAATTGCGATCGTCTCTTGATTTTTTTGGGAATAATTGGGAATATATAGGTGCAAGATCTAGGTCAGGGGACCTCCAGGGGGCCCACAAGCCTGGATGGCGCAGCCCCCCTGGCCGCGGGGTGGGGGCTTCTGGGGCCGCTGGAGCTTTCTACTGCAACAAAAGACCTTCCAACGGCACCAGAAATAGTCGTGTTGACGGGAGACTGTTCTTGTCTTGGTACTCCTCAGCAACTGCACCAGGAATCCTTCTGCTACAGCTACGCTTAAGGGACTTCCTAGGAAAATATGCAAAGGACTTCCCCCGTGGCCTTGGAGTCTTGCGTTGGTGTTCCCTCGAAGCGGAAAGGGTGATGTAGCGCAGCGGTGGTAAGTATTTCCCTCAGTTTTAGAACCAAGGTATCGATCCAGTGAAGGAGTATCTCAAGTGCCTGCACAAACACAAAAAGCTTGCTCCCAACGCTATGAAGGGGTTGTCAATCCCTTATAGATTGTTCGCCAAGTGAGAACTGAAAGCAACAAAGTAACAAAGCAAAGTAAAAGCAAAAGTGGAAATGATAGGTGTGAATAGACCCGGGGGCCGTAGTGTTTACTAGTGGCTTATCTCATGAAAGCAAGTAGACAGTGGGTGAACAAACTATTGTTGAGCAACTGATAGAACCGCGCAAAGCCATGACGTCATCTATGGCAATGATTATATCTATAGGCATCACGTCCAAAACAAGTAGACCGATACTTTCTGCATCTACTGCTATTACTCCACACTCGACCGCTATCCAACATGCATCTAGTGTATTAAGTCCAAAAGAATAGAGCAACACCTTAAGCAAGATGACATGATGTAGATGGACAATCTCATATCTACGACAGAGACCACCTTGTTACCCTTGATGGCAACTACACGATGTGTGCCTTGCTGCCCCTACTGTCACTGGGAAAGGTCACCACACGGTAAGAACCCAAAACCAAGCACTTCTCCCATTGCAAGAATCATAGATCTAGTTGGCCAAACAAAACCCAAGACTCGGAGAGACTTACAAAGATATCAAATCATGCATATAAGAAATCAGCAAAGATTCAAATATATATCATAGATAATCCGATCACAAATCCACAATTCATCGGATCTCAACAAACACACTGCCAAAGAGGATTACATCGGATAGATCTCCATGAATATCATGGAGAACTTTGTATTAAAGATCCAAGAGAGAGAAGAAGCCATCTAGCTGCTAACTACGGACCCGTAGGTCTGAAGTGAACTACTCATGAGTCATTGGAGGGGCGATGATGTTGATGTAGAAGCCCTCCAACTCCAAAGTCCCCTCCGGCAGGGCACCGGGAAGGGTCTCCAGATGAGATCTCGCGGAAACAGAAGCTTGCGGTGGCCGAAAAGTATTTTCGTGGATCCCCTGATTTTTTGCTGTATTTTAGGGAATATATAGGCGAAGGAGCTAGGTCAGGGGGCGCCACGGAGGCCACAAGCCTGCCCACCGTCGCCCCCCTGGTGGTGGATGGGGGGCTTGTGGGCTCCCTGCAGCCCTCCTGGCTTGGCCCACAAGCCCCCTTATCTTCTTTCGTTCGGGAAAAATTCAATTCGGGGATTTTATTCCGTTTGGACTCCGTTCCAAAATCAGATCTGAAAAGAGCCAAAACACAGAAAAACAGGAACTGGCACATGGCACTAAATTAATAAGTTAGTCCCAAAAAAGATATAAAAGGTACATAAAACATCCAAAGATGACAAGATAACAGCATGAAACCATAAAAAATTATAGATACGTTTGAGACGTATCAAGTATCGTTCGAAGGGGTGGATCTAGCCATCAGGATAGACTGTCCCACACAGACGAGAAGAAAGCAAGCGAGAGAAAAGGGCGAACGAAAAAGCGAACGAAAAAGGCAAACGAAAAAGGCAAATTGGTGAAGTGGGGAGAGGAAAACGAGAGGCAACTGGCAAACAAAGTAAATGCAAGAGATGAGTTTGCGACACCTACTTGGATGAGTTCTTGACTTGATCTTCCTCCCCGGCAACGGCGCCAGAAATTCTTCTGCTGCGGCAACAAAAGTCCTTCCCTGGCTCGTAGGAATTCTTCTTGTTACTTCTCTGGTTTGCGTGGTTTTTTCCCTTGAAGAGGAAAGTGTGATGCAGCACAGGAGCAGTAAGTATTTCCCTCAGTTTGAGAACCAAGGTATCGATCCAGAAGGAGGGCCTCGTCAAGTCCAAAGTACCTGCGCAAACACAAACAAACTTGCACCCAACGCTTCAAAGGGGTTGTCAATCCCTTCAAGATTGTTTGCAAAGTGAGATCTGAAGGCGGAAAGTGCAACGAAGTAAAAAGTGTAAGGCTGAAAATATGGTGTGGAGTAGACCCTGGGGGCCATAGTGTTCACTAGAGGCTTCTCTCATAATAGAAAATATCACGGTGGGTGAACAAATTACTGTCGAGCAATTGATAGAACCGCGCAAAGTCATGACGATATCGAAGGCAATGATCTAGCATATAGGCATCATGTCCGAGACAAGTAGACCGATACTTTATGCATCTACTACTATTACTCCACACATCAACCGCTATCCAGCATGCATCTAGCTTATTGAGTTCATGACGAACAGAGTAACGCTTTAAGCAAGATGACATGATGTAGAGGGATAATCTCAAACCAATGATGAAAACCCCATTTTTTTACCCTTGATGGCAACAACACGATATGTGCCTCGCTACCCCTTCTGTCACTGGGTGAGGTCACCGCACGGTATGAACCCAAAACCAAGCACTTCTCCCATTGCAAGAATCATAGATCTAGTTGGCCAAACAAAACCCACAACTCGAAGAGAATTACAAGGATATGAAATCATGCATAAGAGAGATCAGAAGGAACTCAAATAAGATTCATAGATAATCTGATCATAAATCCACAATTCATCGGATCTCGACAAACACACCGCAAAAGAAGATTACATCGGATAGATCTCCATGAATATCATGGAGAACTTTGTATTGAAGATCCAAGAGAGAGAAGAAGTCATCGAGTTACTAGCTATGGACCCGTAGGTCTATGGTGAACTACTCACGCATCATCGGAGAGGTCATGGTGTTGATGAAGAAGCCCTCCATGTCCGAATCCCCCCTCCGGGAGGGCACCAGGACGTGCCCGAGATGGGATCTTGCGGAGACAGAAGCTTGCGGCGGCGAAAAAGTAATTGCGATCGTCTCTTGATTTTTTTGGGAATATTTGGGAATATATAGGCACAAGATCTAGGTCAAGGGACCTCCAGGGGGCCCACAACCTGGATGGCGCGGCGTCCCTGGTCGCGGGGTGGGGGCTTGTGGGGCCCCTGGGGCTCTTCTGGTTTGGCTCGCAAGTTCTCCGATCTACTTTCGTTCCAGGAAAAATCTTTTCGAGGATTTTCTTCCGTTTGGACTCCGTTTCAAAATCTCCTCTGAAAGGGGTCAAAAACATGGAAAAAACAGGAACTGGCACTTGGCACTGAGTTAATAAGTTAGTCACAGAAAATAAATAAAAGGTATGCTAAACATCCAAAGTTTGACAAGATAATAGCATGAAACCATGAAAAATTATAGATACGTTGGAGACGTATCAAGCATCCCCAAGCTTAACTTTTGCTCGTCCTCGAGTAGCGAAGTGATAAAGAATGAATTTTTCATGTGGAATGCTACCTAGCATAGTTGTCCTTTGCAACTTCTTTCACGTGGCATGAATGTTCAGAACCGTAAGATTCAAAAAAATAGTTTTTTATTGACATGAAAACGATAATACTTCAAGCAAACTAGCAAAGTAATCATGAACTTTCAAAATAACAAGGCCAAAGAAAGTTATCCCTACAAAATCATATAGTCTGGCTATGCTCCATCATCCTCACACAACTAATGTAAATCATGCACAACCCTGGAATTGGCCAAGTAATTGTTTTCGCACTCTTACTTTCTCAAAAAAATTATAACTATCACGCAATACATGAGCGCGAGCCGTGGATATAGCACTATAGGTGGAATAGAGTGTGGTGGTGGTTGTGAGACAAAAAGGAGGAGATGGTCACACTGACTCGGCGTATCAATAGGCTATGAAGATGCCCATTAATAGATATCAATGTGAATGAGTAGGGATTGCCATACAAGAGATGCACTAGAGCTATAAGTATGTGAAAGCTCAAGAGGAAAACTAGTGGGTGTGCATCCAACTTGCTTGCTCACGAAGACCTAGGGCAATTTTGAGGAAGCCCATCATTGGAATATACAAGCCAAGTTATAAAACGAAAATTCCCACTAGCATATGGTAGTGACAAAGCAAGAAGCTCTCAATCATGAAGAACATGGTGCTAACATGAAGCACAAGTGTGGAAAAAGATAGTAGCATTGTCCCTTCTCTCTTTTTCTCTCATTTCTTTTTTTTATTTGGGCTCTTAGGCCTCTTTTTTATTTTCTCTCTCTCTCTCTCTCTCTTTTTGGGCTCTTTGGCCTATTTTTTTATTTCCTCACATGGGACAATGCTCTAATAATGATGATCATCACACTTTTTAGTTACTCAAAGCTCAAAGATCACAATGATGATGACTCCATAGGAAATGCCTCCGGCAGTGTACCGGGATGTGCAACGATCTAGTATGATCATGCAATGGCAATATGAGAGTGACGGCACCAATCATGAGACGGAACGGTGGGAGTTGCATGGCAATATATCTCGGAATGGCTATGAAAGTGCCATAGTAGGTAGGTATGGTGGCTGTTTTGAGGAAGGAATTTGGTGGGTTTGTGCACCGGCGAGAATTGCGCGACACTAGAGAGGCTAGAAATGGTGGAAGGTGAAAGTGAATCTATACCATGGGCTCACATTAGTCATGAAGAACTCATATACTTACTGCGAAAGTTTTTATCAGTAATCGAAACAAAGTGCTAAACGCATACT
The DNA here is from genome assembly GCF_904849725.1 of Hordeum vulgare subsp. vulgare. Classification (NCBI taxonomy): domain Eukaryota; kingdom Viridiplantae; phylum Streptophyta; class Magnoliopsida; order Poales; family Poaceae; genus Hordeum; species Hordeum vulgare. Next base: position 57,211,034 of record NC_058519.1, read on the forward strand.
CCGAGGGGAAGGGTTGGTAGGTGTAAACCATCGCGCGAACCCGGCCTCAACACAAAGGATGACAATCAATAGATCAATTATGCTCCGACTTCCTAACATAGCGGTTCACCATACGTGCATGCTACGGGAATCACTAACTCTAACACAAGTATCTCTAGATTCACAACACCCTACTAACATAACTCTCAATATTACCGAATCCACGTCTCAAAACTAATTGAGAGGAATCAAAACTTCTCTTTCTATTCAATGCACATGAAGATGGAGGTTTTTGCATCCTCTTTGGGTACCTAGCACATTTGGGACTACTTTCACAGCATAATCCAACTACCAAATCACGCACCTCCGTGCTCTAAAGATATAAGTGAAGCACAAGAGCAAAAAGTATCTAGCTCAAAAGATATAAGTGAAGCACTATGAGCATCCTAGCAAAATCACGATGAGTGCATGTCTCTCTCTCTCTCTCTCAAAAAGGTGTGCAGCAATGATGATTGTGACACAACAAAAAGAAAATACTCCTAAGATACAAGACGCTCCAAGCAAAACACATATCATGTGGTGAATAAAAATATAGCTCCAAGTAATGTTACCGATGGATTGACGACGAAAGAGGGGATGCCTTCCCGGGGCATCCCCAAGCTTAGGATTTTTTGTGTCCTTGAATTTGGCTTGGGATGCCTTGGGCATCCCCAAGCTTGAGCTATTTACACTCCTTATCTCTTTGTCCATGAGAACGTCACCCACAACTTGAAAACTTCACAACACAAAACTTAAACAGAAACTTGTGATAACATTAGTACAAGAAAAAAACTACCACATCTTTTGGTATTGTAGCAAACTTGAATTACATCTATATTGATGATGGGCTACTGTATTCTCACTTTTCCATGGCTAGTACCCCCCGATACTAACCATAGTTTCATCAAAACAAGCAACCAACTCAACAAAAACAGAATCTGTCAAAAACAGACTAGTCTGTAGAAATCTGTATACTTCGTATACTTCTGGTACCTCAAAATATCTGAAAAATTTCGACGGTCTGGGAAAAAAGCATATCAATAAGCATAAAAAAGAATCAACTCAAAAGCTCTTTCTGAATAAAAATGAAAAATCATCTCGTGAGCGAAAAGTTTCTGTCTTTTTCCAGCAGGATCAAACAACCCTTACCAAGACTAGTCATAAAGGTTTTGCTTGGCTCAAACACAAAAAACACAATCACAACAGAATTATGAAATTGTGGACACAAGAAAACAGAAAGAAAAAGGATAAATTCATTGGGTTGCCTCCCAACAAGCGCTATTGTTTAACGCCCTTAGCTAGGGCATAGCAGCGACAGAATCACATGTCGTCGTCTTTGGTGCTCAAACCATAAGTAGCGTGATCACTTATCATCTTGAGGTTTTCATCTTTCTTACTAGATGATTCACCACTACTTTTAGGAACAAAGACAGACTTGATGATTTTATTGTGGGCAAAATTTGGAGTATTCTGCACAGTGGCAAAAGCGGAACCCAAGTTGGTTATAACATCCTCTAGTTTGCCAATCCTAGCGGAATTATGACCTAGCTTTTCATTAACCGTGGGTTCCTTCTCCTTTAAATGTTTCAAAACCATTCCCACCTTGGATCCGTACTGAGTAATTTGATTGTGGATCTTTTTATCCAAATTCTCAATGAGTTCAATCATAGCAACTTTATTTTCAGTAGCGTCCAGCCTACGCATCACATGTTCCAGAGTTAAGGAAGTTCCATTAACCATGAGTGGGGGTGAGCCTACCAAATTTATCACAGCTCCGTAAGAATCAACGGTATGGCTACCCAAGAAATTTCCACCTAGAATGGTGTCAAGAATATACCTATTCCAAGGATAAATACCCACATAAAAACTGCGAAGCAAGACGGTAGTGGATTGCTTATGAGTAGATCTACTCTGAGCATTGCAAATCCTATACCAAGCGTCCTTTAAGTTTTCTCCCTCAATTTGTTTGAAATTGAGAACTTCGCTCTCGGGAGTATCATTCGAAGGGGTGGATCTAGCCATCAAGATAGACTATCCCACACAGACGAGCAGAAAGCAAGCGAGAGAAAAGGTTGAACGAAAAAGCGAACGAAAAAAGCAAACGAAAAAGGCAAATTGGTGAAGTGGGGGAGAGGAAAACGAGAGGAAACTCGCAAACAAAGTAAATGCAAGAGATGAGTTTGCGACACCTACTTGGATGAGTTCTTGACTTGATCTTCCTCCCAGGAAACGGCGCCAGAAATTCTTCCGCTGCGGCAACAAAAGTCCTTCCCTGGCGCGTAGGAATTCTTCTTGTTACTTCTCTGGTTTGCGTCGGTTTTTCCCTTGAAGATGAAAGGGTGATGCAGCACAGGAGCAGTAAGTATTTCCCTCAGTTTGAGAACCAAGGTATCGATCCATAAGGAGGGCCTCGTCAAGTTCAAAGTACCTGCGCAAACACAAACAAACTTGCACCCAACGCTTCAAAGGGGTTGTCAATCCCTTCAAGATTGTTTGCAAAGTGAGATCTGAAGGCGGAAAGTGCAACGAAGTAAAAAGTGTAAGGCTGAAAATATGGTGTGGAGTAGACCCTGGGGGCCATAGTGTTCACTAGAGGCTTCTCTCATAATAGAAAATATCACGATGGGTGAACAAATTACTGTCGAGCAATTGATAGAACCGCGCAAAGTAATGACGATATCTAAGGCAATGATCTAGCATATAGGCATCACGTCCGAGACAAGTAGACCGATACTTTCTGCATCTACTACTATTACTCCACACATCGACCGCTATCCAGCATGCATCTAGTGTATTGAGTTCATGACGAACAGACTAACGCTTTAAGCAAGATGACATGATGTACAGGGATAATCTCAAACCAATGATGAAAACCCCATCTTTTTACCCTTGATGGCAACAACACGATACGCGCCTCGCTACCCCTTCTGTCACTTGGTGAGGTCACCGCATGGTATGTACCCAAAACCAAGCACTCCTCCCATTGCAAGAATCATAGATCTAGTTGGCCAAACAAAACCCACAACTCGAAGAGAATTACAAGGATATGAAATCATGCATAAGAGAGATCAGAAGGAACTCAAATAAGATTCATAGATAATCTGATCATAAATCCACAATTCATCGGATCTCGACAAACACACCGCAAAAGAAGATTACATCGGATGTATCTCCATGAAGATCATGGAGAACTTTGTATTGAAGATCCAAGAGAGAGAAGAAGCCATCTAGTTACTAGCTATGGACCCGTAGGTCTATGGTGAACTACTCACGCATCATCGGAGAGGTCATGGTGTTGATTAAGAAGCCCTCCGTGTCCGAATCCCCCCTCCGGCAGGGCACCAGGACGTGCCCCAGATGGGATCTTACGGAGACAGAAGCTTGCGGCGGCGGAAAAGTAATTGCGATCGTCTCTTGATTTTTTTGGGAATATTTGGGAATATATAGGCGCAAGATCTAGGTCAGGGGACCTCCAGGGGGCCCAGAAGCCTGGATAGCGCAGCCCCCCTGGCCGCAGGGTGGGGGCTTGTGGGCCCCCTGGGGCTTTCTACTTCAACAAAAGACCTTCCAACGGCGCCAGAAATAGTCGTGTTGACGGGAGACTGTTCTTGTCTTGGTACTCCTCAGCAAGGGCACCAGGAATCCTTATGCTACGGCTACGCTTAAGGGACTTCCTAGGAAAATATGCAAAGGATTTCCCCCGTGGCCTTGGAGTCTTGCGTTGGTGTTCCGTCGAAGTGGAAAGGGTGATGTAGCGCAGCGATGGTAAGTATTTCCCTAAGTTTGAGAACCAAGGTATCAATACAGTGAAGGAGTATCTCAAGTGCCTGCACAAACACAAAAAGCTTGCTCCCAACGCTATGAAGGGGTTGTCAATCCCTTATAGATTGTTCGCCAAGTGAGAACTAAAAGCAACAAAGTAACAAAGCAAAGTAAAAGCGAAAGTGGAAATGATAGGTGTGAATAGACCCGGGGGCCGTAGTGTTTACTAGTGGCTTCTCTCAAGAAAGCAAGTAGACGGTGGGTGAACAAATTATTGTCGAGCAATTGATAGAACCGCGCAAAGTCGTGACGTCATCTATGGCAATGATTATATCTATAGGCATCACGTCCAAAACAAGTAGGCCGATACTTTCTGCATCTACTACTATTACTCCACACGTCGATCGCTATCCAACATGCATCTAGTGTATTAAGTCCAAAAGAACAGAGTAACGCCTTAAGCAAGATGACATGATGTAGATGGACAATCTCATATCTACGACAGAGCCCACCTTGTTGCCCTTGATGACAACTACACGATGTGTGCCTTGCTGCCCCTACTGTCACTGGGAAAAGTCACCACACGGTAAGAACCCAAAACCAAGCACTTCTCCCATTGCAAGAATCGTAGATCTAGTTGGCCAAACAAAACCCAAGACTCAGAGATACTTACAAGGATATCAAATCATGCATATAAGAAATCAGCAAAGACTCAAACATATATCATAGATAATCTGATCACAAATCCACAATTCATCGGATCTCGACAAACACACCGCCAAAGAGGATTACATCTGATAGATCTCCATGAAGATCATGGAGAACTTTGTATTGAAGATCCAAGAGAGAGAAGAAGCCATCGAGCTACTAACTACGGACCCGTAGGTCTGAAGTGAACTACTCACGAGTCATTGGAGGGGCGATGATGTTGATGTAGAAGCCCTCCAACTCCAAAGTCCTCTCCGGCAGGGCACCGGGAAGGGTCTCCAGATGAGATCTCGCGGAAACGGAAGCTTGCGGCTGCGGAAAAGTATTTTCGTGGATCCCCTGATTTTTTGCTGTATTCTAGGGAATATATAGGCGAAGGAGCTAGGTCAGGGGGGCGCCAGGGAGGCCAGAAGCCTGCCCACCGCTGCCCCCTGGTGGCGGATGGGGGGCTTGTGGGCTCCCTGTAGCCCTCCTGGCTTGGCCCACAAGCCCCGTGATTTTCTTCCGTTCGGGAAAAAAACTAATTCGGGGATTTTATTCCATTTGGACTCCGTTCCAAAAATCAGATCTGAAAAGAGCCAAAAACACACAAAAAACAGGAACTGGCACTTGGCACTGAATTAATAAGTTAGTCCCAAAAAAGATATAAAAGGTACATAAAATATCCAAAGATGACAAGATAACAGCATGAAACCATCAAAAATTATAGATACATTTGAGACGTATCAGGGCTCTTCCAGCTTGGCTCCCAAGTTCTCCGATCTTCTTCCGTTCCAGAAAAAATCTTTTCGGGGATTTTCTTCCGTTTGGACTCCATTTCGAAATCTCCTCTGAAAGGGGTCAAAAACATGGAAAAAATAGGAACTGGCACTTGGCACTGAGTTAATAAGTTAGTCCCAGAAAATAAATAAAAGGCATGCAAAACATCCAAAGTTTGACAAGATAATAGCATGAAACCATCAAACATTATAGATACATTGGAGACATATCAGTGCCAGAGATCGAAGTGAAAAACTTAGAGATACTTTTTTTAGGGTGTCATGTTTTTCCTGTCAACGACAACGATTAAGAGTTTCTAATATTCTCCTTGCTAAACAAATGATAGGCAGTTCCAAATATGAAAATAAAGTTTATTCCTTTTTCCACCATTCTTTCATGTTCCACGGCTTGCCGTATCCACGGGTACCATCCATACCAACACTTCCCAAGGAATTTATTATTCGACAACACATTTTTTCTTTTTGGGACTAGGATCGCCATACTCTCGCGCAATGATAAGTGAATAAACATCATCTTGAGAATAACCTATTTAACACGGAAGATACCGGCCAACCCTCGCTGCTTCATGAGCGGTACGGGCACACAAAACAGAATTTTATTTTGAACATTAGTGTTGGCACTTGCAAATTTACTTGGAATGACATTGAGATACGACATATAGGTAGGCATGGTGGACTCATTTTGCACAACTTTGGGTTTTAGGATTTGGATGCACAAGAAGTATTCCTGCTTAGTAGAAGTGAAGGCTAGCAAATAGATTGAGAAGTGCCTAACCAAGGAACAAATATCATCATAAGTGAACATTAAACATAACTAACACCGAATAATGCAACACAAGTAGGATGTAAATTCATAGCATAATTATTGACTTCATGTGTATGCATTGGGAATCACAAACCTTAACACCAATATTCTTACTAGACCATAATTACTCATCAACATAACTCACATATTAGTATCTTCGTATCGCAAAACTATTGCAAAGAATCAAGCTTAGTATACAATGATCTTCATGAAAGTTTTTGTTATATCTTTCCTGGACATTCATCACTTTGGAACTAATTTTCATTTAAAGCAAACTGCCAATGCAAATAACAAGCTCTAAACTATGTGATTTATTTAGAACTAACCCGGACTTACGTCGTTTTCAGCAGAATTACCATGGTGTTGACTTTGTGCAGAAAATAGAAGTTCTCAAAATCGCCCAATTTTTTTATGATTTTTTCTAGAGAAAATAAGAAATATTGGATCAAAGAACCATCAGAGGGGAGCCACCTATGGGCCACAAGCTATCAGGGCACACCCACCCACCCGGGCACACCGTGATAGCTTGTGGGGCCCATGTGGCTCTGGTTGGCGTGATTCCAATGCTGAAAAATCCTATAAATCCCAAAACCCTCATAAATTAGGAGAGAAGTTTGGCTCCACCACCGCAAATCTTTGTATCGATAAAAACCCATCTGGAGCCTTTCTAGTACCCTGCCAAACAGGAAAATCATCTACGGTGGCCACCTTCATCATCCCGGCGGAGGCCATGACGAGCAGGGAGTAGTTCGCCCATGGGGCTCAAGGTATGTACCAGTAGCTATGTTTTTAATCTCTCTCGCTTGTGTTCTTGAGATGGCATGATCTTGATGTATCGTGAGCTTTGTTAATCTAGTTGGAACATATGGTGTTCTTCCCTTGCTATCTTGTTGTGTTGAATTGAATCTTCCCCTTTGATATCTCGTTATGTTGGACTGAATATTTTGGGTTTGAGAACAGTTGATGTATGTCTTGCATGTGGATACCCTTGTGACAATGGGGTGTTCTATTGATTCACTTGACATATGTTATGGCGTCAACTTGCGGATTCCGGTGACCTTGGGGGTCTATGCATAGGGGTTGATTGCACGTTTTCATCCTACTTTCTCCAATATAAATCTAGGGGTACTCTTTGAAGTTCTTTGTGTTGGATCAAATATGATGAATCTTAAGTTGTTTGATGCATGTTGAATAATTAACCCACGGATACTTGTGGTGACATTGCAGTACCTACGTGACATTAGGGCTGATTGCTATGTATCATTGGTGTTATTTTAGTACGCACTCTAGGGATGTTTGTGACACCTATAGGAGTAGCCCAATAGATTGATCGGAAAGGGTAACTTCAAGGTGGTTCTACTACCTACAACAATTTTATCTTATGTTCTCCGCTATTCATGAACTTTTGAGTGATTCTTTGTTGCATGTTAAGGGATGATCATATGATTCTACTATGTTAGCATTGCTGAGAGATTGCGCTAATGAAAGTATGAACCCTAGGCCATGTTTCTAAGCATTACTATACCATTTTGCTTGTTGTTTACTACTTTTTACCTCGCTTTTTATTTATTCAGATTATAAAAATCTATTTCTACTATCCATACTACAATTGTATCACTATCTCTTCGCCGAACTAGTGCACCTATACAATTTGCCATTGTATTGGGTGTGTTGGGGACACAAGAGATTTCTTGTATTTGATTGCAAGGTTGTTTGAGAGAGACCATCTTCATCCTACACCTCCCATGGATTAATAAATCTCAGGTCATCCAGTTGAGCAAAATTTGTTGTTGTCGTACAAAAATCTGCACTTGGAGGCCCAGCAACGTCTACAAGTATAAAGTTGCATAGTAGACATCAACCGCTATCCAGCATGCATCTAGAGTATTAAGTAAAACAAAATAATACTTGGACAGAGAGGACTCAATTAATATGAATTAACCCCATTGTTTTATCCTTAGTGGCAATAATACAAAAATGTGTCTTGTCCCCTACTATGTCACTCGGATATAGAGCACCGCCACATTGAACCCACTACAACGCACACCTCCCATTGAAGAAAGATTAGCCTAGTTGACCAAACCAAATCAATAGATCATAGATATTTACGAAACTATAATAATCATGCAAATATGAATCAAATATAAAACTCAAAGAATACTCAAATTTTTTATCATGAATAATCTAAACATAAACCCACAATTCATCGGATCCCAACAAATGTGTCGCACAAAAGAATTACATCGGATAGATCAAAGCGAAGATGTGATGACCATTGTATTTAAGATCAAGAGAGAGAGATCCATCTAGGTACTAGCTATGGACCCATAGGTCTGTGTTATACTACTCACACATCACCATGGGAGCAGAAAGGTTGATATGGAGGCCCTCCGTGAACGTTCCCCCTCCGACGGGGCACCGAAATAGGGGTCCATATGGGGACAGGAATATCTCCAATCCAGCCCAATCTAGCGACCCCACCGGCAGCATCACAGTGTTTGCTGCGCGGCAAGCTAGCGCACCAAATATGCTGCGCGCGATAGCGCTTTTCAGCGCGTGCCCAAAAGTTTTTAGCGTGCGCACTGTTTTGCAGCGTTTGTTGGAGCCGTCCGGTGCCCAAAAACAAATCTTTTAGCGCGCGGAGCACTTTTTGGGCGCCTGTTGGAGATGCTCTTAGTTTGTAAATAAACACCCAAAAAGTAACCTAGAATGATAATATTATAGCATGTAATGATCAAAAATTACAGATACGTTGGAGACGTATCACACTGCAGGAGGCCAGGTAGTACCGCTCCAGTGATAGTACCGCAGGTGGCCCGGTAGTACCACTAATAAGCGATAGTACCGCCAACGACCCTCAAAGTACCGCCTAAGCCGACCACAAGGCAAAAACCAAACAACAAATGGTGGCTTATGCAATTTTTATGAGGTCATAGATGAGAGACGACTTGGGTTGGAGACTTGAAAACCAGCAAATGGGACGGTACACTCCAAGTTCAAAGGTCAAAGTACAAGAAAAACACACTTGGAGTGATATAAAATATGAACAAGCTCTCAAAAGTGAATACCTCACAAGGAGGGCCGGTGGTCGAAGCCACCTATGTTTGAGTCAATCTGTATGGCACCACGAAGATTTTAACCTTGGGCTCATGACCAAACTCTTTGAAACACAAGTACCATCAAGAATGGCTAATGTGAAAGACTTAATCGATTTATGCATAATAAGGGGAGGAAGAGTTCATTGAGAGAATAACACCCCCTATATCCATGCCTACATCTAAACAAGACAATATGATGAGTGTGGTGGAATGTGCAATACTTCAAGCCACATTTCTAGAATCAATGATATTTAGCTCATGCCTTAACTCGCGAAATTGTGCTTCATCCAATGGCTTCGAGAATATATCTACAAGTTGATCATGAGTTTTGAGCTGAATAAGATCAATCTCCCCACACTTGATATGCTCCCAGATGAAGTGATGACAAATCTCAATATGCTTTGTGTTGCAATGTTGAACTGGGTTATTGGAGATCTAGATTGCACTCTCGTTGTCACAATAAAGAGGCACTTTTTCATAGGTGACACCATAATCCTTTAAGTTTGCCTCATCCAAAGCAATTGTGAACAATAACTTGCAGCAGCTACATACTCGGCCTCGGTGGACAAAAGAGAAACACAATTTTGTTTCTTTGAAGACCAAGGAATTGGAAACCTTTGGAAGTTGACTTCCTATCCACACGATCTCCCGCCCAATCCGAGTTCGAATATCCTATTATATCAAATTAAGCACCTTTGGGGTACCATACGCCAAAGTTTGTGGTATGTGTCAAATATCGAAAGATTCGCTTGACCGCCACATAGTGGCTTTCCTTATGTGCGGCTTGAAATCATGCACAAACTCCCATACACAACATAATATCCGGTCTAGATGCACAAAGATAAAACAAGTATCCAATCATGTAGCGATATACCTTTTAATACATGGCTTTACCATTGGGATAAATTTCATTTTGGCACTTAAGTGTCATGGGGGACTTGGACGGCTTGACATAATCCAACTTGAATGTCTTGAGCATGTCTTGAGTGTATTTTGCTTGGTTGATGAAGGTTCCTTCGCTTTGTTGCTTGACTTCACATCCAAGGATGAACTTCAACTATCTCATCATAGACATCTCAAACTCTTTGGTCATTGGTGCGGAAAACTCATCATTGAAATCTTTGTTAGAGGAACCAAAGATAATATTATGAACATATAGTTGGCAAATGAACAAGTTCCCTTTAACCATCTTCGTGAAACGAATGGGATCAACTTTCCTTTCAAACCCACGGTCTTGCAACATCTCGGTAAGGTGCCCATACCACGCACGTGGGGCTTTTTTAAGGCCATAGAGTGCCTTATGGAACTTGTATAGATGATTGACGAACATGGGATCCTCGAACCTTGGGGTTGCTTGACATATACCCACTCCTTAAGAGTACCATTAAGAAATGCACTCTTCGCATCCATTGGTTGCAATTTGAAATCATGATGAGAAGCATATGCAATAAACATGTGAATAGATTCAAGGCAAGCAACGGGAGCAAAGGTTTCACCATAGTCAATACCCTCGACTTGGGAGTAGCCTTGTGCCACCAATCTTGCCTTGTTTTGAATAACGAAACCATTCACATCTTGCTTGTTCTTGAATATCCATTTGGTTCCAATGACACTATGATTCTCCATTGGTCTTGGCACCAATTTCCACACTTTGTTGCACTCAAAGTTGTTGAGTTCATTGTGCATGGCTTCAAGCCATACCATGTCCTCGAGGTCCTCTTGTACCTTTAGGGGCTCAATACAAGGAAAAAATGTGTGATGTGCATAAAAATTTGTTAACTGACTATGAGTGGTTACCCCTTTACTCAAGCTTCTGTAGACGTTCTCCAAAACATGTTGTTTATGTTTAATCTTGGAAGCAATCTTGGTGTCTCATCTTTCTAAGATCTCCTCCATGGAAGGTTGAGGAGAATCATCTTGACGACCCCGAGCGTCGTCATGATCTTGCTCTTGATCTTGATCTTGAGCTTATTCGGGGGTGAGAACTTGATCTTGGGCATATACTTGGTGAATCACCATCATCATGAGGTTGATCTTGCCCTTGATCTTGTTCACTTGGTTGAGGGCCTTCACTTTGTTCTTCGGAAGCGTGTGGGTCTTGTGTCGGTGATGGTTCCACTTGAGTGGAAAAATTTTCTTCTCCTTCGGCCACAAGGGGTTCCTCAACAGGTAGGAAGTATCCAACACCCATTCTTATTATGGCTTGGGGAGGAATTTGATCACATATATCACAAAGACCACTTTGCTCCACTTAGGAGTCATTATTTTCATCAAACCCAATGTTACACGTCTCCTCAATGAGTCTATTGGACTTACTGAGGACACGGTAAGCGTGAGAGTTTCTAGCATAACCAACAAATATACCCTCTTGATCTCTAGGTTCAAATTTAGATAGAGGAACACCTCTCTTGAGAATGAAACACTTACAACCGAACACATGGAAGTACTTGAGGTTGGGCTTGTTACCGGTAAGAATCTCATATGGAGTCTTGTTCAATCCTTTGCGAAGGTAGAGCCGATTAGATGCATGACATGTGGTGTTGATGGCTTCGGCCCAAAAGTTGTATGGAGATTCGAATTCCACCATCATGGTCCTTGCTACATCCATCAACGTCCGGTTCTTCCTTTCCGCAATACAATTTTGTTGAGGGGTATATGGTGCGGAGTATTGGTGCTTGATACCCTCATCACTAAGAAACTCATACAATGTGTAGTTCTTGAATTCGATGCCGTTGTGACTTCTAATCATCAATATCGTTGCCTCATGTTAACGTTGAGTTTGATTTGCAAAGTCGATGCTAGTTTGTTGGGTATCACTCTTCCTCTTGAATAATTAAGTGTATCTTGAGTAGTCATCCACAGTCACCAAACAGTATTTTCTTCCTCCAAGACTATCGACGGATGGAGGGCTGAAGAGATCCATGTGAAGGAACTCCAAGGGCCTCTTCGAGTAGATGGTAGTTGTGGGTCGGTGAGTCATCTCATGTATCTTTCCTTCGATACACGCACTGCAAGCATGATCTTTGGAAAAACTCACATTTGTTACTCCAAGAACATGATCCCCTTTGAGGAGGCTTTACAAAGATCTCATATTGACATGGGCTAGCCGGCGATGCCAAAGTCATCCCACATCAACTTTAGCCATTAGGCCAGTCGCGGTCTTAGTGGGTCACTCCAAAAAGTTAACCACGTAGAAACTGTTTTCGACATGCCCAACAAACTTTACTTTCAGAGTCTGGCTCCAAAAAAGGGCCACGGAGTTGACACCAAAGAAGGTACAAAAACCCATGAGTGCAAGTTGATGAAAGGAAAGTAAATTGTATACAAGGGTCTCAACAAGCATGACTTTCTCAATGGTTAATTCTAGAGAGATCACCACCTTGCCAAGACCTAGTACCTTTGAAATGGTATCATCACCAAAGGAGACTTTAGTGGCCAAGGATGAGTTAGTATGAACGTCCACCACCAAGTCCTTGCTTCCGGTCATATGATTTTTACTCCACTATCAAGCAACCATGACACTCTTGTGGAAACAAACTCCTACAGGAGAGGAATGCTTGGATTTAGGTACCCATTCTTTAATGGGTCATTTCATGTTAGTGACAAGGGTATTAGGAACCCAAATATACCATTAAATGTACTCATAAGAATAACCAACAAATTAGGCATAAACATGCCCATTAGTAGCGCGACATAAGAGGGGTTAAAGTCATCGTCTTTGTTGGAGGGGGCGGCTTTGCCCTTCTTGGCAATACCACCCACAACCTCGTCCTTCTTATTATCATGAGTACCCTCCCCCGCTTTGATAAAGGTTTCCTTGAGTGTGAGAGGTTGCTTGGTCTCGACCTTCTTGTTCTTCTTTGACTTGGGTGCAAATCCAATTCCTTACTTTGCAACAACTTCCTTTTGATTGCTCAAAAGGTCATTGAGATTTTTCTCACCCTAGATGCCTGTCACAAGGCCTTTCTCAATTTGCTCTTTCAACTTGGCATTTTCCTCCACAAGATGCACATGCTCAAAAAATGGTTAGTAGCATTGGCATTATCAATTAACACAAAAGGAGAACACATGGCTATTTCCTTAGTTTTACTTGGAGTTGATCACGAGACTCTTTTATAGAAGCATGAGCACTTTTGAAAGCCTTGCTAGCCTTGTCAAGTGTGACAAACTCTTCATTGAGTCTATCATGGTTAAGCCCAAGTGCAACCTTTTCGGATTTGAGCACACAAGTAAGAACAAGAGCATGATCGTGATCTTTTCACAATTTAGCAAGCTCATTATTGTGTGACTCCTCAAGAGTAAAACGAAGACCTCACTCTTCCTCAAGATCAATGGAAATACTTTCTATCTCATCGGCATAGTCATGACTGTGCCCCTCTAATTTAGAGATGGTCACTTCATGAGACTCAGTCAGATCACTAGCCTCGCCTAGTTGTTCCAAGAGAGAAACAAAGTGCTCCATGGTCTCACCCTTGATTTTACTCATGAATTTATCGAAGGAATTCTCATCAACTTTTACCTCATCTTTTTCATATCCACTATCCGTACAAGAAGGGGTAGTGGAAATGGTAGTTTTGATGTTGGAGGTTACTGATACGCCTCCAATGTATCTATAATTTTTGACTGTTCCATGTTGTTATATTATCATTCTTTGATGTTTTACAATCATTGTATAGCAACTTTACATGATTTTTGGGACTAACCTATAGACATAGTGCCCAGTGCCAGTTGTTGTATTTTGCTTGTTTTTTTACTTCGTAGAAAACCGATATCAAACAGAGTCCAAATGTCACGAAAAATTTTGGAGATTTTTTTCTGGGCAGAAGACATCCAGAAGAGCAAAGCACCATGAGAGAGGAGGCCCAAACTGTCCACTAGGCACCAGGGCGCGTGTGCCCCCCTCGCGCGGCCTGGTACCTAGTGGGCACCTCGTGGCTCATCTTGGCGTGATTTCAATGTCAAAAATTCCTATAAATAGAGAAACCTCCAGAAATAACCATGGATCAGAAGTTCCTCCGTCGTAAGCCTCTGTAGCCATGAAAAACAAATTGGGAGCCCGTTCGGGCACCCTGCTGGAGGGGGAGATCATCTCCGATGGCCATCTTCATCATCTCGGCGGAGGCCATGATGAGGAGGGAGTAGTCCACCCTCGAGGCTGAGGGTTTGTACTAGTAGCTATGTGTCTAATCTCTCTCTCTCTCTCTCTCGTGTTCTTGAGATGTCATGATCTTGATATATCATGGGCCTTGTTAATATAGTTGGATCATATGGTGTTCATCCCATGCTATTGTTGTGATGCATTGAATCTTTCACTTTAAGATCTTGTTATGTTGGATTGAATATTCAGGTTTGAGAGCACATGATGTATGTCTTGCATGTGGATACCCGTAGTGACATTGGGGTATTCAAGTGATTCACTTGATATATGTTTTGGCACTCAACTCGCAGATTCTCGAGGTGAGATCGGGGTAAGCTATGCATAGTGGTTGATGCATGTTTTCATACTATGTTCTCTGATAGAAATCTTGGGGTGCCCCTTGAAGTTCTTTGTGTTGGATTGAATATGAAGAATCTGAAATTCTTTGATGCATGTCGTATAATTAGCCCATGAATACTTGAGGTGACATTGGAGTATCTAGGTGACATTAGGGTTGATTGATATGTATGAATGGTATTATTTTAGTACGAACTCTTGGATAGATCGATCTGAAAGGATAACTTATTATTTTAGTATGAACTCTTGGAAATATTGATCGGAAAGAATAACTTTGAGGTGGTTTTGTACCCTACAAACAATTTCTTCTTATGTTCTCTGCTAGATAGGAACTTTCAAGTGATTCTTCATCGCATGTTGAGGGATTGTTATGTGATCCAACTATATTAGCATTGTTGAGAGATTGCACTAGAGAAAGTACGAACCCTAGGCCTCATTTTCAAGCTTGCAATACCGTTTGTGCTCACTTTTGTTACTTCCTACATTGTTGTTTTTATTTATTCAGATTATAAAGAAATATTTCTACCATCCAGATTACACTTGTATCACCATCTCTTCGTCGAACTAGTGCACCTATACAATTTTCCATTGTATTGGGTGTGTTGGGAACACAAGAGTTTTTTTGTATTTGATTGCAGGGTTGTTTGAGAGAGACCATCTTCATCCTATGCCTCCCACGGATTGATAAACGTTAGGTCATCCACTTGAGGGAAAATTGCTATTGTCCTACAAAACTCTGCGCTTGGAGGCCCAACATAGTCTACAAAAATAAAGTTGTGTAGTATACATCAGTTACCTTGTTGGATGCCTTGGCCATAAGGCACTTGGCAATGCAGTTATCGTTGGGGGGGCGAAGAGGGACATCTTGATTGGAGAATAGGTTGCAATGTCCATGGTGGCCATCACCATTCCTTCACCACTTGTATGATCATCGTCATCATCATCATCATCGGAGACGTACTCTTCTTAAGCCACCAACACCTTTTGAGGCACCTTCTTGGGGAAGTTGTTCTTGTTGGGGAAGGACTTGGATTTGTCTTTGTGAATGAGCCTGCCAACCATTGTCTTCCCTCTTCTCATACGGACAATCCACCACAAATTGACTCACATTGCCACAATTGTAGCAAAATTGCCTTGAACCAATTGAATTGTTCTTGGAGAAGTTGGGCCTTGAGTTTCTCTTGTTGCCCCAAAATTGCCTTGATGCAAGAGCCATGTGCTAGTGGTAAGCATATTTGGTGTCTTCGGGACAACACTCCTCCTCCTCTTCTTCTTCTTCTTCTTCTTCTTCTTCTCCTTCTTCTTCCTCTTCTTCTGGAATAGCCTTGGACTTCAAAGCAAGGTTGGGTTATTATTTCTTTGACCGTTGGACATGATCTAGAGCGTCGTCGGTGGTCTTGTTCAAGATGTTCACGGAAACAAACCCATCCAACACATCGCTTGATAACAAGGAGTGTAAGTGTGGTCTTTGACGAAAAACAGAGGACATGGCCTTTTTGAATGGCATGTTGGCCTTGATAAACTTACGCTTGATCCATTTGTCATCTGCATCCTTACTTCCATGATCTTGAAGAGCGGATGCCAGAGTTGTCAATCTACAGTAAAGCTCATGAGGATCCTCATCATCAATCACCACAAACTCATCGGTCTCATCAAGAACCACCTCAAAGCTGGATTTGTTGAATACTAGAGCTTCCCTTATATAATGAGACATTGTGTTCCCAATAATCCTTTGCATGAGTGAAAGGTCACAAGTGAGCTAGCTCTTCTAGAGGCAGTGCGGATTGAAGGATGAACAAGGCGGAGTGATTGAGTTGATTGTCTGCCTCTTCTCTTGGGATGAGATTGCTTGGATCATGCATGTAGTATCCTTGTGTAATGACTCTCCAAAGATGAATAGAGTTGTGATTAAAATGAGAGTTGATACGAAAAACCCAGTTAGTGAAATCATTTTTCACAAGCTTAGGAGGAGGACCTAGGTTGTTAATATGAGGTGTCTGGATCGGTCCTCCATGGACCATGGCAGGGGGGCCGAGACAAAGGTTTCCGTCCCATCCTTTGCTTGAGGTAACTTATCCTCACCACTACTTGCCCCCTTCTTTCCGGAGTTGGCATCCGACTCCGAGTTAGTGGGATTGACCACTAGCAACGGATCGATAGAGAATTTGAGCCCATCAAGGAATTCTGTAAAAAAGCATTTGACCTCGGTCGTCAAAGAGGATTTAAGTGAGGCAATTGCCTCATTTAAATCCTCACGAGAAACTGTCTTCACTCCCTCGGCCTCGGGTAAGTCCACAACCTGATCCCTGTCGTCAACCATACTCTTGAGGTGGTAAAGACCTTAATAAAGATACATAACTCTAATACCAATTGAAAGGATCGGTATGGTTGACTAGAGGGAGGGGGTGAATAGGCAACTACCATTTTTAAGCTTTTCTTAACAAATTAGGTTTAGCAACAAATAGGATGTCTAGATATGCAACTAGGTGAACAACCTATATGATGCTAACAACAACCACAACACACAAGCAAAGGAATAAAAAACAAGTAAAGCTTGCACAAAGTAAAGGTGTGAGATAACCACAAGTGGAACCGGCGGAGACGAGAATGTGTTATCGAAGTTCCTTCCCTTTGAGGGGAAGTACGTCTTCAATGGAGCGGTGTGGAGGCACAATGCTCCTCAATAAGCCACTAGGGCCATCGTATTCTCCTCACGCCCTCACATAATGCGATATGTCATGATTCCACTAA
Organism: Hordeum vulgare subsp. vulgare; assembly: GCF_904849725.1. Classification (NCBI taxonomy): domain Eukaryota; kingdom Viridiplantae; phylum Streptophyta; class Magnoliopsida; order Poales; family Poaceae; genus Hordeum; species Hordeum vulgare. The sequence goes on from NC_058519.1 coordinate 57,228,449, forward strand.
TGGTGCACTTGAAGGCGGCGACCAAACTTTTACAAACAAGGTTGGGTCAATCTCCACAACTTAATTGGAGGCTCCCAACAACACCATGAAGCTTCACCATAGTGGATTATGGCTCCGAGCTGACCTCAACCATCTCAGGTGCTCAAACACCCAAGAGTAACAAGATCCGCAAGGATTAGTGAGGGGAATCAAATTTCTCTTGGTGGAAGTGTAGATCGTGGCCCTCTAAAGCAAATCCTAGAAGATCAACATGTTTTGTTGGCTAGGGAGAGAGATCGAGAAAAAATGGAGCTCAGAGCAACAATGGAGCTTAGGGTTAGGAGAGGTGCTATTCTTGGGCAAGAAGACTCCCTTTATATAGTGGGGGGACAAATCCAACTGTTATCCGCTCTCAGCTCCCACAATAGTGGTACTAACTCTCATGGGAGTGGTACTACCACTTGGGAGGCTGAGCCATCCACACAGTTCACTCACATGAGGTCACGAGGCGGTAGTGCCGCTGGAGCAGTACTATCGCTCGCCCTAGCAGTAGTGCAGCAGCTCTCAACCAAAGAGAGGACGTAGGAGTGGAGGCAGGTCCGCCTAAGCGGTACTAACGCTGCCCAGAGTGGTACTACCATAAATAAGAGGTAGTATCGCTGCCTACTGCCATTCATAGGTTGTTGAGGGTTCCAGGCCGAGAAAGAAGGGCAGTAGTGGCATGGTAGTAACAGGCGGTGCTACCGCTTGGGAGTAGTACTACCGTGTCGTACTACCGGCCAGAAATGGCTCGCTTTGACAAGAAAAAGTCAAGACCTCAAAGCCAGTGGTACTGCACGCGGCACTGGGCAATGGCACTACCGCCCATAAGCGGCACTACCGCTGCCTAGAGCGGTACTACCATAGATAAGAGGTAGTACCACTACCGAGAGCGGTACTACCATAGATAAGAGGTAGTACTACTACCTTGTGTGGTTCTTCCTCTTGGTTCCTTTCGTACGAGAACAAAGGCAACATTGGAGCTCTAATGATGCAAGAAAGGAACATGGATGATGATGAAAGTGTATGTATTGATTCCACCCAAACCTTTCCGATGCGGACCCCCTCTTATAGTACAGTTCTCCTACAACTCAAATTTGCCGAAAATGAAACACAGGGAACAAACCATCTTCACTCTAATCCACCGAGGTGCATGAATTGTCTAGTGCCAAATGATGAATTATCTCAAAGGATTAATGCACATGATTAGTCTACATATGATTTTTCATCAATCACCAAAACCATTGGCTAGAAATATGCCCTTACACACGAGTTATAAGATGAGTCCAAGAAGGATAGGTATCGAAGGGGATATAATAAAAAAATTCATGTACCTCACTAAAAGAGAATTGTTGGTCAATTATATTGATGTAGTAATATGAAAGGACATGAGTACATGCTTATTTTTTAGTAGAAATGTCAGTATTAAAGTACATTATTAATTACTCATCTAAATATTGGTTATGGCATGATGATGAGGTGTGAGCGTTCTTACGTCTGATTGAAATTCTATGTGGTGTTTGGGTCGGAGGCACACGATGGTTAATTCCTACAAACCTTCCCCCTAGGAGTATGCAGTAGTACTTTGCTTACAGAGAGCTAATAGGATTTGCAATAAGTATACGAGTTATTTATGACTAATGTGAATCCATGGATATGCACACTCTCACCTTTACATAATTGCTAGCCTCTTCACGGTCGTGCAATGCCCATTCTCACCTCGTGGATTGGTGTAGCCTTCGCGAGTGTATCCAAACGAGGTGATATGATACGCTCTATCACACATAAGCCACACTATATCTTCCTCAAAATAACCACCATACCTACCTATCATGGCATTTCCATAGGCATTCCGAGATATATTGACATCCAACTTCCACCGCTACGTTACATGACTTGTGTGTTCATCATCATATTGCTTTGCATGATATGTAGCTGACATAGCATTTGTGGCAAATCCACCGTTCATCATTACTTACATGTTATGCTAGATCATTGCACATCCTGGTACACTATCATAAACATTCATATAGAATCATCTTGTATAGTAGTTTTTCATATCGAGTTGTAAGTAAATAAAAGTGTGATCATCATTATTAGGGCACTATCTCAATGAGGTAAGGATGATGGATACTATGGTTCCCCCACAAGTTGGATGAGACTCTGAAGAAAAAAGAGAAAAAGAAAAGGATAAAAAAGAGAAAAAAGGGAGAAAAATAAAAATGAGAAAAAGAGAGAAGGGGCGGTGCTACTATCTCTTTTTCCACACTTGTGCTTGGAGCGAGCACTATGTTCTTCATATAGAGAGTCCCTTGAGTTATCATTTTCATATGCTAGTGGGAATTTTTTTTTGTTATATAACTTAGCTTGTATAGTCTTATGACGGGCTTCCTCAAATGCGTGAGGTCTTCATGAGCAACCAAGTTGGATGCACACCCACTTAGCTTATGTTGAGCTTCCATACACTTATAGCTTTAGTGCATCTATTGCATGTAATTCACTACTCCTCACATCGATATCGACTGATGGGCATCTCCATAGTTCGTCGGTCCGCCTAATTGATGTGAGAATTTCTTTTCGCTTTGACTCCTTTTGATCTCTACCATCGTATTCCATTACATCCATATGCCATATCCATGGTTCACACTCATGTATTGAGTGAGGTTGAAAATGCTGAAGCGCGTTAGAAGTATGATCCAATTTCCTGACTTGACACCGAGGTGCTCATGATTTATACTTATGCGGTGAGGACGGAGTCATGTCATGCTAATATGATAAAAATGAGTAGGGAATAACATTCTTTAAGGATCATATATATTGAATATGAATGATTATGTTGTTTATGGATATGGATATTATTATGTTGATATAAATTATTTCATTGTTTCTCAAGATCATACCTAAAAGAGATTACATGTCGGGTAGCATGTCACATCAAAATTTCTGTTTTTATCCTTTACCTACTCGAGGAAGGGCATGAATTAAGCTTGGGGATGTTGATACGTCTCCAATGTATCAATGATCTTTGTTCGTTCCATGCTATTATATTATCAATCTTGGATGCTTTATACGCAATTATATGATATTTTATATCTTTTTGGGAACTAACCAATTAACCCAGTGCCACGTGTGAGTTGATGTTTTCTGCATGTTTTTTGGCTTTTCACGAAACAAGTACCAAACGGAGTCCAAACGCTATGAATTTTTTTTGATGAATTAATTGGACCAAAATAGGACATGTAAGCTTTGGAGGGAGACTCGATGACACACGAGGAGACAACAAGTCAACATGGCACGCCCAGGGGTCAAGGTGTTCAAAACCGAACCAAAAACCAAAACCCAAACCGAACTGAAATTTCATTTTTTTTAAGTTTAAGTTATGGTTTGTTGATCTAAAAACCATATGACATTCGTTTTTTCGGTTAAAACCCAAAAATCATTTGGTTAAACCGAAAAACTGAAATGATGAACTACACGTTCGCAAAAATTAATTCACACCTACTTGGAGTCGAACTCCTGACCTCAAGCTAGAAGGCCCTATGTGCTTAAAGCCCGCTAGCCAACGAGGCCAGCTGAGTTGTCTAAACTTATGTACTCTTGCACTAGTTCAGCATAGAAGAAAGTACCAAAACCATAACTGGCTGCAAGAAAAAGTAAAACAATGAAACATACTTGAATCTTTGATCATCCTTGAACTGAAAATTGAAATATTTGACAAAAGTGATGTGTTGTTACAAAATTCGGGTCAACTTTGGTTAATTTGGATATTATTGAAAACGAACCAAAAATCAAATGGTTATTACCGTAACTGAATCGTAGTTTTATACAAAACCGTATAAACCAAAGTATAAAAACCGTATTAATCGGAAACTGTATAAACCAAACCGAATCAAACCGAAAAAACCTAGCGTGCACCATCACCTAGGGGGTAGGCGCACCATGATGACTTATGGGCCTCCGTGGATCACTCTTACCTAATTCCACCTCTACATATTCTCTAAAATCGTGAAACCAACAAAGAGCCACCTGAAACACTTTTTCCGCCGCCGCATGTTTCTTTTCCGACGGGAGAGCATGTGGAGACATTTTCCACTGCCCTGCTGGAGGGGGAATCGATCACGGGGGGCATGTGGAGACATTTTCTAGTGACATCTACATCAACCTTGCTGCCTCCATGATGATGTGTGAGTAGTCCATCATAGACCTAGAGGTCCATAGCTAGTACCTAGCTAGATGGCTTCTTCTCTCTCTTTAATCTTCAATGCAAAGTTCATCACGATTCTTACAGTGATCTATTCGATGTAATACTCTTTTGTATTGTGTATACCTGGCCATATTCGGGCCAGGTTGGGTTTCGGGTCGGGCCTACCAAAGCCCGATGCAAAAAACTAGGCCCGAGCCCAGCCCGGCCTGACCGCCTCGCCTAAAAATCCGGCCCAAGCCCGACCCATTGGTCAAAAATCCCGTCAGGCCTCGGGTCAGGCCTCTTCCTTAAACTGCAAAATTGTTAGGCCTGAGCCCGGCCCGTCTCGGCCATCGGGGTTAATATCTAGGCCCAATCCCGGCCCATGGGCAATGTCGGGTCGGGCTAGGTAGGGCTTTTTCGGGTCAGGTCGGATCGGGCCGACCAGGCCGGGCGGCCCATGGCCAGATCTAGCGGTTTTTTTTTGGGATTAGATGAATTATGGGTTTATGACCAGATTATTCAAGAATATAAATTGAGTCTTCTTTGAATTCTTTTATGTATGATTGTTATAGCTTCTAAGTCTCTACAATCTATGGGTTTGGTTTGACCAACTAGATTGATTGATCTTTAGTGGGAGTGGTGTGTTTTGATGGGTTCAATCTTGCCTTGTTCAATCCGAGTGATAGAAAGGGACGTGTCACGTATTGTATTGTTGCCATTAAGAATAAAACGACGGCGTCTGAACATATTGTTTATCTTACTTTGTCTACGTCATGTTATCTTGCTCCAAGCATTACTCTGTTTCATACTTAATACTCTAGAAACATCTTGGATAGCGGTAGATGAGTGGAGTATAGTAGTAGATGCATGCAGAAGTCGGTCTACTTGTTTATGGATGTGATGTCTACATGATCATTGACATGAATAACATGTCATAACTATGCGCTATTTTGTGAGTTGCCCAACAATAATTTGTTTACCCACCGTTTGTTAGGTTCAAGACAGAAGCCTCTAGCGAAAACTATGGCCCCGGGTCTACTTAAACATAATAAAAAAACTCAAAAAATACATTTTTTGCAATTTATTTACTGTTATTTACTTTTATTTATTTCTATATATATCTACCAATATTTAATCCATCCAAATAACGAGTTCAAGGGGCTCGACAACCCTCTTGCCCGCTTTGGGTGAAAGTGTTTTGTTTTTTGTGTGTAGGTGCTGTCGAAAGGGGTTTGTTTGATTCTCCTATTTGTCCATAACCTTGGTTCTCACTAAAGGAAATATTTATCTCTACTCGGATGCATCTCCCCTCCTCTTTGAGGAAAACCCCAACGCAATTTACAAGTAGTAATAGTAGTAGATGCAGGCATGAGTCGGTCTATTTGTTTATGGACGTGATGCCTATATACATGATCAGTGATGTGAATAACATGTCATAACTATGCACCATTCTATCAATTGCCTCACAATAATTTATTTACCCACCGTATGCCATGTTCAAGAGAGAAGCCTCGAGCAAAAACTATGCCCCGGGGTCTATTTAAACATAATAGCAAAAACTCCAAAAATACTTTGCTACAATTTATTTACTGTTATTTACTTTTATTTATTTCTATTACCTACCTACCATTATTTGATCTTTGCAAGTAATGAATTCAAGGGGAAAGCCTCATCAGGCTGAAGATCAACTATAAAAAGTCGACGCTGGTCCCCATCAACCTGTCCCCCAACGAAAGTGAAGACATTGTGACGATTTTCGGATGCGCGAGAGCCTCCATGCCATTCACATACCCGGGACTACCGCTAGGCACATCCAAACCCATGGTTTTGGACATGACTCCGCTGGTTTGTAAGGTAGAGAGGAAGATAACGGTGGCCATGTCGATGATGTCGTATGCGGGCAAGCTAGCCCAAATGAACTCCCTCATCACATCGATACTCATTTTCCCCATGGGGACGCTTTGGATCCCGCTGACAATTGTGGAACAGATCGATAAGATACGAAGGAGGTTCCTGTGGAGGAAGAAGGTGAAGGATGGTTTTAAAAGCAATGCGCTTGCAGCCTGGGGGGCAGTGTGTAAACCCAAAGATAATGGTGGAGTTGGAGTTCTAAACCTGAGACTACAAAATGATGCCATGCTTCTGAAGATGCTGCACAAGTTCTATAATCGTCGTGATGTTCCCTGGGTCTCACTGATGTGGAACACACACTATGTGGATGAACTGTCGCATGTGCGGGGACCGTGTGGATCCGTTTGGTGGCGGGAGCTGGTTAAACTCATGCCACTGTTTAGGGGGGTGACCAGAGTCCACACTAACAATGGCCGATCCGCGCTGTTTTGGAAAGATGATTGGAACAATGCGGTATATGAAGACATATTCCCCAGTGCATTCTCTTTCGCTAGCTCTGAGGATGCATCCGTCCACGACTTCCTGAGCACGCAATCGTTGCAAGAAAGGTTCCTGCTACCGCTCTCGGTGCAGGCTCACGATGAAGTCAAGCTGCTGCTGGAAGAAATATGCGAGAGGATGCCCAACCCTAATGCAGATAGATGGACATGCACCTGGCGAGCCGATGACTTCAAGACATCGGAATATCGTAGGTTCTGCTTCAAAGGGGTGGTTGCCCATGTTGGAATTATGCCCTAGAGGCAATAATAAATATAGTTATTATTATAATTCCTGTATCAAGATAATCGTTTATTATCCATGCTATAATTGTATTGAATGAAGACTTATATACATGTGTGGATACATAGACAAAACACTGTCCCTAGCAAGCCTCTAGTTGGCTAGTCAGTTGATCAACGATAGTCAGTGTCTTCTGATTATGAACAAGGTGTTGTTGCTTGATAACTGGATCACGTCATTAGGAGAATCACGTGATGGACTAGACCCAAACTAATAGACGTAGCATGTTGATCGTGTCATTTTATTGCTACTATTTTCTGCGTGTCAAGTGTTTGTTCCTATGACCAAGAGATCATATAACTCACTAACACCGGAGGAATGCTTTGTGTGTATCAAACGTCGCAATGTAACTGGGTGACTATAAAGATGCTCTACAGGTATCTCCGAAGGTGTTCGTTGAGTTAGTATGAATCGAGACTGGGATTTGTCACTCCGTGTGACGGAGAGGTATCTCGGGGCCCACTCGGTAATACAACATCACACACAAGCCTTGCAAGCAATGTGACTTAGTGTAAGTTGCGGATCTTGTATTACGGAACGAGTAAAGAGACTTGCCGGTAAACGAGATTGCAATAGGTATGCGCATACTGACGATCGAATCTCGGGCAAGTAACATACCGAAGGACAAAGGGAATGACATACGGGATTATACGAATCCTTGGCACTGAGGTTCAAACGATAAGATCTTCGTAGAATATTTAGGATCCAATATGGGCATCCAGGTCCCGCTATTGGATATTGACCGAGGAGTCTCTCGGGTCATGTCTACATAGTTCTCGAACCCGCAGGGTGTGCACACTTAAGGTTCGACGTTGTTTTATGCGTATTTGAGTTATATGGTTGGTTACCGAATGTTGTTCGGAGTCCCGGATGAGATCACGGACGTCACGAGGGTTTCCGGAATGGTCCGGAAACGAAGATTGATATATAGGATGACCTCATTTGATTACCGGAAGGTTTTCGGAGTTACCGGGAATGTACCGGGAATGACGAATGGGTTCCGGGAGTTCACCGGGGGGGCAACCCACCCCGGGGAAGCCCATAGGCATTGGGGGTGCCACACCAGCCCTTAGTGGGCTGGTGGGACAGCCCAAAAGAGCCCTATGCGCATTGGAAGAAAAATCAAAGAGAAAAGAAAAAAAAGAGAAGGAGGTGGGAAAGGGAAGAAGGACTCCACCTTCCAAACCAAGTAGGACTCGGTTTGGGGGGGAGACCTTCCCCCTTGGTTCGTCTGACCCCCTTGGGAGTCCTTGGACCCCAAGGCAAGGCTCCCCCTCCTCCTCCTATATATAGTGGGGTTTTAGGGCTGATTTGAGACAACTTTCGCCACGGCAGCCCGACCACATATCTCCACGGTTTTACCTCTAGATCGCGTTTCTGCGGAGCTCGGGCGGAGCCCTGCTGAGATAAGATCATCACCAACCTCCGGAGCGCCGTCACGCTACCGGAGAACTCATCTACCTCTCCGTCTCTCTTGCTGGATCAAGAAGGCCGAGATCATCGTCGAGCTGTACGTGTGCTGAACGCGGAGGTGCCGTCCGTTCGGCACTAGATCGTGGGACTGATCGCGGGACGGTTCGCGGGGAGGATCGAGGGACGTGATGACGTTCCACTACATCAACCGCGTTCACTAACGCTTCTGCTGTACGGTCTACAAGGGTACGTAGATCACACATCCCCTCTCGCAGATGGACATCACCATGATAGGTCTTCGTGCGCGTAGGAAAATTTTTGTTTCCCATGCGACGTTCCCCAACAGCCCATGCAGCTTACGACTGGTTGTGGAAATCAAAATGCACGCTGAAGATCAAGGTGTTTGGTTGGTTCCTGCTGATGGATAGGCTTAACACAAGAAATATGCTCAAAAGAAGACACTATAATATAGGATCCATGTTGGATTGTCTGCTGTGTGTCCGCCATGTGGAGGGGACACTTGAACATCTCTTCTTTGGATGTGGGTTTAGCAAAAGTTGCTCGGAGCTGTTAGGGATTAGATGGGATGCTTTTGATCATAGGCTGGAGGTGTTGCAACACCAGAAGATGACGCATCCCCGGAAGATGTTCATGGAGATCTTCTTGGTAGCAGCTTGGAGTCTGTGGAAAGAAAGAAACAACAAATGCTTTGAGAATGTGACACCTTCTCTAGACTCTTGGAGACATAGATTTGTAAAGGACTTCTCCAACCTTAGACATAGGGTGCCAGCTAGCAAGGCACATCTAGTGGACAACACTCTTGCTTCTTTGTTGATCCCCCCTAGTGGTGTTAAACCCTCAACCACCCCCCCCCCCCTCATGTACATGTAACATTGACAGCTTGCTTATATATACATGCAGTAGGAGCCTTTCCTACTGTCTTACACTAAAAAAATGAATTCAAGGGGCTTGACCACCCTCTTGTCCGCTTTGGATGCAAGTGTTTGGTTCCCTGTGTGTAGGTGCTCCTAAAGAAGGTTTGCATGATTCCCTATTGGTTCAATAACATTTGTTCTCACTCGGGGAAATACTTATCTCTACTATGTTGCATCTCCCCTCCTCTTTGGGGAAAACCCAAACGGTTTACGAGTAGCAGGGATGCACACCGACCATAGTGTCAACGGCTGGCGAAAACATGACGATGGTTTCAGGAGCAAAGGTGGCGCGACGAGAGGAGGGGGGTAGCGGTTGGGCATTCGCACATGGTTGTTTTTGGTTTGTGGCACCAGCCCGCGTGCCACAAATACGCGGTTTGCCCTCCCTTTTATTTGGCCCGCCAATTTGTTTTATTACAAGTTTAGTTGTGGGAGGTTTTTTTCGAACGCTCTAAAATAGGATTGATCTCGAAAACGATCTTAGGCTCAAGATGCGAGGAGGCCTTACAAACTTGAATAGAGTGATTATTACAAGTGGGCGATACTCAGGGCTCGTGATTCTACAAGAAAAAAAAGGAAAAAATATATATAAAAATATGCACTTACATAGGAAGGCATCCTTGTGTGTATAGAGTAAAATGCATATTTGCCCCCCTAAACTTGATGACCATGTTCATAATAGTCCGTAAAGCGAGGAAGTGCTTCAATATGGTTCTCATACTTGCAAATACGTCTTTGATATCGTACTTGGAACTTGGTGCACTAGTCCCGACCTATGGTCACATGTGCGTATCTTTGTCTTCTGCGAGCCTAACATCGAACCTTCTATCTCAATTGGATAGGTACATTGAGTGGGGGGATTCTAACCTGCCATCCTTGTTGGAGGGATTAGGTTGGCATCGGAGGAGGACTCGAGGCGTGGGAGGTGTGTCTCGTCCGTTACGAGATGTTGCTATGTCTCATCTCTAGGTGCGGGTTTTTCTCATGTGTTTTTATCGTTTTTTCATTGTTTTCACTGGTTTTTTTGGATTTCTTTGGGTTCTTCTTCATTTTTCTTTGTTTCTTTCTCGTTTTGCATTGTCTTTCCTTGTTTTTCTTCCTCTTTTTAATTTTTTCCTTTTTTCAACAGATGACTACATTTTTCGTACACATTGTACATTTTTCGTATACATCCATTCATTTTTTAATTTAATATTTTTCAAATACATGATTAATGTTTAACAAAAATGCTTTGATGTTTAGATTTTCATACACAAAGTATATTTTTTGTATGCGCTTTTATCATTTTTTAATGCATGATCAACCTTTTTCTTATATATATCTTTTGATATCTATTTGTTTCAAACATATTGTATATTGTTGGTACAAATATAAACATTTTTATACACAATTAACATTTTCGGAATACATGCTTTTGAATATATTTTAGAATGTAAAAACATCAAATACAAGTTGAAACATTTTTTATGGTACAAACATTTTTATAATTGTTCGGACATTTTTTAAAATTATATATACATTTTATAAAAATCATAGAACATATTTTGAAACTCTTGAACAGTTTTCAAATGGTACGAAGCATTTGCTTGGGTTATATGCACATTTTTATATTGTATAAACATTTATGAAAATGTAACGTACATTGTTTTGAAAAACATGAATACTTGTGAAATACAACAAGCTTTTTTAGTGCCATATTTGGAAACATATTATGCTAACATTTCTTAACGCAACATTAACTTTGTTTTTAACGTGCAATGAACTTTTAAATTTTAAATATAATATTTTTCCATTTTAAAATGTAAATAAGATTAATAAGAGAAAAAATATGTTCGCTTACTAGGCTCACTAATTGAAAAATTCTCCAATCACGCGCTTTGGCCTGGTCCATCTAACGGCTACTGAAAATTAACCGATACAAAAAATTGGGCAACTCCTACCTGTCGCTCGTTGCGGCAGGGAGTCCCTCCCACGCACAGGGCGGGTCCAGTAGGCGCGCGACACTGTAACTAACTTGGATGTGCACGGTGTGTTTGTTCTTTAGGACTGATGCTCCCATTTTGACCAGATATGACTCCTAGCTTATGTGGTAGTAACACTTCGTGTAAAGCATTCGATCCTGTGTTTGAATCCCCGTGGTTGCAATACTTTTTTGAGCTACAGTACATCATTCGATCATGTCTTCATGGGTCAGCCCAGTCACAAACCCGCCTGTGCAAAACGGTAACTCCTTCTCGCAGAGAGTGGCATATAGGAGGTCCCGGGACCTCCTATCCGCCACTTCTTGCGGCAGACTACAGGATAAACAGCATAAACGCATAGGGGCCCTAATTGGGTCGGCCCAATGGCTAATGAGGGAATCGAGTGTGCCACCGATTTGCCACAATAAATTTGCAAAAAATAAAGCATTACCGAAGATTGAACATGAGACCTCCTGCAAAAAAAACTTTTCGTGATAGCCAACATATATAATACTCCCTCCGTCCAAAACTTTTTGTCTTAGTTTATCTAGAAATGAATGTATCTAAATACTAATACATGACTAGATGCATTAATATCGAGAAAAATTAAAGACAAGAATTTTGGGACGGAGGGAGTATGAGCTAGTGATTACATAACAATGCAAGCTTACAAGAACCAGTACAAACGAAGAACCAAACAATTCCTTTTTTCCGTGTTTTTGAATGCTTTGTTCAAAATTCCAAAATATGTTCTTGAATTTTTAATTTGTTCAAAAATTCAAAAACAAAATGTTCACAAATTTTGAAACCAGGAACATGTTTTGAATTGTGAATTTTTTTTTGAAACATGAAAAAATTTCAAATTCGTGAAGAAAATTACAAAATTGTGAATATTTTATGAATTCTACACAAATTTTGAAACCATAAAGATTTATCGAATTCTGAACAAATTTAAAACATGAGTAAAATCACGAACATTTTTTGAATCTGCGAAAAAAATTAAAACCTTGAATATTTTTCAAATTGTGAACAAATTTTAAACATTAACAAATTTCGAATTTTGAACAATTTTTGAAACTCTAAAGATTTTTTGAATTGTGAACAAATTTTAAATTCGTGAGCAAAATTATACAATTATGAACATTTTTCAAATCTGCAAACAAATATTGAAATTTCAAAAAAATTTGGAATTCTGAACAAATTTTAAAACATGAACAACTTTAAAATGCGTGAATGAGATTATAAAATTGCAAATATTTTTCTTTCAAACCGATATATTTTGAATTCTAAACAAATTTCATTTCGTGAATTTTTTTATAAAATTGTGAACAATTTTCAAATTGTGAACAAACTTTAAAGCCATAAACTTTTTTGAATTGTGAACAAATTTTGAAACCATGAACATTTTTCAAATTATGCACAAATTTTGAAACCTTGAAATTTTTCGTATTGTGCACAAATTTTAAGTTAATAAAAGAACGAAATAGAAACAAAAGGAAAAAATGAGAAAAATAAAAAAAATAAAAATCAATCAAAGGAAAACCCGGTTCAGGAAATGTTCTAGAAGTTCCCCATTACCAGAAGCAGCTTGACGCAACAAACGGCAAGTAGCATTTTTAAAATTGGCAAGCTCGGCCCATCTGATCTTTGTTTTTTGTTTTCTAAAATTTAAATGAGTGGCGATAGGATAGATACGAACTAGAGATCTTCTGATCGACATGACGCTGCACTAACCACCAAACAACGATCATCCCAAGTGTTCAGTTTCCTCTTCTTCACTCTTTTCTTCTATGTCTTTTTCTTCTTCAATATTCTTTTTATTTATAACAATTATGTACAATTTTATTCTTTTTCCTAAGTTGAATGAACTTTTTCAAATTTGAATGAGCTTTATTTTAAAAACAATGATGAAAAATTTCCCAATTTTAATTAACTTTATTTTAGAAAACGATGTCTTTTTTCAAAACCGATGAACGTTTTTTCGAATTCGATGAACTAATTTCAGATTCAATGTACTTTTGCCAAAACCGATTAACATTTTTCAAATTTGATGAACTTTTATAAGTTTGATAAACTTTTTTCGAATTCGATGAACTTTTTTCAATTTTATGAACATTCTTAAAAGTTGGTGAACTTGTTTCCGAATTTATGTGTTTATTCAGATGATATATTGGGTATATGTTAGCGTTTTACTAAAGGAAAAGGTTAAGTAGCATTTATTTCTTCTAGTAGTCAGCAAGGTTAGTTTTGTTTGTTTTGAGGGATATCAACAATGTTAGTTTGGTCTACTCATTAGTGCGAAGGGATCACAATAATTCAAACTCATGGCCGAATTGTTGCGATCCCCTATAGCATTTAGTATTGCTATATATTTTTTTTCTTCTTCGCGTTCCCCTCGAGCAGGTTATTGGGACCGCCCGCTAAGCACCCCTACGAGCGTGAGGAATGCCAACAGGCGCTTAGATCCCCGAGTGGGAAGTCCCAAAATTCATTTAACTTATGAGGTGGCCACTAGGCACCACCCCGGGCGAGGGGATATGTGGCGCACCCTTGTACCTAGTGAAGGCCGTGGGCCTCCGTTTGCGTTGATTCCACCTTCAAAAAATCTCATATATTCCAAAATAATTCTCCGTAAATTTTTATTGCATTTAGACTTCATTTAATATGGACATTCTGCGAAACAAAAAAAAATGCAACAAACTGGAACTGATACTTGGCACTAGATCAATATGTTAGTCCAATAGATCATATAAAATATTGCCAAAACATGTGAAAGTTGTATAATATTGGCATGTAACAATCAAAAATTATAGAGATGACGGAGACGTATTAACATCCCCAAGCTTAATTCCTGCTCGTCCTTTTTGATGTTGAATGCTACCTAACATAATCTTGATCATATATCTAATCATATCATTAATATTAAGATACGAGTGATTCAAGGCAATAGTCTATCATTTGACAAAAAGATATACATACTCAGGTTTACTAGCAAACAATCATGTCCTTTCAAAATAACAATGCTAATGAAAGATATTCCTACAAAATCATATAGCCTCTCATGCTTGGTCTTCCTAGCATAAGGTATAAATCATGATCACCCTGGTGTCAAATCAAGCAATTGGATCATACTTTTCAACACGCTTGAGCTTTTTATTACTCACTCAATACATCAGCATGAACCATGGATATAGCATAAAGGTGGAATACAATATGGTGGTAGGTTTCAAAGGGGTAAAAGTGAAGAAGAAAGTCTTGCATCAACTCGTCGTATCAACGGGCTATGGAGATGCCCATCAACAAATATCAATGCGGGGAGTAGGGATTGCCATGCAACGGATTCACTAGAACTGTAAGTGTATGAAAGCTCAACATGAAAACTAAGTGGGTGTGCATCAAACTCTATAATGAAAAATTTCCACTAGTATATGAAAGTGACAACATAGGAGACTCTTCATATGAAAAACATGATGCTACTTTGAAGCACAAGTGTCGAATTAGCATGCCCCTTCTCTTTTTTTTTTCTTTCCTTTCTCTTTTTTTTCTTTTTGTCCTCAGTCTCATCCCGACTTGTGGGGGAATCATAGTCTCCATCATCTTTTCCTCACTTGGACAATGCTCTAATAATGACTGATGATGATCATCACACTTCTATTTACTTACAACTCAATATTACAACTCGATACCTAGAACAAAGTATGACTCTATATGAATGCCTCTAGCAGTGTACCAGGATGTGCAATGATCTAGTGTAGCACGAACATAAAAAACGGTCAAGCCATGGAAATATCATGCTAGCTATCTTACGATCATGGAAAGCAATATGACAATGAATGCTCAAGTCATCAAAACGGAAGCGGTGGAAGTTGCATGGCAATATATCATGGAATGTGTATGGAAATGCCATAATAGGTAGGTATGGTGGCTGTTTTGAGGAAGATATAATAAGGCTTATGTGTGATAGAGCGTATCATATCACGGGGTTTGGATGCACCTGCGAAGTTTGCACCGACTCTCGAGGTGAGAAAGGGCAATGCACGGTATCGTAGAGGCTAGCAAATTGCGGAAAGGTAAGAGTGCGTATATCCATGGATTCACATTGGTCACAAAGAACTCACATACTTATTGCAAGATTTTATTAGCTCTCTCGAATCAAAGCACTACTCGTATGCCCCTAGGAACAAGGTTGGGAGGAGTTAACCATCACGCGGCTCCGATTATAACAACACAAAGGTGTAGGATCTAAAGTATGTCTATAGGGGGGTGATTAGACTACTTGACAAGATAAAAACTTAGCCTTTTCCCAATTTTAAGTGTGGGCCAGTTTTAGCAATTATGATTAATCAAGTACACCCTACACATGCACATCTAAGAGTATAGCAGCGAAAAGTAAAACATGCAAGTGTAAAGTAGAGGGTAAGGTAGGGAGATCAAACGCAAAGGTTGACACAGTGATTTTTGTCATGGTTCTGATAGGTGACGCTATTGTACGTCCATGTTAGTGGGGATTTCAACCCACGGAGGGTAACGACTGCGAGGGTCCACGGAGGGCTCCACCCACAAGGGGTCCACAAAGAAGCGGCATTGTCTATTCCACCACGGCTTCCGTCCACACGGGACTAGCCTCACTCACGGTAGATCTTCACGAAGTAGGCGGTCTCCTTTCCCTTACAAACATCTTGGTTCAACTCCACAACACGAAGTAGGAGGCTCCCAAGCGGCACCTAACCAATCTAGGAGGCACCACCCTCCGAAAGGTAATAGATGGGGTAGAACGATGAACTCCTTGCTCTTGTGCTTCAAAAGATAGCTCCTCAACACTCAATCACTCTCTCTCAGATTTTGGAGTGGTAGAAGAGATTGGTATTGTGGAAAGCAACTTGGGGAGGCTCGAAATCAAGTTTCAAATGGTTGGAATGGAATCTCTTGATCTCAACACATGAGTAGGTGGTTCTCTCTCAGAAAAATGGATCTGGCAAGTGTAAGTGTGTTATGAGTGCTTCCTCTACGAATGAGAGGTGAGTGGAGGGGTATATATAGGCATCCCCCAAAATCCAACCATTACAACATTATTGCCCAACTCGGTGACACCGAAATGAATATGTGTGGTACCGAGTTGCACTAAATGTGGCAACTTTTGAATTCTCGGTGAGACGAATATATGAATCTCGATGGTACCGATACGATGACATAGGCTGGTTTCCAAATCTTAGTCATACCGATTTCAAACTCGAAAATTCTGATTTGCGAAATCCTCTCAACACAAAGTTGGTCACACAATCTCGGTGGCACCGATAGGAATGTTGGTTGTACCGAGATGGTGGGTTTGGCATAGGTTTTTCTAAGTGTAAAATCGGTAGGGCCGAGTTGGAAATGTTGATGGCACCAATTTTTCTTATGTGTTTTGGGACAGTATATTTGTGGGAGAATGTCTGAGTATTTTTGGTAGCTATCTCTAAGCACTTGAGCAACCCATTCATCATAATACCTCACCCCTTTTAATAGTATTGGCTTTCCTATGGACTCAAAGTGATTTCTCACAAATATAAAATGTAGAGTCTTCTTGCTTGAAGCTAGAGCCAATCCTATTCCTTCCTTCATCAAGGGAATCTCCTCACAATCCTATAGCCAAAGCATCTTTTAACTTTTCTGAAATATACTTGAATAAACTCATCAGTCCAATGATGCATATGTTGTGGTTAATTACCAAAACCACCTTAGGGAGAAATCGTGCTTTCAAAAGGATTTCAATCAAGTATAAATTATGCTCCAAATTCATCGCATAACCAAAGACTATACATGCATGCTTAGAGAATCACAAACCTCAACATCAATATTCTTACTAATCCACAATCATCAACTAGTTCACCCACATATTACTATGTTAATGTTGCAAAACTATTGCAGGGAATCAAACATAACATACTCATCGATCTACAAGTTCCATCTAGGATTTTATGACTAACCATGTAAATGACCAATTACTTTTGACTCTCTAAATAGGTATAAGTGAAGCATGAGAGTTTAACTCTTTATACAAAATACCACACTCTAATAAATATAAGTGAACAAAAGAGCATTCTACAAATAATGGTTTTCTATATGTAGAGAAACAGGCAATCCAAATTTCAAATGATATAAGTGAAGCACATGAAGCATTCTATAAAGCCGTACTCAAAAGATATAAGTGAAGTGCAATGAGCATTCTATAAATCAACCATGGAGTATCTCATACCAGCATGGTGCATAAAATAAAAGTGAAAAGTAAACACAAAAGACGCTCCAAGATTTATGCAAATCACGTGAATGAAACAAATATGAAAACATACCGATACTTGTTGAACAAAGATGGGATGCCTTCCGGGCCATCCCCAAGCTTAGACGCTTGAGTCTCCTTGGATATTTTCCTGGAGTCCCTTGGGAATCATCAAGCTTTAACTCTTGCCTCTCCTCCATCTCCTCATATCGAGACCTCCTCGAACTTCGAACACTTCATCCAGACAAAACTTAACAGAAAGTCGTGAGATCCGTTAATATAATAATGCAAAAACTACCTTAAGTATTCTTGCAAACCCATTCGTATTTTGTTTTTGAATTATATATACTATAATATAACTTCTCCATGGCTTATACCACTCATACAATCGATAGTTTCATCAAAACGATCAAAACAATGCATCAAAAAAGAATATGTTAAAAACAGGACAGTCTGTAGTAATCTGAACATTGACCATACTTCTGTAACTTAAAGAATTCCGGAAAATTAGGACGAAATAAAAAATTTGCATAGAATTACTGTGTAAATATTTCAGAAATTTTCGACGTTCGAGTAAAAATGTAAATTCATGAGCTACACCGAAAGTTTCTATTTTTGCACCGCACTTACCAACAAGCAATCTAATCATCCTAACGGCAAATTTTGGCACATAATTTTTATAATACAATGGATTTTTACAAGGGGATAATTATTTTTTTGAAAACTTTATGTAATCAAGATTCACAATTTTTCCATGGGCACGAACAAAGTCCAAGGCTAGCCCCCACTTCAAGTGTGCTCGTCCTTCTCACTTTCACTTTTATTTTTGAAAAACTTTTAAGTTCCCCACTTTTTATTTTTTTTTATTTTTAAATATTTTAAAATCACACAACAGAAATAAATGACTCTTTAAAACTTCTGGGTTGTCTCCCTGGCATCGCTTTCTTTAAAGCCATTAAGCTAGGCATAAAGTGCTCAAGTAATGGATCCACCCAGATCCCAAGGTATATCAAAGCCAATATTAATTAACAATGGTTTGTAATTTAGTAGTGAACACAAATCAACATATATCATGCAATGATGAAGTCTAGCTCTCTTCCTATGTATAGGCATGTCATAAAAGAACAATTCATTCACATCAAGTAAAGGCCAATACATAGAATAAGAGGTTTCTTGCAATTTTAACGTATTGGAAACATAGAGAGGTGAAGATTTGGTTCCTCTCTCATAATAATTGCAAGTAGGAGCAGCAAGCACATGCATATTATATTCATAAAAATCGTCATGTGTAGTGGTAAAATGCAACCCATCAATATAATCCTTAATAAGTGCAAACTTCTTCAATATGGTGTAGTTGGGAGAATTCAAAAAGATAATAGGACTATCATGTGTGGGTGCAATAGCAACAACTTCATTCTTAACATAAGGAACTATAGTGAGTTCATTTTCACAAGCATAATTTACATTGGCATCTTGGCCACAAGCATAGCAAGCATCAGTTTAATCAAAAAGGGATATTTCAAATGAATCCAAGGGATCATAGCAATCAACATAACATCCATCCTTCGGTAAGCACGAATGGAAATTAAACAATGTATGAGTTGAAGAGTTACTCTCATTAGAAGGTGTGCACGGGTAGCTAATCCGCTCTTCCTCATTTTGTTCTTCACTCTCCTCATCATCTTTTTCATCTAATGAACTCATAGTTTCAGCAATTTCTTCTTCCATAGACTCCTCCAAAATATTAGTCTCTTCTTGGACAGCGAAGACTTTCTCAATAAATGCATCAATATCGTAATTTTATTCATAATTCTCATAGCAATATTTAAGTATAGCAAAAAAAATAGGTTTGTAAACAACATCATCATATGTTTCACACTTTTCAAATAAATATTCAATTTCATAAGCAGCCTTGAAAGCAACAAATTCTTCTATTCACTCCACATAACATTAATCATATATACCATTAGCATAAGAAGCTAAGGTTTCATTATCATTAAATTGACATGAAAAGGGAAGGTGTCGAGCCTTCATCCTAGAGCAACAAGTATAATCATATCTCTCACATAAATTCCAAGCATACAAATGCAACATATGAATTTGATCCCATAACAATTTCCCTTTTCGAGTCAAGAGATAATCCCTAAAGTATTCACGTTGATACAATGTAACTCCCATTATCAAGTTGAATGAGGTATTCTCAGGATTATCAAAGTAGTGTTTACTATTTTTCACATAACGATCATCGAGGGTTTTAGGAGGTTCCCCAACAAGTAAACCTGATTTTTTTTGGTATTTCGTCTTCCATATCCAGAACTAAAGATAGAGGACAACTTAGAGCAAAAAATAAAAACTACTTAGTGATAAAGCAAACAACCACACACGAGAATATTCACCCCACGCTATTGCTCCTCGGCAACGGCGCCAGAAAAAGCTTGTTAGAGCATATTTCTCCACATGTGGTTTTGGTAATTGATCACAATCCCTATGGATTAGTCCATATGCACTTCTTCAAGTCCATTTGTTGGTTTCAAGGAGTTTATATGATGACCAAGGTGGTATTCAAGGTTTTATCCAAAGATTGGTCATAAAGACACAAGGTTGATCAAGACTAAGTCAAAGAGTGAATCAAGTTGATCAACACACAAAGCATACAAGATGTAACTAGAGGGATCAAGTGATCCCATGGTATGGTAAGCATTGTCCATTACACTTTGTGTCCTAACCCATGGTCTTCATGAGAGTTCTGTGTGGGGTTAGGTGTATTTCCATGGGCTTGCATCAAGAGGAAGATCTCATACAACCCACGAAGGATGACATCAGGTGGTGATCATTATCAAGATTGCGGTGTGCAAGTTCAAGTGGAGCATCATGAAGATATCATGCTTGAAGCTTGTCGTCCATTGTGGTGACAATGGACTTGTGAAGATGTGGTAAAGAGTGGCTCGCCCATAGTGAGTATGGGGGAGCAATCAACTAGTATTCATCAAGCCAACACAATCAAGAAAGGTGGTCCATCTTGAGAAAGTCAAGATCGTAATCATCTAGCTCAAGTGGGCTATGTGAAAGGTACAGCTTTGCCCTTGATAGGTTTTTCTATTTTAGGATAGATTGTTGTACTCTCAAGGGGGGCTCTCGAGTGAGTAGATTGATCGTGTCGTTCATTGAGACCTCAAACCATTTGCATCCTTTCATCATATTTCTTGGTTCTTGGTTGTCTTTTCTCTTTGTAGGTTATTGAGCTTATGGTCATCTTCATGACAAGCTCGAGTTCATCAAAAACAGAGTTCATGTGCATCTTCTACGATGTTTTCGATGTTAGAGTTTTTGCCGGTTCTTCATTCACAGAGGTTTCACATCTCTATATCATTGGCATTTTCATAACTGCATGTTCACGTTGTTGTTTAGATATTACTTGTCGTGTGCTATCAAACAAGCTTGAGTTTGCTCAATTCGGAGCTCGTATGCGAAAGTTATGGCAGTTCAGGGCACGTTTTCTCTCTCAAGCGGAAGTACCACTAGGGTTGAGCGGTAGTACCACTCTCGTGATACTGTGGCCCTCCGAGTCTCGCCTCACTTCTGCTTGTATTTTTCTTCTGGCATCTTCGATTATTTTTCTAGTTTGAGCGGAAGTACCGCTTGTGGAGGAGCGGTAGTACCGCTCCAGCAGTACTGCCGCCCTCCCCTTCCGTTCTCACTTCCGCTTAGTTTTTTTGTCTGGTATCTCCAGTGGTAGTACCGTTGGGTTAGACGGTAGTACCGCTCCGGCGGCACTACCGCCCCGAGATCTCCGTCGTTTGCATGTTTTTCCTTGAATCTTTTGTTCCAACGGAAGTAGCGCTCGCCTAAGCGGTACTACCACTTGTGCACAGGCTCAATGCATAACCGTTGGATTTCAAGGGACATATTTAAGTGGGTCTTCTTCCTCAATAGTCTCCTAACCGTTGAGCTCGTGTTCTTCCCCCAATGTTGACCTTCTTCGAGCTTGCTAACTGTCAATCCCTCCAATGATTCTTGCTAGTTCTTGAGGGAAAATAGAGAGGAGATCTCGATCCACATTTCCACAAATCACTTTCTCCTCTATGTGAGGGGAACCCCTTGGATCTTGATCTTGGATTTCTTTGTGAGCTCCTGGTTGTTCCTCTCATATTCCTCCACAACTTTTGTTGTTGTGGAGGGATTTGAGTGTGAGGTACTTGACCACTTCATGTGTTCTTGCCATTGCACTAGTTGCATCGGTTTGAGTTCTCCACGGTGATACGTGGAAGTGAAAAGTTGAGAAGCTTATTACTCTTGGGTGCTTGGTACCCTAGATCTTGTTCTTCTTGGGTGCTTTGCCATCCTAGAAGCTTGGTGGTGCCTTGGAGCTCAATCATTGTGGTGTAAAGCTCCAAGCAAGCGTTAGGGTCTCCAATTAGGTTGTGGAGATTGCCATGAGCATTTGAGGTCATCTCGGAGCCACAATCCATTGTGGTGAATCTTCGTGATGTTGTTGGGAGCCTCCAATTAAGTTGTGGAGATTTCCCCAACCTTGTTTGTACGGGGTCGGTGACCATCCTCAAGGGTACCTTAGTGGAATCACGACATCTTTCATTGTGTGAGGGTGTGAGGAGATTAAGGTGGCCTTAGTGGCATCTTGGGGAGCATTGTGCCTCCACACTTCTCCAAACAGAGATTAGCATCCGCAAGGGTGTGAACTTTGGGACACATCATCGTCTCCACATGCCTCGGTTATCTGTAACCCGAGCCCTTTACTTATGTGCACTTTACTTTGTGATAGTCATATTGTTTCTTGTTATATACTCCCTCCATTCATTTATGTAAGGTGTATTATTTCCGGTACGGTGACCAAGGCATATAATTATACACATGTTAAGATGAAATTAACCTCGGCCAGATCATTGATTAGAGACAATAAAATCATTTAGGCTAGGAAAGTAAGAGATGCACACAATCATGAGAGAGATTCTTTCCTTTTTTTCTCTTTATAATAAGAGGTGCATGCAATCAGGGGAGAGATACTTTCCTTTTTTTGAAGGGCTAATGATGGAATTACAAATAATTAGAAGAAATGCACCTTACATTGTGGAATTTTATCGAAAAACAAATACACCTTATATAATGGAACGGAGGGAGTATATTGCTATCACTTAGTCGCTTATCTTGCTTAGCATAAGTTGTTGGTGCACATAGGTGAGCTTAGTTGTTTTAGATTTTGTGCTTGACTAATTAAACGTTAATTTTATTCTGCATTTGTTCAAGCCTAAACCGTAATTATTTTAAAGCACCTATTCACCCCCCCTCTAGGCGGCATCCACGTCCTTTAAAAGGTCTTGATAACCGACGAGTGTAGGGGATAATTTGTAGCCTTTTTCAATAAGTAAGAGTGTCCAACCCAACGAGGAGCTAAAGGTAGAATAAATATTCCCTCAAGTTCTATCAACCACCGATACAACTCTACGCACACTTAACGTTTTCTTTGCCTAAAACAAGAATAAAACTAGAAATACTTTGCAAGAAAATAAAGAGTAAGTAAATAAAAATAGGGGTTGTTTAGTAGAAAGCTTTTTGGGTAATGCAAGAAAAAGATTATCCATGGACAATTGAATATAACATGCTAGATACTTATTACGTGCAATGAGGGAGAGACATACGGTAACACACTTTTCGTACTTAGATCATATGCACTTATGATTCGACCTCTGGCAAGCATCCGCAACTACTACAAACCATTAAGGTAAACCCAACCATAGCATTAAACATCAAGTCCTCTTTACTCTCATACACGCACAACTCTCTTACTCGGTGTAAGTTTTTGTCACTCTCGCCACCCACTATAAGCGAATCATGAACATATTGCAAACCCTCTAGCGTATATCCTTCACGTGTGCGCCCCACGGAAGGCACCTTAGGACAACACCATATCAGCACATAACTTATATCAATAACATCATATCATTATTAACCCGTAGGACAGAACGGATCTACTCAAACATCATAGGATAGTCACATATCATTGGGAAATAGTATGTAGTGTTGAGCACCATGTTTAAGTGGAGAGTTACAGCGGGAAAAGAGGTGTTACACCGCTGCATAGAGGGGGAGAGAGTTGACGTTGACGGCGGCAAGATTGTTGATGCAGATCGCTGTCACGCTCCTTGCCCCGATGACACTCCGGCGCCACCGGGTGAGAGGGGGAGAGAGCCCCCCTCCTTCTTCTTCTTCCTTGGCCTCCATCCTAGATGGGAAGAGAGTTCCCCCTCTCGTCCATGGCCTCCAAGGTGGCGGAGGGGCAGGATCCCCTCCGAGATTGGATCTCCCTTTCTGTTCTCTTCTATTTCGCGTTCCTGTTTTCTTGCCCTTCACCATTTCTTAAATTCCTGGAGATCCATAAATTTGATAGGCCGAAATGTTTAGGGGATTTTTATCCATAAATTAGCTTTCTTGTGCGCGAAGAAGATCCCCAACCGACTTACTAGGCACCATCCCGCTCCAAAGTGTATGGGTCGCGCGCGTGCGCCCTTGTACCTAGTGGAGGCCATGGGCCTCTGTCTGCGTGGATTCCACCTCTCAAAAATCACAAATATTCCAAAATAATTCTTTGTAAATTTTTATCGTGTTTGGAATTCGTTTGATATGGATATTCTGCTAAACAAAAAACATGCAACAAATAGGAACTGACATTTGACACTCGATCAATATGTTAGTCCAATAAATCATATACAATGTTGCTAAAAATATGTGAAAGTTGTATAATATTGGCATGTAACAATCAAAAATTATAGATAGGATGGAGATGTATCATCGCTCCCCAAATCCCTAGCTCCTCCAACGTCGTCGCCCATATCCGCAGCTCCTCCGACGTCGCTGCCCACATCCCTCTTGCCTGCATTGCCACCCGCGTCGCTGTTCGCGTCATTGGAGCCTTCTTGCCCGTGTTAAGCTATCACGATGCTTCTGAGTTGCTTCCCGTCATTGCATGTTTATTTGTTCCTTCTTCTTCTTGTAAGCGGCTCGCTTATTTGTGTGTGTGTGTCTATGTCCTCTTGTATCTTCTTCTGATAATCTGCCCGTCTTTGGGTGTTCAACTTATCGATTTGTTCTCGGTATCCTTCCCTCTCTTTTTTATTTTTATAAGCATCTCATCGCCGTTCGTTATTAGCATCCAAACCATAGTAATCAAGACCAATAATCTCACGATACAATGTAGCTACAAGAGTAATAGTATTTATCGCTGCAATCATGCAATATTATACCTGCAATATATTAATTATATACCAAACCAGTTTAAGAGCAAGTGGATCGTGAGATGGATTAAATTTATCGCTACAATATTTTTAGAAATTCAAAGGAGTCGTCATTTCGGAAGTTATAACTGAACTTCCTTTGGGGAGTTCTATGGTTGACGCTAAGGGAATTGATTCTTCATGTATGAGTAGGCTGCTCGATGGTTGCACGTCAGATGCAATTGTTAGATGTGTATAGTCCCTTTACTGTGTATCCCCATAGTATAAGGGGTTTCTTGCCTTTTACCACATGTATATGTACTGGCTCTTGGCTCTCTTTGAATGTTAATTTCCCATTCCAAAGATGGTATCAGAGCTTAGGTTCTTCCGCCCCACGCTCGCAACTCACGTGCTCCACCTCCGCAGCCGCCGCTAGCTCCGGCCACTCCGACCACCTCGTCGGCCCTCCTCCGTCCGGCTTCTCCGGCGCCCTTTGCCGGATCCCTTTGCTCTAGATCTGCCGCTGCTACTCCCTCATCCTCGTCTGGTCCCCGCCCCGTCAGGCTCCATCGCTGCTGGCCCCCATCAGCCTGGCCTCGCCCAGACTCACCGCCGGCAGCCGCTCTGTGCGCGACCCCGCCCAGTCTTGATGCCGCCGCCACAGCCTACGCGTCCGGCCGATGCTATCCGCGGTCGTCGCTCCCCTCTTCTGTCGCGGCCGCCGCTTGCCTCGACCCTGCAGGCACTAGGATTAGGTACCTACCTCGTCCACACCGCGCTCCTGCCTCCGCCGGCTGTTGCACCTCTCATGGCTGCTTGCTCGACCGCGTCGTAGCCGCCCCCCTTCACTACACTCGCCGCCCTTGTAGTGAAGATGATCCTACTAACGCGCCCTCCACTTCCGGAGCGCCTCCCTCCACGCCTCCCCCGGTTCATAACCTTCGTACTCGGCCTCGCCCCCCACCTGATCGCTATTCTCCTGATCGTTATGGTCTCTCTGTTGTGGCTGAGCCCACTTCCTATCGGGCTTCCATGACTCAGCTTGAATGGAAGCTTGCGATGGCCGAAGAGCTTGCTCCCCTTGAGAGCAATGGCACCTGGGATCTGGTCTCCCTTCCTCCCAGTGTTTGTCCCATCACCTGCAAGTGGGTCTATAAGATTAAGACTAGCTCCGATGGTTCTCTTGAGCGCTGCAAAGCTCGCCTTGTTGCTCGTGGCTTTCATCAAGAGCAAGGACGCGACTATGATGAGACATTCGCTCCTGTAGCCCACATGACCACTCTCCGCACTCTCCTTGTTGTGGCCTCTATTCGTCATTGGTCCGTGTCTCAACTTGACGTCCAGAACGCTTTTCTCAATGGTGAGTTGCGTGAGGAGGTTTATATGCAGCCACCATCGGGTTACTATGCTACTGATGGTATGGTCTGTCGTCTTCAACGCTCCCTCTATGGTCTAAAACAGGCTCCTCGTGCCTGGTTTGAGCGCTTCGCCTCTGTGGTGACTGTCGCGGGCTTCTCTCCCAGTGATCATGACCCCGCATTGTTCGTTCACACGTCTCCTCGTGGTCGGACTCTTTTCCTTCTCTATGTTGATGACATGATCATCACTTGTGATGACTCCGACTACATTGCCTTTGTTAAGGACTGCCTTCGCAACCAATTCCTCATGTCTGGTCTTGGTCCCCTTTGCTATTTTCTTGGGATTGAAATTTCTTCGACCCCTGATGGCTTCTTCATCTCCCAGGAAAAATATATTCAGGGTCTTCTTGCTCGCTCCGCTCTCGGTGATGAGGGCACTATTGTGACTCCTATGGAGCTCAACATTCAGCTTCGTGCTTCTGATGGTGATCCTCTTCCTAATCCCACTCGCTATCGTCACCTCGTTGGGAGCCTTGTCTATCTTGATGTTACGCGTCCTGGCATCTCCTATCATGTCCACAATCTCAGTCAGTTTGTTGCAGCCCCCACCTCTTTCCACTATAGTCACCTCCTCCATGTTCTACGATATGTTCGTGGCACGATCTCTCGTTGCCTTTTCTTTCCTCGCTCCATCTCAATACAGCTCCAGGCCTACTCTGATTCTACGTGGGCTAGTGATCCCTCTGATCTCCGCTTGCTATATGCTTACTGTGTTTTTCTTGGTGGCTCTCTCATTGCATGGAAGACCAAGAAACACACTGCAGTTTCTCGCTCGAGTACCGAGGCCGAGTTGCGTGCGATGGCTATTGATACGTCTCAAACGTATCTATAATTTTTGATGGTTTCACGATGTTATCTTGTCTTCTTTGGTTGTTTTATGTACCTTTTATATCTTTTTTGGGACTAACTTATTAATTCAGTGCCAAGTGCCAGTTCCTATTTTTCCGTGTTTTTGACTCTTTTCACATCTGATTTTGGAACGGAGTCCAAATGGAAGAAAAACCCTGAAATGATTTGTCCCGAATGGAAGAAGACCAGGGGGCTTTTGGGCCAAGCCAGGTGGGCTCCAGGGAGCCCACAAGCCCCCACTCCGCCACCGCGGGGGAGCCGGCGGTGGGCAGGCTTGTGGCCTCCCTGGCCGCCCCCTGACCTAGGTCTTTGGCCTATAAATTCCCAAATATTCCGCAAAAAATCAGGGCAGCCTCGAAAATACTTTTCCGCCGCCGCAAGCTTCCGTTTCCGCGAGATCTCATCTAGAGACCCTTCCCGGCACCCTGCCGGAGGGGACTTTGGAGTTGGAGGGATTCTTCATCATCATCATCGCCCCTCCAATGACTCGTGAGTAGTTCACTTCAGACCTACGGGTCCGTAGTTAGTAGCTAGATGGCTTCTTCTCTCTCTTGGATCTTCAATACAAAGTTCTCCATGATCTCCATGGAGATCTATTCGATGTAATCTTCTTTGGCGGTGTGTTTGTCGAGATCCGATGAATTGTGGATTTGTGATCAGATTATCTATGATATATATTTGAGTCTTTGCTGATTTCTTATATGCATGATTTGATATCCTTGTAAGTCTCTCCGAGTCTTGGGTTTTGTTTGGCCAACTAGATCTATGATTCTTGCAATGGGAGAAGTGCTTGGTTTTGGGTTCTGCCATGTGGTGACCTTTCCCAGTGACAGTAGGGGCAGCAAGGCACACATCAAGTAGTTGTCATCAAGGGTAAAAAGATGGGGGTTTTATCATTGGTTTGAGATTATCCCTCTACATCATGTCATCTTTCTTAAGGCGTTACTCTGTTCTTATGGACTTAATACACTAGATGCATGCTGGATAGCGGTCGACGTGTGGAGTAATAGTAGTACATGCAGAAAGTATCGGTCTACTTGTTTCAGAAGTGATGCCTATAGATATAATCATTGCATAGATATCGTCATGACTTTGCGCGGTTCTATCAATTGCTCGGCAGTAATTTGTTCACCCACCGTCTACTTGCTTTCATGAGAGAAGCCTCTAGTAAACACTACGGCCCCCGGGTCTATTCACATCCATCATTTACACCTTTGATTTTACTTTGCTTTGTTACTTTATTTCTCTCAGTTCTCACTTGGCAAACAATCTATAAGGGATTTACAACCCCTTCATAGCGTTGGGTGCAAGCTTTTGTGTTTTTGCAGGATCTTGAGATACTCCTCCGCCGGATTGATACCTTGGTTCTCAAACTGAGGGAAATACTTACCGTCGTTATGCTACATCACCCTTTCCGCTTCGAGGGAACACCAACGCAAGGCTCCAAGGCCATGGGGGAAATCCTTTGCATACTTGCCTAGGAAGTCACTTAAGGCGTAGCCGCAGCTGAAGGATTCCTGGTGCCGTCGACACAATTATTTCTGGCAGCGTTGCAAGGGATACACAGCAAACATGAGAAGTATTTCTGGCGCCGTTGTCGGGGAGGAGAAATCAAGATCTATCCAAGTAGGTCTCACAAACTCTTCTCTTGCATTTACTTTTGTTGTCAGTTGCCTCTCGTTTTCCTCTCCCCCACTTCACATTTGCCGTTTTCATTCGCCTTTCGCCTTCGCCGTTTTTCTTTTGCCTTTGCCGGTTTTCTTGCTTGCTTGTGTGCTTGTTTGGTTGTTGAAGTCATCATGTCTGAAAACACCAAACTTTGCGACTTCTCGAGCACTAATAATAATGATTTTATTAGTACTCCGATTGCTCCCGCCACTAGTGCGGAATCGTATGAAATCAACGCAGCTTTGCTGAATCTTGTTATGAAAGAGCAATTCTCTGGCCTTCCTAGTGAAGATGCCGCATCCCATCTCAATACCTTCATTGAGCTTTGTGATATGCAAAAGAAAAGAGATGTGGATAATGACGTGATTAAGTTGAAACTTTTTCCTTTCTCGTTGCGAGATCGCGCAAAAACTTGGTTTTCTTCTTTGCCTAAAAATAGTATCAATTCTTGGGATAAGTGCAAAGATGCTTACATATCCAAGTATTTTCCACCGGCTAAGATCATCTCCTTACGCAACGATATCATGAATTTCAAGCAACTTGATCATGAACACGTTGCACAATCTTGGGAGAGGATGAAGCTTATGATTAGAAATTGTCCCGCTCATGGCTTGAGTTTGTGAATGATTATACAAATCTTTTACGCTGGTTCAAATTTCGCTTCTCGCAATATCTTGGACTCCGCCTCAGGTGGAACGCTCATGGAAATCACGTTAGGAGACACTACAAAACTCTTAGACAATATCATGACCAAATACTCTCAGTGCCACACTGAAAGGTCGCCTGCTAGCAAAAAGGTGCATGCTATAGAAGAGATTAACTCGCTTAGTGCTAAGTTGGACGAGTTGATGAATTTGGTTGCTAGTAGAAACGCTATTGTAGATCCTAATGACATGCCACTATCTTCTTTGATTGAGAGTAGCAACGCTAGTTTGGACGTGAATTTTGTTGGTAGGAACAATTTTGGCAACAACAATGATTTTAGAGGAAACTATGTTCCTAGGCCTTTTCCTAGTAACTCCTCTAACAATTATGGCAATTCCTATGGCAACACTTATGGAAATCACAACAAATTACCCTCTGATTTAGAGAGTAATATCAAAGAGTTCATCAACTCTCAAAAGATTTTCAATGCGTCCATAGAGGAAAAACTACTCAAAATAGACGATTTGGCTAAGAGCGTTGATAGGATGTCTTGTGATATTGATGCTTTGAAAGTTAGATGCGCTCCTCCCAAGGTCAACTTGGATGAAACTTTGAAAGCTATGCGTATCTCCATGAATGAGAGCAAAGAAAGAACCGCCCAAATTCGCGCTAGACATGAATGGTTTAAAAGGGTGCGTTCTAGTGATGCAAATCACAAAGATCTTAAAGTGATTGGTGTGTCTCCTCTTGAATCTTTGTTTTCGTGTGTCAAACCTACTTGTGGAGGGGCTGGATATGAATCACTTTGGTTGAAAAACGCCCCAATGATTCGGAGTCCACCTATCTTGATGGTAAAGGTGTGGAGAGTGGAGTGGAAGAAGTCAAAATTTTGGGTAGTAATGAAACTCCCACTTTGGATTTCAAGGAATTCAATTATGATAATTGCTCCTGGTTTGAATGCATTTCTTTGATGCAATCCATTGCAAACTCTCCACATGCTTATAGCCAAAGCAAAGCCTTTACCGCGCATATCGTAGATGCTATGATGAAATCTCTTGAAGAGAAGCTCGAACTAGAAGTCTCTATACCTAGAAAACTTCATGATGAGTGGGAACCTACTATCAAAATCAAGATAAAAACTATGAGTGCAATGCTTTGTGTGATCTGGGTGCTAGTGTTTCCACGATTCCAAAGTCTTTATGTGATATTCTTGGTTTTCATGAGATTGAAGAGTGTTCTCTTAATTTGCATCTTGCGGATTCTACTGTCAAGGAACCCATGGGGAGGATCTATGATGTTCTTATTGTTGCAAATATGAACTATGTACCCGTGGATTTCATTGTACTTGACATAGATTGCGATCCTTCATGTCCCATTATTCTTGGTAGACCTTTCCTAAGGACTATTGGTGCTATCATTGATATGAAGGAAGGGAATATTAGATTTCAATTTCCTTCAAAGAAGGGCATGGAGCACTTTCCTATAAAGAAAATAAGATTTCCTTATGAATCTATGATGAGGGCTGCCTATGGTTTGAGCACCAAAGATGACTATACGTGATTCCATCATTTTCGCCTAGCTAAGGGCGTTAAACAAAAGCGCTTGTTGGGAGGCAACTCAATGAATCTATCCTTTTTCTTTATGTTTTGTGTTTTCCACACTTTCATAATTTTGTTATGATTGTGTTTTTGTGTTTCTTTTTTGCGTTTGTGCCAAGCAAAACCGTTATGATTAGTCTTGGGGATGATCATTTGGTCATGCTGGAAAAGACAGAAACTTTCTGCTCACGAAACGAATTTTCATTTTTTTATGTAAGAGCTTTTGAGTTGATTTATTTTGCTGCTGATTGCTACGCAAATTCTTCAAACTCTCGTAAGTTTTCATAATTTTTGAAGTACGAGAGGTATATGAAATATACAGATTGCTACAGACTGGTCTGCTGTTAACAGATTCTGTTTTTGTTGTGTTGGTTGCTTATTTTGATGAAACTATGGATAGTATCGGGGGGTATTAGCCATGGAAGATTGAAAGTACAGTAACCCAACATCATCACAAGTAGAATTTAAGTTTGCTACAGTACCTAAGGAAGTGGTGGTTTGCTTACTTGTACTAATGTTATCACGAGTTTCTGTTTAAGTTTCGTGTTGTGAAGTTTTCAAGTTTTGGGTGAAGTTCTTATGGACAAAGAGATAAAGAGTGGCAAGAGCTCAAGCTTGGGGATGCCCAAGGCACCCCAAGAGATTCAAGGATGCCGTAAAATCCTAAGCTTGGGGATGCCCCGGGAAGGCATCCCCTCTTTCGTCTTCAATCCATCGATAACGTTACTTGGGGCTATATTTTCATTCACCACATGTTATGTGTTTTTGCTTGGAGCGTCTTGTATCGTAGGAGTCTTTTATTTTTGTTGTGTCACAATCATCCTTGCTGCACACCTAGAGAGAGAGACATGCACACACCGTGATTTTGTCGAGCTTCACTTATATCTTTGGTTAGACAATTCAGCTCTCATGTGCTTCACTTATATCTTTTGAGCTAGATACTTTTGCTCTATATGCTTCACTTATATCTTTTAGAGCACAGTGGTGCATGGATTGGTAGCTGATCTATGCTTTGAAAGTAGTCTCAAAAGGGGTAGTTATCCAAAGGGATATGAAAACTTCCACCTTCATGTGCATTAAATAGTTAGAGAAGTTTGATTCATCTCAATTAGTTCTGAGTTGTGGTTATGGTAATATTGAAGTCATGCTAGTAAGGTGTTGTAGATCTAGAAATACTTGTGCTGAAGTTAGTGATTCCCGTAGCATGCACGTATGGTGAACCGCTATGTGATGAAATCGGAGCATGATTAGTATATTGATTGTCATCCTTTGCGTGGCGGTCGGGATCGCGCGATGGTTTATACCTACCAACCCTTCCCCTAGGAGTATGCGTTGAATGCTTTGTTTCGATTACTAATAAAACTTTTGCAACAAGTATGTGAGTTCTTCATGACTAATGTTGAGTCCATGGTTTAGATGCACTTTCACCTTCCACCATCACTATCTTCTTAGTGTCGTGCAACTTTCGTCGGTGCACAAAACCCACCATTAGCCTTCCTCAAAACAGCCACCATACCTACCTATTATGGCTTTTTTCAAAGTCATTCCGAGATATATTGCCATGCAACTACCACCATGACATGTGCCACCACGTCTACATTACCATTGCGTGATCATAAGATAGCTAGCATGATGTTTCCATTGATGTCTATGCCATGCTAGATCATTGCCACGGTACACTACCCAAGGCATTCCATATAGTCATCATTACTCTAAGTTTTCAGTTGAAAGTGTGATGATCATCATTAATGGAGCATTGTCCCATGTGAGGAAATAAAAGAGGCGAAAGAAGCCCATAAAAAAAGAGGCCAAAGAGCCCAACAAATAAAAAAAATGAGAGAAAAAGAGAGAAGGGACAATTCTACCACTTTTTCCACACTTGTGCATATTAAGCACCATGATCTTCATGATTGAGAGTCTCTCGTTTTGTCACCACCATATAGCTAGTGGGAATTTTTCATTATATAACTTGGCTTGTATATTCCAATGATAGGCTTCCTCAAAATTGCCTTAGGTCTTCGTGAGCAAGCAAGTTGGATGCACACCGACTAGTTTTCTTTAAGAGCTTTCACATACTCGTAGCTCTAGTGCATCATTTGTATGGCAATCCCTACTCATTCACATTGATATCTATTTATGAGCATCTCCACAGCTCGTTGATATGCCTAGTTAATGTGACTATCTTCTCCTTTTTTTGTCTTGCAACCTCCACTACATTCCACACCATCTATAGTGCTATAACCATGGCTCACGCTCATGTATTGCGTGAGAGTTGAAAAGGTTTGAGAAAGTAAAGGTGTGAAAACAATTACTTGGCCAATACCGGGGTTGTGCATGATTTAAATTCGTTGTGCAATGATGATAGAACATAGCCAGACTATATGCTTTTGTAGGGATAACTTTCTTTTGGCCTTGTTATTTTGAAAGTTCATGATTACTTTGCAAGTTTGCTTGAATTATTATTGTTTCCACGTCAATACAAACTATTGTTTTGAATCTAATGGATATGAACATTCACGTCACATAAGAGGAATTACAAAGGACACCTATGCTAGGTAGCATGAAAGCATCAAAAATTCATTCTTATCACTTCCCTACTCGAGGACGAGCAGGAGTTAAGCTTGGGGATGCTTGATACGTCTCAAGCATATCTATAATTTTTGATGGTTTCACGCTGTTATCTTGTCTTCTTTGGTTGTTTTATGTACCTTTTATATCTTTTTTGGGACTAACTTATTAATTCAGTACCAAGTGTCAGTTCCTGTTTTTTTCGTGTTTTTGACTCTTTTCAGATCTGATTTTGGAACGGAGTCCAAACGGAAGAAAAACCCCAAAATGATATTTCCCCGAACGGAAGAAGACCGGGGGGCTTTTGGGCCAAGCCAGGTGGGCTCTAGGGAGCCCACAAGCCCCCACTCCGCCACCAGGGGGAGGTGGCGGTGGGCAGGCTTGTGGCCTCCCTGGCCGCCCCCTGACCTAGGTCTTTGGCCTATAAATTCCCAAATGTTCCGCAAAAAATTAGGGGAGCCTCAAAAATACTTTTCCGCCGCCGCAAGCTTCCGTTTCCGCGAGATCTCATCTCGAGACCCTTCCCGGCACCCTGCCGGAGGGGACTTTGGAGTTGGAGGGCTTCTTCATCATCATCATCGCCCCTCCAATGACTCGTGAGTAGTTCACTTCAGACCTACGATTCCGTAGTTAGTAGCTAGATGGCTTCTTCTCTCTCTTGGATCTTCAATACAAATTTCTCCATGATCTTCATGGAGATCTATCAGATGTGATCTTCTTTGGCGGTGTGTTTGTCAAGATCCGATGAATTGTGGATTTGTGATCAGATTATCTATGATATATTTTAGTCTTTGCTGATTTCTTATATGCATGATTTGATATCCTTGTAAGTCTCTCCGAGTCTTGGGTTTTGTTTGGCCAACTAGATCTATGATTCTTGCAATGGGAGAAGTGCTTGGTTTTGGGTTCTGCCATGTGGTGACCTTTCCCAGTGACAGTAGGGGCAGCAAGGCACACATCAAGTAGTTGACATCAAGGGTAAAAGGATGGTGTTTTTATCATTGGTTTGAGATTATCCCTCTACATCATGTCATCTTGATTAAGGCGTTACTCTGTTCTTATGGACTTAATGCACTAGATGCATGCTGGATAGCGGTCAACGTGTGGAGTAATAGTAGTAGATGCAGAAAGTCTCGGTCTACTTGTTTCGGACGTGATGCCTATAGATATAATCATTGCATAGATATCGTCATGACTTTGCACGGTTCTATCAGTTGCTCGACAGTAATTTGTTCACCCACCGTCTACTTGCTTTCATGAGAGAAGCCACTAGTAAACACTACGGCCCCCGGATCTATTCACATCCATCGTTTACACCTCCGCTTTTACTTTGCTTTGTTACTTTGTTGCTTTCAGTTCTCACTTGGCAAACAATCTATAAGGGATTGACAACCCCTTCATAGTGTTGGGTGCAAGCTTTTGTGTTTGTGCAAGATCTTGAGATACTCCTCCGCGGGATTGATACCTTGGTTCTCAAACTGAGGGAAATACTTACCGTCGCTGTGCTACATCACCCTTTCCGCTTCGAGGGAACACCAACGCAAGGCTCCAAGGCCACGGGGGAAAATCCTTTGCATACTTGCCTAGGAAGTCCCTTAAGGCGTAGCCGCAGCTGAAGGATTCCTCGTGCCGTCGACACAACTATTTCTGGCGCCGTTGCAAGGGATACACAACAAACATCAGCTATGCTCACAACTGAGGTGATCTGGTTATGATGGTTACTTGAGGACTTTGGTGTGTCTGCTACTACATCCACTCCCCTACTATCCAACAGCACAAGTTCTCTCAGTATCATGTGAGATCCGGTGAAGCATGAGCTCACCAAGCACATCGGTGTGGATGCCCACTTTGTGTGTGCTGTTGTGTAGGATCAGACTATCGCTCTTCACTATGTGCCATCTGAGTTACAATTGGCAGACTTCTTCACGAAGCCACAAGCTCGAGCGCAGCATGGGTTCTTTCTCTTGAAACTCAGTGTTGTTGACCCACGATGAGTTTGAGGGGGTGTTAGATGTGTATAGTCCCTTTACTGTGTATCCCCATTGTATAAGCGGTTTCTTGCCTTTTACCACATGTATATGTATTGGCCCTTGGCCCTCTGTGAATGTTACTTGTCCATTCCTAACAGCAATGGCTTGTGAAAGGAATTGTTCAGATTAGTAAAAACCAATATTGAAGGCATTTAAATATCAGTGGTGAGTTGTACCTACACTCCCTTTGGGGAGTTCAATGGTTGATCGAGATGGGATTGTTGCTTCACGAATAAACAGTCTGCTCAATTGTTGTGGGACAGATCCCATGGCTTGCGAAAGGGATTATTCAAATTAATAAAAAACAATATTTAAGACAAATTAATAAAAACAATATTGGACACCTTACATATACCTGGACCCTCTTCGGGGAGTCTATCAGTATTGGTGATATCGCCAAGAGGGCATCAGAGGCGATTTGTCACATCGAGTTATTGATGTCGGTGTTCCTGTTGTTTCTTCTGATGGTAATTTTCTCGTCTTTGTGTGTTCAATTTATCAATGTGTCCTTGGTACACTGGCTCTTTTTTCTTTTCTTTTTATAAGCTGCTCTGCTGCGTGCGTTTATGACATCCCTTTTATATGTTGATAAAGTCCCTTTACGTTGGCCACCACAGCCCTCGCCATTGGACCTGTTTACACATTAGCATCCAAAACCAGAACAATAGTGTTCAATGATCTCATATGGTTGACTGGAAATACAACAGTAATAGTATTTACCGCTACAATAATGCACCACCAGGTATGCAATATATTGATTATATACCAATCTAGATTATGAGCAAGTGGACTATGAGACGGATTAAAGCTACTGCTACAATATTTTAAAATCTGAAAGGAGGTGTGAGGAAGCAAGTTATACATAGACTTCCTTCGGGGAGTTCTATGGTTGTCGCTTCAATATTTATTGCTTCATGTATAACCAGGCCGCTCGATGGTTTTTGGCCAGATGTAATGTCTTGTGAAAGGAATTGTTCAAATCAGTAAAAATCAATATCAAAGACATTTAAATATCAGTGATGAGTAATACCTAGACTACCTTTGGGGAGTTCAATGGTTGAGGGTGATGGGATTGTTGCTTCATGAAAACTGGTTGTTCGATGGTTGGGCGGCTGATCCCATGGCTTGCGAAAGGGAACATTCAAATTAATAAAAAATATTGCAGCCAAATTTCAAAAACCTGTTATTTATCAAATTCCATATACGTGGACCATTTTTTGGGAGTCTATCGACATTGGTGATATCACCAAGAGGGTGTCGGAGGCCACTTGTCGCATCCATTTGTCGTTATCGGTGTTGCTTACCAAGATTCACCCTTTCCCAACGCGAACCAAATGGGATCAAGTCATTTGAGGACATCATTGTAACAGACAATTGTCATATAAAAAACAGATGAACCTGTACTGTCTACTATATTTAACCTACTATCATATACAATGAACAGAAGTAACGTATGCCCTGATTTCTATGAGGTCATGTAACATAATAAGCAGAGGTCATATATGCTATTGCTCTGGTAGCTCTGCTTGTTGATTAGAAATGTTTTGAGCTGACAACACCATAGACGATGCTCCCGCCATCTAGCGCCATGGTGCAGCTACAGGGGCAGACATCCTGCACCCATTAGGCCAGCACAAGATCATGCTCACCCGCTATGATTGACATTAATTGTTGCCCCAAGGTGAAGATGCCATGATGCAAAATTGAGCTTATGTGATTTGTGTCTTCAGGATGGGCACCAGGATTTCTTGAGACATTGTGAGACACAGCTAACTGATACCTACATGGACCTTTAGAAAATATAGAACTAAAATTTTCTTCAGTAATTATACCACTTAGAACTACTGTAATTGTTAGATACAGCTTAGTTTGAATAGTTTATTAGTAGCACGTACTCCCTTCGTTCCTAAATATAAGTCTTTTAAGAGATTTCACTAATGGTCTACATACGGAGTAAAATGAGTGAATCTACACTCTAAAGTATGTCTATATACATCTGTATGTAGTTCATTAGTGAAACCTCTAGAAAGACTAATATTTAGGAACGGAGGGAATACACGTCTATTATTGCTGATATGCTAGGCTAGTCCATGGTTTAACGACAAGCTTTACAATTTCAGTGTTGTACTAAGTTATTTGTTGTCATACTGATGTTCATCTTGTTCCCCCGTTGACATTTTAAACATTTTAAGCTTCCTTTTTGACATCCAACAGATGAACCAAGAATGGAAGACTTGCTCAAAAATTGTAATGCCATTTAGTATGTAGATGATTCTTGCAACTACCCAAACAAGTCAACATTACCATTCACCCTTTAGATGGCTGGAGAAAATGCATAAAGCACCAATGACAACATCAAACAAATGCAACGAAGCAAGGTGATGAATTCTCTCATGTTTCCTAATTTGGATCTTCGCTTGAATCTTTAGGAAGTTCGATACAGTTTGTTGTTAGAGTACAATGTTTCCTAATCTGAATCTTCAATTGAATTGGTCGATCAAACCAGTTTGTACATATTGTGGTGTAAGTCCCTAGCCCCGACGTACTAATCCTCAACTCTGATGCCTTCGACCCGACCTCCCTCATCGATGTGACCAAGCTTGAGGCGATGCATAAGAACATAAGCATGCACCTTTTCTTCTGAAGCAGAAGTAGACGCTACTCCTTGACACCCTCCCCATATAGGTGTGTTGACATTTATCTCACCTTTGTTCGAACATAAATTGTTTGTGCATCAAGTAGCAAAATTTGGTTTCCTCTGCATGTTGTGATATTGCTCCTTTTTCTAGATCTAGTTTATGAAGAAACACATACAAAGGATCTTCTTTAAAGAAACAAGCACAAAGCTGCAGACATACATTGACGCACGAAAGATTTTTTTAGCCTTTTGTCACCCCAGATGCACGAAAGAAACAAGTACATATGCCAGTATGTGAATAGAGATTTCTTTGGTCTTGCCTCTTTTCTATTGTGATTTTGTTTTGCAGCTTGGAGTGAATATTGGTGCATTGACACTACTAAGATGGGTGCATAACAAGATAGAATGGCCTATCAACCAAATTCAGCAATGGTAAACATTACCTTTCTGCATGAATATTGAAGCAATATATGCATTGCGATCCACATGATTGGAGGGGGTGTGTACTTGTTTCTCACTTGTGGCTTGCAGCTACGGCGACGCCTGTGGCTCTTCGTCGGATGACAAACTTCAAAGAAACATGCCTCGCCCACCCGCTCCTCTCACGAACTTCGAAGCATGGAGAAACATGCCTCACCCGCCCCGCTCTCACTACAAGAAATATGCTAACTTGCGACCTTCAATATTGGTCATCGAATGGTTGTTGATTTCCATTTCCGACCTTTTTACGACAAAAAACAAACGGTCAAAAGTTGAGGGTCTCTAATGAACTATAACGACCTTTCTGTTGGAATGGTCGTAGAATTTTACGACCAAAAAAAGGTCAAAGGTTTAACGACCAATCATTTTGGTCGTTAGAAGTCCGCCCAGGCCACATCGGATCCAACATGGCAAGCTGACATGGCAAAGGTATGACCAATTGGATTGGTCGTTGATAAGAATCGACCCGGTCCAGTTCGATGTTTTACATGGGTCGAGCCCAACAATTCAGCCTTTTATTGTTTTCCTATTAATTTTCACCAGCTACATGGACAAGGCCCAATATGTCGGTCCTTTTAATTTTGGGTTGTGGACTTTGTTTTTCTTTTTTTAATGCACTCTAATTATGAGGTTCTGGTAAGTGGGTCCCAGGTGTGGCATTCTAGTTTGTGGGTCCCTGTTGTCAAGGTCATGTTCTTCATATATTCAATAAAATATGCCAATAACTAAACAACCAATATTTAAATCGAAATAAACATAAAACATATGCAATACTTCAAATTACAGCAAGAGGCAATATAATCTGCTACATCATATAACACATATACAAATGTGATGAGCATGAAGTTTACAATCAGATAACAGCAAGAATCAATCTGCTCTACAAGTGTAAAGTCTATCACATGAGCCAAGTTCTGCTACATCATATTACACACATACAAATAGGATCGACATAAAGGGCTTCATTACTCCGAGAACTAGCTCCAATGAGCTAGAACTATGCTTCTTCCGACTTCTTTGTCCTGATGCTCACGAAGAATGCATCTGCACGTTATAGAAAAAATAGATAGAAACAAAATAAAAGTAAATTTACTAGCATATTTAATAGTAAATAACATAATAATGCAATAAATTGGTAAAGAGAAAGGTAGAGAGCACATGCCAGGCCAACAATAAATTGGTACTAAATCCAGAAATAACCATCTCAAATGAAGTTAATGAGACATTTTAGAATCAACTTGAAAATTGACAGTAATGTTTGCATTAGACACACTCAGAACTAAAATTATACATAAATGCCTAAATTCCAATTCCCAATGCCTCAGTTCAGTAAACACTAAGCATGGTACATAGTAAAGATTTGACACAACCAGAACTGAAATCATTCACTCAATCAAGTATGTCTACAATGATGCAGCACACAAGAAAAGATAGATTCACCATCACGAAGTATATTAGTTGCTTGACTGCATATATAAACTGAACATTCATTCCTAGTATGTGCAAACCAAACTTTTGCATAATAGCTAGTTGTACCATCGTAGCATATAAGCAGCAAGTAACTATCCAGAACGAAGAGGTAACCAGCGGCCATGGCTATAGGCATCACCATTAACTGGTACATACATAGGTGTAGCATATGGTATGCTAGTTAAAATTAACCAACTTTTATCAAGCAATAGGTGTAAATTACTTGTTCTTATAAAAACCTTCATGTAATTAATTTCATAATATACATAGAGTCCTATTTTACTAATGTGTTCATAAAAATAGGTCACAACCATTTCTAGGGGAAATCATATACGAGGCACTAGTCCTATGCATTTTGTTGCAATCAACTACCAACCAGAACATATCAGACGAATAAAACATTTGAATCCATATGATCAATCCTCATGTTCGCCGCTGCTCAATAAACACTGAACATCAAACTATTAGTTGCGGGCATCAATTGTCACGCCCAAGATGCGACCCTATCCTCAATTTGGCACGAAGGCCTCGTCAGGGACAGAAGCACATCTCGTCGTGCCGCAAGAATGGATATCATTACAAGTACATGTACTGAAAAAAGATATATATATATATATATATATATATATATATATATATAGAATTGGCTTACACTCGCCACAAGCTACATCAGAGTCACAGCAGTACATTACATATTCATCAAGAGTAAGAGCAGGGTCCGACTACGGACGAAAACAAACGACAAAAGAAGAATGACGTCCATCCTTGCTATCCCAGGCTGCCGGCCTGGAACCCATTCTAGATCGATGAAGAAGAAGAAGAAGAAGCAACTCCAAATGAACAATCAACGCCCTCGCGTCAAGTAACCTTTACCTGTACCTGCAACTGGTGTTGTAGTAATCTGTGAGCCACAGGGGACTCAGCAATCTCATTTCCAAAGGTATCAAGACTAGAAAAGCTTAATGGGTGAGGTATGGTTAAGTGGTGAGGTTGCAGCAGCGACTAAGCATATATTTGGTGGCTAGACTTACGAGTACAAGAAATAAGAGGGGGAAGATCAACGCACAACGGACGTGAACTACTGATGATCAAGTGAATGATCATGAACACCTACCTACGTCAGCCATAACCCCACTGTGTCCTCGATCGGAGAAGGAACTCACGAAAGAGACAGTCACGGTTACGCACACAGTTGGCATATTTTAATTAAGTTAACTTCAAGTTATCTAGAACCAGTGTTAAATAAAGTTTACATGTTGCCACATAACCGCGGGCATGGCTTTCCGAAAAGATTTAACCCTGCAGGGGTGCTCCAACTAGTCCATCACAAATTACCACAAGCCGCATAGAAATCCTCAATCACGAAGCTCGCGATCTCGTCGGATTCCCTAATGGAAAACCTCAACTCTGAGATTACCCAAAGCATCACCGGAATCTCGATGCATAAGATATTTCGTCAGAGGTAAAACTAATCCAGCAAGGCCGCCCGACGTGTCGACGGTCCCGATAGGAGCCACGTATCTCGTTCTCAGCACACGACAGATGGAAGAGCCTACACGTGCCAAACCTCGAGTTGCCCCGTGGTGGCCCCGCAGTCTGTCCAGTTTGGACCAACACTCATGAGGAGCACTGGCCCGGGGGTTGATTAAATTATCCTCGAGGTCCGGAAAGTCCCTATGTAATTTTATTAGGTGATTAGGCAAATGTAGTACCAAAGTTGGGCCTTGCCAGACCAGCTTTAATCTAAAACGAATTATCAAGGGGGTCCCCATAATACCCCCGATCATGTTAGGAGCGCTCAATTATGGAACATAACACCGGTAGCCGAAACTAAGGGGGCAAAGGTGGAACAAAACACCAGGCTAGAAAGGCCGAGCCTTCCACCTTTTACCAAGTATATAGGTGCATTAAAATAAATAGCATTTCAATATGGTGATATAACAAGGAACCCATGTTATCACATGGAAGCAACTGCACCTGCAACTAGCAACGCTAACACAAGGTTAAGCAAGCGGTAACATAGCCAATCAGTGGTTTGCTAGGTTGAACAGGTTGAAGGTTTTCATGGCATTGTTGAGAGGCTGATATTTAACATGTGGTAGGCAACGAGACATAAACGATAGCAACGGTAAAACTAGCATGGCAATGATAGTAATGGTATCTGGGGAAATGGTCATCTTGCCTGAGATCCCGCTTCGAAGAAGAATGCCTCCGTGAAGCAGACGAACCAACGTAGTTGAACGGGCCCTCACAATCCGACACGCTTGCGGAACTCTATCGAGACGGGGAAAACCGGAAACAAGAATCAACACATGAATTCACCACACGATGCACAACACAAATGATGCATGAGCAGCTGAATACATGCAAGTCACGGCATAGCAAATCACACAAACAAACACTACACATTAAGTGAAGTTCAATATGCAACGAGTTGCATATTGATGGAACTCCACGTTTATTTAGTTCTATCCCGATTAGATACAAGACAACATTAAATGTAGTTAAACATGGCAAGAGGTGAAGCGTAATTAAACTACCTATCTAGGCATTTTAAATGAGGTCGGAAATGACATATAGCATCTCCGAGACGACCTCACATGTTAATTTACAATTCTGTTCAGATCTAAACTAACACGTTTAATTGGTTGTTAAATAGCAAAAAAAAATAGTTTCACATGATTCTACGCGTCGTTACAAGCAATTTACACATAGAGAACATCTCCAACGGAGCTACGGATCAAAAGATACGGACACCGCAAGATATGATGGCATGAATGCAATATGTGTGCAACGACGGTCACGAGCACTTAAAAACATACAACCAACAAGATAAAATGAAACTATACGAGATTCTAAGCAAGTTCCATGTAGGACACGATCAAATCGGAGCTACGGTTCAACAACTACGAGCAAAACAAGAAATCACTACAATCTGCCAAAATCAGCCACATAGCATTTTCTGCGCCCCACAACTACGAGCTACAAAACCCCAATCTACTCAACCAAGGCATGACACGATAGAGGGCAAGAATAACTATAACAAACAACTAACAACAACTAGCATGGCATCATGGATCACTAGGGAAAGAAGTCACAAAATGGCACCTCACACACTAATTCAGACTTAGTGAAAATAGAAGTTTATGAAGCCGCAGTTTTCGATCTGAAGGCATATTGACAGCAGCAAAACCATAAGCTACAGCACTCCAAATGGCATGAAAATTCATAGCATGCTAGAGAAACACAAGGTCTACAACTAACTTCATTGGACCAACCTCAAAAGAGCTACAGATCACAAGATAGAAGCAAGACAAGACAGCAACAAAACATAACATATTTCAGACTTAGAAATATTTCAGCATCCCTAAAACTTCACTATTTCTAGCAACTTGAGAGCAAGCAAACCACACCTAAACATGCATTTCTATTGCAACCAAAAATACCAGGGGCTAGACTAACCATCAAAGGACAACTCTCTAGTTGACAACTCCTTCAAACGAAGCATGGAATAAATCCTACGAAAATGACAAGAGGGCAACATAGCAAAATATCGCGCGAACTAACTTACTCAAAAGCTAAAACTAATTGCACAGAAAAATCATATGGATTTTTCTACCCCGAAAACATATAAAATATGTGGGGTTGCACAACTAAAATATTGCCACACGTAAATGCGAGATAATATCCTAAACACGGAAAATAAACTAGCGGCACATCCCT
Organism: Hordeum vulgare subsp. vulgare; assembly: GCF_904849725.1. Taxonomy (NCBI): domain Eukaryota; kingdom Viridiplantae; phylum Streptophyta; class Magnoliopsida; order Poales; family Poaceae; genus Hordeum; species Hordeum vulgare. The sequence goes on from NC_058519.1 coordinate 57,272,222, forward strand.
ACACGCAAAAATACGAATGACTACTCTAAAATACATGGCAAAGGGGTTCCTAAAACATGAACATTTATACTACGGCATCCGGGCAAACCGGACACGCGCGAGAAATTAATACGGACTATATCCTATTGGGACAACACGTTAATCTATGCATACGACACGTCAAACAACGTTAAATAAATATGCAAGTTTTATAATCGGATTCTACGCGCAAAACTACACCAAAACCCTATACAACACGCCTCGATCCGATTAACGGTTAAAAAGCTACGGGCAATCTAATATTACTATTTTTCGTGAAAACAATATATTCTCAGAAAAACAACCCTAATCTAAATGGGCCTAACAGGAGGGCGCAACTTAGCATGCCAGGCCTGGGCGGGAAATAGAGGTAGGGAAAGAGTCCTCACCTCGGTTGGGCCGGCCTGGAGGGAGGCCGAAGTGGGCCTCGGCTCGGCCTCGGGATGCAGCTGGGGAGGCCGAGGTGCTCCTGGGCCGAAGGGGCGCTGCAGCGCGGTGCGGCCCAGGCGGAGCGGAGCGGTTGGTGGCGCTCGTCGTTGTGCCTCCCGATCCGTTCGAGCGAGGTTGGCGGCGGCAGGACTCGAACGCCAGGCAGCAGGGACGCAAGGCCATGAGGGCGGCGGGGCTCGCGCAGGAGGCCGGCGTGGGCTGCGACGGGACCAGCGCGGGGGGGGGCGGATCAGGGCGGCGGCTCGCCAGATCTGGCGAGAGGCAGGGGGCCGCAGGGGGGTCTCGTAGAGAGCGGCTTCCATGGGAGGTCCTGGCCGACGATGAAGGCGGACATGCAGCGGCGCTTGAAGGTCTCGGCCAGCGGCTCGCGCGCGGGTCACGGGACAGGCCAGCGACGAGGGCGCTCTGGCGAGGTCGAGGCAACCCCTCGAGAGCAGGGGACCTCCCTCGGGCACGCTAGAGCGCTGCGGCGGCGGCGGCCGGATAGGCCTTCCCGGGCTCGATCTGGGCTCGGCGGGCCCGCGGTGGCTGGTGTGTGGGAAGCTGCGGATCCGGCTAGGGTTAGGGGTAGGTGGGGTGCAGATTCCGAGGTAGGGCTAGGGTTTGCCTAAAATGGAGGGGGAGCATCTATTTATAGGAAGGGGCTAGGTTAGAGGGTATCTGGGGGGTTTTCGACCCTCCGATCGCGATTGTACGGTCTGATCGGAGAGGCGGGTTAGCGTTTCCTGTGAAGGGTAGTTATCTGGAGACGAGAAGGAAAACGGGCGGCGCGGCACGAATTTTTAAAACACCGACAAATGTCCGACGGTAGATCGAATACGGTGCCGCTACGGTCGACCGTTCGGGTACGAGACGAACTCCGATTGCGACGAAACTTGACAGGCGGCCTACCTATAACTAATAAAGACCGCACGTCAAATCTCAACCCGATCAGAGAAAGTTTTACGCACACTTTTAAAATAAGGTTTCGACGATGCCATGGCGCGTGCATGTGCGGTCGGGCTCAGAACGGACAACGACAGGAACCGACAACTAACAACGGATGCAAGTTTTGAAAACGGGCGGCAACGGGATGCCGATGCAATGTTGATGATGTGCATGATGTGATGATGATGCGACAAAAGAAAATAGTCACACGACGAACAACGGATGCAAGTTTTGAAAACGGGCGGCAACGGGATGCCGATGCAATGTTGATGATGCGCATGATGCGATGATGATGTGACACAAGAAAATAGACACACGAAGAAAACGGAAAGAAAGGGGAATCTTCTGGAACGTCGGCATCGGGCTGTCACAACTCTCCTACACTACAAGAGGATCTCGCCCCGAGATCCAAGAATGAAAGGGGGAGAGGATGGGAAAGAACAAGAGGTAAAAATTAAGTCGCTTCTTTGACAAATGAGTGAAACTAGCGATCCTTGAAGGTTGTAAGGCGAAGAGGAATGATATGAGAAACAAGCAAGAATTCATGGAAAATTTCGGCAGCACTTCGGTAGGAAAATGGGACAAAAATTTGAAAAGATGGGAGAAATAGACAATATACATAAGAAACAACTAAATAGAACAAGGGAACACCATGATCTTGATGGAACAACATGATTGACCCGAAAGAGCAACAACACAAAGCCTCCGGAACAAGAGAATAGGAACTAGCTCATACGGACGAAGAGAATGAAGGAAAGAATGACAACTACTATCACAAATGAACTTGACAAGCACCCTTGCGAGAAGAATTGAACGGAGTTGTTGGAAAAAAAATAACGAAAAGAACAAGACAGTAGTGGGCTTATGGAAACCTTTTCAAACTAATGAAGTGATAACAAATCACTAACAGAACAAGGATTGTTTGGGAGAACAAGATATGAACAATTATTACACCAAGAGGATACATTGTTTACTTGGATTAATGACAAGCACCATGAAAGCAGCAATCCATAGGAAAATATTTAGGTGAAATCTAAACCAAGATAGCTCAATGAAGAAACCATGGGTTGCAAATATCTCATAATCATAGAATTGGTCGATTTAATTATCTCACTCTTGAAAGGAAAACTCTTCGAGGCTCCTACACTAACAAGAATGCTATAATACCACCTCAAAGGATAAAGGAAGAACAATTGCACCTAGACATGCAAGAGAAAGGATACTTGAGGTTCTCCAACAAGAATCTTGAAGAACACTAGAGAATGAATTGAGACCTTGATGAACCACCATGAAGGACCTCCGTGTACAAATGAATGACGCAACGATACGAAGGTAGAAAAGAATAAGATTATGACCTTGCCAAAATTTAGATGAAGCCTCACAAAGAGATACTTAAAAGAACTTGGAACTCCAAAAAAGAAAGATAGGCACTTTAGAAAAGAATTGATACCATAAGCCACTCCGGAAGAAGAATTCAAAATACTATGAACAAGAATAAGAATTATGTTATGCTTGTCCTTCATCAGGTTTAATTGATGACAAGCAACGGATCTAGCATACAACTTATTCTTCTTGAAAGAATCTTGAAGAGACACAGAGATAAGCACCACTTGAAACACAATTGAAGGAAGCACCGGTAAGAATTGAAATGAACGAGGCAACCATGAATGAATGGAGATACATGAGAATGAAGACATGATGAGCCACCTAAGAGAAAACCAGAACAAGGCACCAGAATACACGAGAGACGAACGAAGAGACAACAATGGAGAAGAATTTGAGAATGAAAGCTGCAAGCTGAGAACGAAGAAGTCTTGTGAAATGTTATCTTCAGAGGAACGAGAAATAAAAACAACTAAGAACTGCACGGGATAGCAAGAAAGGGATACACATGATTGACAACCATTAAGATGATGACATAAAGCTGAAATGATGAATCTGCAAGAGAATGAACCAAGATTTGAGAGAAACACCCTTCAGTCTTGAAAGAAGAGAATGATGAGAAGAACACCACCAAGAATTAATGAGACACTCCGGAATAAAGAAGAATGAAATGTTGAGCCAATATGAGAATTGATTCAAAAATATCTTGAAGAAGGAATATGACTGATGAAGATCATACTTACGTCATAGTTGAAAAAAAATAGAGGTCTCTGGAAAAGATTAAAAGAGCCAGGTAAGATCCTAGGAAAAACCTGTGGGTTATGGGCCCACTCAAAGAAACCACCGTTGAAAGGATTACTAGAACGGAAGATATTTCACCGGTACAAGAAAAACTAGATGAGGTTAGCACCTCGAAATAACAGAAGGATTGAAAACCAGAACTTCTAAAATATCTTTAACACTCCGGATAGAAAGAGAGAGGAATTAATAAACAAGATAGGCTGAAAGAATTTCCAACGTCGGAAAGAATTTAATAGTTGAAAAGGATATGATGACCATGGATAACTGAACTGGATTAACCGGAAAAGATGACAAGAATGAATAAAGATGAACATGAAGCTCCTGAGAATCTTCACAATGAACCACCGGGTAAGAGAGAAAAGAACAGAAAGCGGAAGCACAATGAAAAGAAAACTCTTGGATGAAAATTGAATCACTGAACAAAAGGGTGGGAGGGCGGGGAAAACAAAGTCAACTTGAGACAAATGAGACAACCCCGGTAAGAATGAGAGAATGATCTTACGAATCTGGAGAGGATAGAATTCACTTGAAGAGAAGCACACTGGTTGGAAAGAATTGATATGACAACTCCAATTGACGAGAATTGAAAAGACATTTTGATTGAGCAAAAGCATTAGCACTCTCATAAAAATATGAGAACACAGATTAGGAAAGATCTGAAATCACCACTTGACATTGAAGCAACTTGAATTACCACATTCAATAAAACAAAGGGAGAGGCTTATGAATAAGCCAGAACAAACTCATGAGAAAGATTTCGTCTAATATTTTCGTGGACAAGATCGCACGGGCTCGATCCTTACAGTAGCCATCAAGTGCAAGGCAGTACACCCGACATACGAAGTGTCCCCGAGTCGTAGCAAGCTACAAGGACTCTTTAAGACACAACGTGTACCGCTGTAAGTCGACCGTCAACAAATGAATCCACTAGATGTCGAACCCCAACCTAACATCATGTATTTGTTGGAAGGTTGTCCTATAAGAAACTACTTGAATCCCCACCTAAGAATTCCCAAAATATCTGGTCATGCAATCTGGTACACGGATACAAGGAGTAATAATCACACAACTCCTATACTAACCCGTCACCTGTATCACATCCGTCAACACACAACCAGAATCTCGTACCTTCATCTACTACAGACCCTCGTGATCACAACGATACAAAGTATGGCACTACTCCCGAACAATCTGCACCAGTACTGGGGACATCGGGGTTATCTCGCCACTACTAGTATTGAAGCAACTACGAACATCCTTCGTTCTGAGATACTAATAAATCTGAATGATAACGATGTGCTCGAGAATCCCCTGGAGCTCAACTCCCTGGAATAAATCAAGTCAGACAGGAGGCACCAAGACAGAACTCCGTCACATCGGCATCATATAGATCCCAAGAATATCCGCGTGATCCTAAAAAAAATTGAGTGGGAAGAGGAGTAGAATAAATTATTATGTCAAGATTCCTCACCAGAGCATAGAAGAGGAGAAAAAAGAATCCTACTCTCTGATATATAACTAGACTAAAAGTAGTTTTTCACTAGACTCGACTCGGCCAAGTTCGATCAATCAAGGGGGCTCCTAGGTCGGTACTGCTCTGATACCAACTTGTCACGCCCAAGATGCGACCCTATCCTCAATTTGGCACGAAGGCCTCGTCAGGGATAGAAGCGCATCTGGTCGTGTCGCAAGAATGGATATCATTACAAGTACATGTACTGAAAAGAAGGGATATATATATATAATTGGCTTACACTCACCACAAGCTACATCAGAGTCACAGCAGTACATTACATATTCATCAAGAGTAAGAGCAGGGCCCGACTACGGATGAAAACAAACGAAAAAAGAAGAATGGCGTCCATCCTTGCTATCCCAGGCTGCCGGCCTGGAACCCATCCTAGATCGAAGAAGAAGAAGAAGAAGAAGCAACTCCAAATGAACAATCAACGCGCTCGCGTCAAGTAACCATTACCTATACCTGCAACTGATGTTGTAGTAATCTGTGAGCCATAGGGGACTCAGCAATCACATTTCCAAAGGTATCAAAACTAGCAAAGCTTAATGGGTGAGGTATGGTTAAGTGGTGAGGTTGCAGCAGCGGCTAAGCATATATTTGGTGGCTAGACTTACGAGTACAAGAAATAAGAGGGGGGAAGATCTACGCACAGCGGACGTGAACTACTGATGATCAAATGAATGATCCTGAACACCTACCTACGTTAGACATAACCCCACCGTGTCCTCGATCGGAGAAGGAACTCACGAAAGAGACAGTCACGGTTACGCACACAGTTGGCATATTTTAATTAAGTTAACTTCAAGTTATCTAGAACCAGTGTTAAACAAAGTTTCCACGTTGCCACATAACCGCGGGCACGGCTTTCCGAAAAGATTTAACCCTGCAGGTGTGCTCCAACTAGTCCATCACAAATTCCCACAAGCCGCATAGAAATCCTCAATCACGAAGCTCGCGTTCTCGTCGGATTCCCTAATGGAAAACCTCAACTCTGAGATTACCCAAAGCATCACCGGAATCCCGATGCACAAAATATTTCGTCAAAGGTAAAACTAATCCAGCAAGGCCACCCGACGTGTCGACGATCCCGATAGGAGCCGCGTATCTCGTTCTCGGGACACGACGGATGGAAAAGCCTACAGGTGCCAAACCTCGAGTTGCCCCGTGGTGGCCCCGCAGTCTGTCCACTTTGGACCAACGCTCATGAGGAGCACTGGCCCGGGGGTTGATTAAATTATCCTCGGGGTCCGGAAAGTCCCGATGCAATTTTATTAGGTGATTAGGCAAATGTAGTACCAAAGTTGGGCCTTGCCAGACCAGCTTTAATCTAAAACGAATTATCAAGGGGGTCCCCATAACAACCTCGATCGTGTTAGGAGCGCTCAATTATGGAACATAACACCGATAGCCAAAACTAAGGGGGCAAAGGTGGAACGAAACACCAAGCTAGAAAGGTCGAGCCTTCCACCTTTTACCAAGTATATAGGTGCATTAAAATAAATAGCATTTAAATATGGTGATATAACAAGGAACCCATGTTATCACATGGAAGCAACTGCACCTGCAACTAGCAACGCTAACACAAGGTTAAGCAAGCGGTAACATAGCCAATCAGTGGTTTTCTAGGTTGAACAGGTTGAAGGTTTTCATGGCATTGTTGAGAGGCTGATATTTAACATGTGGTAGGCAACGAGAATAAACGATAGCAACGGTAAAACTAGCATGGCAATGATAGTAATGGTATCTGGGGAAATGGTCATCTTGCGTGAGATCCCGCTTGGAAGAAGAATGCCTCCGTGAAGCAGACGAACCGACGTAGTCGAACAGGCCCTCACAATCCGACACGCTTGCGGAACTCTATCAAGACGGGGGAAACCAGAAACAAGAATCAACATACGAATTCACCACACGATGCACAACACAAATGATGCATGAGCAGCTGAATACATGCAAGTCACGGCATGGCAAATCACACAAACAAACACTACACATTAAGTGAAGTTCAATATGCAACGAGTTTCATATTGACGAAACTCCATGTTTATTTAGTTCTATCTCGATTAGATACACGGGAACATTAAATTTAGTTAAACACGGCAAGAGGTGAAGCGTAATTAAACTACCTATCTAGGCATTTTAAATGAGGTCGGAAATGACATATAGCATCTCCGAGACGACCTCACATGTTAATTTACAATTCTGTCCAGATCTGAACTAACACATTTAATTGGTTGTTAAACAGCAAAAAAAATAGTTTCACGTGATTCTACGCGTCGTTACAAGCAATTTACACATAGAGAACATCTCCAACGGAGCTACGGATCAAAAGATACGGACACCGCAAGATATGATGGCATGAATGCAATATGTGTGCAACGACGGTCACGAGCACTTAAAAACATACAACCAACAAGAGAAAATGAAACTATATGAGATTCTAAGCAAGTTCCATGTAGGACACGATCAAATCGGAGCTACGGTTCAACAACTACGAGCAAAACAAGAAATCACTACAATCTGCCAAAATCAGCCACATAGCATTTTCTACGCCCCACAACTACGAGCTACAAAACCCCAATCTACTCAACCAAGGCATGACACGATAGAGGGCAATAAGCACTACAACAAACAACTAACAACAACTAGCATGGCATCATGGATCACTAGGGAAAGAAGTCACAAAATGGCATCTCACACACTATTTCAGACTTAGTGAAAATAACAGTTTATGAAGCCGCAGTTTTCGATCTAAAGGCATATTGACAGCAGCAAAACCATAAGCTACAGGACTCCAAATGGCATGAAAATTCACAGCATGCTAGAGAAACACAAGATCTACAACTAACTCTATTGGACCAACCTCAAAAGAGCTACAGATCGCAAGATAGAAGCAAGACAAGACAGCAACAAAACATAACATATTTCAGACTTAGAAATATTTGAGCATTCCTAAAACTTCACTATTTCTTGCAACTTGAGAGCAAGCAAACCACACCTAAACATGCATTTCTATTGCAACCAAAAATAACAGGGGCTAGACTAACCATCAAAGGACAACTCTCTAGTTGACAACTCCTTCAAACGAAGCACGAAATAAATCCTACGAAAATGACAAGAGGGCAACATAGCAAAATATCGCGCGAACTAACTTACTCAAAAGCTAAAACTAATTGCACAGAAAAATCATATGGATTTTTCTACCCCAAAAACATATAAAATATGTGGGGTTGCACAACTAAAATATTGCCACACGTAAATGCGAGATAATATCCTAAACATGGAAAATAAACTAGTGGCACATCCCTACACGCGAAAATACGAATGACTACTCTAAAATACATGGCAAAGGGGTTCCTAAAACATGATAATTTATACTACGGCATCCGAGCAAACCGGACACGCGCGAGAAATTAATACGGACTATATCCTATTGGGACAGCACGTTAATCTATGCATACGACACGTGAAACAACGTTAAATAAATATGCAAGTTTTATAATCGGATTCTACGCACAAAACTACACCAAAACCCTATACAACACGCCTCGATCCAATTAACGGTTAAAAATCTACGGGCAATCTAATATTACTATTTTTCCTAAAAACAATATATTCTCAGAAAAACAACCCTAATCTAAATGGGCCTAACAGCAGGGCGCAACTTAGCATGCCAGGCCTGGGCGAGAAATAGAGGTAGGGAAAGGGTCCTCACCTAGGTTGGGCCGACCTGGAGGGAGACCGAAGTGGGCCTCGGCTCGGCCTCGGGATGCAGCTGGGGAGGCCGAGGTGCTCCTGGGCCGAAGGGGCGCTGCAGCGCGGTGCAACCCAGCGCGGGGCGCGGCCCATGCGGAGTGGAGCGGTTGGTGGCGCTCGTCGTTGTGCCACTCGATCCGTTCGAGCGAGGTTGGAGGCGGCGGGACTCGAACGCGAGGCAGCACGGACGTAGGGCCATGAGGGCGGCGGGGCTCGCGCAGGAGGCCGGCGTGGGCTGCGGTGGGACCAGCGGGGGGGCGGCCGGATCAGGGCAGCGGCTCGCCGGATCTGGCGAGAGGCAGGGGGGCGCGGGGGGGTCTGGCAGCGAGCGGCTTCCACGGGAGGTCCTGGCCGGTGACGAAGGCGGACATGGCGGCAATGCTTGAAGGTCTCGGCCGGCACCTCACGTGTGGGTCACGGGACAGGCCGACGACGAGGGCTGCCTGGCGAGGTCGAGGTAACCCCTCGAGAGCAGGGGACCTCCCTCGGGCGCGCTGGAGCGATGCGGCGGCCGCGGCCGGATAGGCCTGCCCGGGCCCGATCTGGGCTCGGCGGGCCCGCGGCGGCTGGTGGGTGAGATGCTACGGATCCGGCTAGGGTTAGGGGTAGGTGGGGTGCGGATTCCGAGGTAGGGCTAGGGTTTGCCTAAAATGGAGGGGGAGCATCTATTTATAGGAAGGGGCTAGGTTAGAGGGTATCTGGGGGTTTTGACCCTCCGATCATGATTGCACGGTCCGGTCGGAGAGGCGGGTTAGCGTTTGCTGTGAAGGGTAGTTATCCGGAGACGACAGGGAAAACGGGCGGCGCGGCACGAATTTTTAAAACACCGACAGACGTCCGACGGTAGACCGAATACGGTGCCGCTACGGTCGACCGTTCGGGTACCAGACGAACTCCGATCACGACGAAACTTGACACGCGGCCTACCTATAACTAATAAAGACCGCACGTCAAATCTCAATCCGATCAGAGAAAGTTTTACGCACACTTTTAAAACAAGGTTTCTGTTGGAAATATGCCCTAGAGGCAATAATAAAATGGTTATTATCATATTTCCTCGTTCATGATAATCGTCTGTTGTTCATGCTATAATTGTATTAATAGGAAACAGTAATACATGTGTGAATAAATAGATCACAATGTGTCCCTAGCAAGCCTCTAGTTGGCTGGCTCGTTAGTCAATAGATGATCATGGTTTCCTGATCATGGGCATTAGATGTCATTGATGACGGGATCACATCATTGGGAGAATGATGTGATGGACAAGACCCAATCCTAAGCCTAGCACTAGATCGTGTTGTTCGTATGCTAATGCTTTTCTAATGTCAAGTATCTTTTCCTTCGACCGTGAGATTGTGCAACTCCCGGATATCGTAAGAGTGCTTTGGGTGTATCAAACGTCACAACGTAACTGGGTGACTATAAAGGTGCACTACGGGTACCTCCGAAAGTGTCTGTTGGGTTGGCACGAATCGAGATCGGGATTTGTCACTCCGTGTGACGGAGAGGTATCTCTGGGCCCACTCGGTAGAACATCATCATGAGCTCAATGTGACTAAGGAGTTAGTCACACGATGACGTGCTATGGAACGAGTAAAGAGACTTACCGGTAACAAGATTGAACAAGGTATAGGTATACCGACGATCGAATCTCGGGCAAGTTCTATACCGACAGACAAAGGGAATCGTATACGGGATTGATTGAATCCTTGACATCGTGGTTCATCCGATGAGATCATCGTGGAGCAAGTGGGAGCCACCATGGGTATCCAGACCCCGCTGATGGCTATTGGCCAGAGAGGTGTCTCGGTCATGTCTGCCTGTCTCCCGAACCCGTAGGGTCTACACACTTAAGGTTCGATGACGCTAGGGTTATAGGGAATTGTTATACGAGGTTACCGAAAGTTGTTCGGAGTCCCGGATGAGATCCCGGACGTCACGAGGAGCTCCAGAATGGTCCGGAGGTAAAGATTGATATATAGGACAGATGGTTTTGGACACCGGAAGTGTTTCGGGCGTCACCGGTAATGTACCGGGACCACCGGGACCACCGGAGGTGGCCCCGGGGGTCCACCGAAGGGGGGCAACGACCCCAAGAGGCTAGATGGGCTAATTGCGGGAGGGAACCAGCCCCTAGGTGGGCTGGTGCGCCTCCCACACCCAGCCCAATGCGCAAGTGGTGGGGAGAGGGGGCAACCCGAGGCGCAGGTGGGCCTTAGGCCCACCAGGTGGTGCGCCACACCCCCTCCCACCCTAGCCGCCGCCCCCCTCTCCCATCTGGTGGCCGTCGGCCCCTAGGGAGGGAACCCTAGGGGTGGCGCAGCCCTTCCCCCTCCTCCTATAAATAGAGAGGGGTTTTGGCCATTGAGACACACGGTTTTCCCTCTCTCTCGGCGCAGCCCTGCTCTTCCTCCTCCTCCTCTCCGCCGGTGCTTGGCGAAGCCCTGCCGGGAGACCTCGTCTCTCCATTGACACCACGCCGTCGTGTTGCTGGACTTCTTCCCCAACCTCTCCCTCCTCCTTGCTGGATCAAGGTGCGGGAGACGTCACCGGGCTGCATGTGTGTTGAACGCGGAGGTGCCGTTGTTCGGCACTAGATCGGAATCGCTGCGAGTATGACTCCATCAACCGCGTTCTAGCAACGCTTCTGCTTAGCAATCTTAAAAGGTATGAAGATGCTCTTACCCCTCTCTCGTTGCTGGTCTCTCCATAGGAAGATCTGAATATGCATAGGAAAATTTTGAATTTCTGCTACGTTACCCAATAGTGGTATCAGAGCCAGGTTTTCTATGCATAGATTCTATGCACGAGTAGAACACAAAAGTTGTGGGCGATGATTTGTCAATTTGCTTGCCGCTACTAGTTTTATTCTTTTCCGGCGGTATTGTGGGATGAAGCGGCCCGGACCGACTTTACACGTACACTTACGTGAGACTGGTTCCACCGACAGACATGCACATCGTGCATAAAGGTGGCTAGCGGGTGTCTGTCTCTCCTACTCTAGTCGGATTGGATTTGATGAAAAGGGTCCTTATGAAGGGTAAATAGCTTTGGCACATCATCGTTGTGGCTGTCACGTAGGTAAGAAGGCGTTCTTGCTAGAAACCCAAATCAGCCACGTAAAACTTGCAACAACAATTAGAGGACGTCTAACTTGTTTTTGCAGGGTTTGACATGTGATGTGATATGGCCAAAGTTGTGATGTTGCATGTATGATGTATGAGATGATCATGTTATTGTAATAGGTTTCACGACTTGCATGTCGATGAGTATGACAACCGCCAGGAGCCATAGGAGTTGTCTTAATTTATTGTATGAGATGCAACGCCATGTGCTTACTACTTTTACTTCATTGCTAACGGTTAGCCATAGTAGTAGTGATAGTAGTAGTTGGCGTGACGACTTCACGGAGACACGATGATGGAGATCATGATGATGGAGATCATGGTGTCACGCCAGTGACGATGATGATCATGCGATGCCTGAAGATGGAGATCGAAAGAGCAAAGATGATAATGGCCATATCATGTCACTATATGATTGCATTGTGATGTTTATCATGTTTTACATCTTATTGCTTAAAACGACGGTAGCATAATAAGATGATCCCTCTTAAAATTTCGAGAACGTATTCCCCTAAGTGTGCACCGTTGCGAAGGTTCGTTGTCTCGAAGCACCACGTGATGATCGGGTGTGATAGATTCTAACGTTCGCATACAACGGGTGTAAGCCAGATTTACACACACGAAACACCTAGGTTGACTCGACGAGCTTAGCATGTACAAACATGACCTCGAATACAAGAGACCGAAAGGTCGAACATGAGTCGTATGGTTAAATATGATCAGCATGAAGTTGCTCACCATGGTGACTAGTCCGTCTCACGTGATGATCGGACACGGGTTAGTCAACATGGATCATGTATCACTTAGATGACTAGAGGGATGTCGATTTAAGTGGGAGTTCATACTTAATTTGATTAAATGAACTTAATTGTCATGAACTTAGTCTAAAAGTTGTCTTTATAAATATTGTAGATGTCCAACGTCAACCTCAACTTCAACGCATTCCTAGAGAAAAACAAGCTGAAAGATGATGGTAGCAACTATGCGGACTGGGTTCGCAACCTGAAGCTCATCCTTGAAGCAGCTAAAAAGGCTTATGTCCTTAATGCGCTGCTAGGTGACCCTCACGCTCCCGCAGCAGCCCAGGACATTCTGAACGTCTGGCAAGCGCGGAGTGATGACTACTCTCTGGTCAGGTGTGGCATGTTATACAGTTTAGAAACGGGGCTCCAAAGGCGTTTTGAGCAACACGGGGCATATGAGATGTTCCAGGAGCTGAAGCTAGTTTTTCAAGATCATGCCCGTGTCGAGAGATATGAAGTCTCTGACAAGTTCTTTAGCTGTAAGATGGAGGAGAACAGTTCTGTCAATGAGCACATACTCAAAATGTCTAGGTTACACGGTCGTCTGACTTCACTTGGAGTCGAACTTCCGGATGATGCTATCATTGACAGAATCCTCCAGTCTCTCCCACCAAGCTACAAAGGCTTTGTGCTTAACTACAACATGCAAGGGATGGAGAAGACCATTCCCGAGTTGTACTCGATGCTCAAGTCAGCAGAAGTAGAAATCAAGAAAGAGCATCAAGTGTTGATGGTCAACAAGACCACTAGTTTCAAGAAAGGCAAGGGTAAGAAGAACTTCAAGAAAGACGGCAAAGTTGTTGCCGCACCCGGCAAGCAAGATGCCGGGAAGAAGAAAAAGAACGGACCCAAGCCTGAGACTGAGTGCTTCTATTGCAAGAGAAAGGGTCACTGGAAGCGGAATTGCCCCAAATACTTAGCGGACAAGAAGGCCGGCAACGTTAAAGGTATATGTGATATACATGTTATTGATGTGTACCTTACCAGCGCTCGTAGTAGCTCCTGGGTATTTGATACCGGTGTTGTTGCTCACATTTGCAACTCAAAGCAGGAACTGCGGAATAAGCGGAGACTGGCCATGGACGAGGTGACGATGCACGTCGGGAATGGTTCAAAGGTCGATGTGATCGCCGTCGGCACGCTGCCTCTACATCTACCGTCGGGATTAGTTTTAAACCTTAATAATTGTTATTTAGTACCAGCTTTAAGCATGAACATTGTATCAGGGTCTTGCTTAATGCGAGACGGCTACTCATTTAAGTCAGAGAATAATGGTTGTTCTATTTATATGAGTGATATGTTTTATGGTCATGCTCCGCTGGTGAATGGTTTATTCTTGATGAATCTCGATCGTGATGTTACACATATTCATAGTGTGAGTACAAAAAGATGCAAAGTTGATAATGATAGTCCCACATACTTTTGGCACTGCCGCCTTGGTCATATCGGCGTTAAGCGCATGAAGAAGCTCCATACTGATGGACTATTAGAGTCTCTTGACTTTGAATCATTTGACACATGCGAACCGTGCCTCATGGGCAAGATGACTAAGACTCCATTCTCAGGAATAATGGAGAGAGCAACCGACTTATTGGAAATAATACATACTGATGTGTGTGGTCCAATGAACGTTGAAGCTCGCGGTGGTTATCGTTATGTTCTCACTCTCACCGATGATTTGAGTAGGTATGGGTATATCTACTTGATGAAGCACAAATCTGAGACATTTGAAAAGTTCAAGGAATTTCAGAGTGAGGTTGAGAATCAACGTGACAGAAAAATTAAATGTCTACAATCTGATCGTGGAGGAGAATATTTGAGTCACGAGTTTGGCACACACCTAAGGAAGTGTGGAATCGTTTCACAACTGACGCCGCCTGGCACACCGCAGCGCAACGGAGTGTCTGAACGTCGTAATCGTACTTTATTAGATATGGTACGATCTATGATGTCTCTCACCGACTTACCGCTATCAGTTTGGGGATACGCATTAGAAACTGCAGCATTCACTTTAAATAGGGCACCGTCTAAATCCGTTGAGACGACACCATATGAACTATGGTTTGGCAAGAAACCTAAGCTGTCGTTTCTTAAAGTTTGGGGCTGCGATGCTTATGTGAAGAAACTTCAACCAGAAAAGCTCGAACCCAAAGCGGAGAAATGCGTATTCATAGGTTACCCTAAGGAAACTATTGGGTATACCTTCTATCTTAGATCCAAGGTAAAACCTTTGTTGCCAAGAACGGATCCTTTCTAGAGAAAGAGTTTCTCTCGAAAGAAGTAAGTGGGAGGAAGGTAGAACTTGATGACGTAATTGCACCCCCTCTCGAACAGGATAGTAGCACAGCGCGGGAAGCTGTTCTTGTGGCACCTACACCGACTGAAGAGGAAGTTAATGATGATGATCATGAAGCTTCGGATCAAGTTACTACTGAACCGCGAAGGTCCACAAGGGCACGCTCCGCACCAAAGTGGTACGGCAACCCTGTGATGGAAATCATGTTCTTAGACAACGGTGAACCTTCGAATTATGAAGAAGCCATGGCGGGCCCGGATTCCAACAAATGGCTTGAGGCCATGAAATCCGAGATAGGATCCATGTATGAGAACAAAGTATGGACTTTGGTGGACTTGCCCGATGACCGGCGAGCCATAGAAAATAAATGGATCTTCAAGAAGAAGACTGATGCAAACAGTAATGTAACCGTTTACAAAGCTCGACTTGTCGCAAAGGGTTTTCGACAAATTCAAGGAGTTGACTACGAAGAGACTTTCTCTCTCGTAGCGAAGCTGAAATCAGTTCGAATCATGTTAGCAATTGCCGCCTTTTATGATTATGAAATTTGGCAAATGGACGTCAAAACAGCGTTCCTTAACGGGAACCTTAAGGAAGAGTTGTATATGATGCAACCAGAAGGTTTTGTCGACCCTAAGGATGCTAACAAAGTGTGCAAGCTCCAGCGCTCCATCTATGGGCTGGTGCAAGCATCTCGGAGTTGGAACATTCGCTTTAATGAGGTGATTAAAGCGTTTGGGTTCATACAAGTTTACGGAGAAGCCTGTCTGTACAAGAAAGTGAGTGGGAGCTCTGTAGCTTTCCTCGTACTGTATTTGGATGACATATTATTGATGGGGAATAATATAGAGATGTTGGAGAGCATAAAGGCCTATTTGAACAAGAGTTTTTCAATGAAGGACCTTGGAGAAGCTGCATACATATTAGGCATCAAGATCTATAGAGATAGATCGAGACGCCTCATAGGTCTTTCGCAAAGTACATACCTTGACAAGATATTGAAGAAGTTCAATATGGAAAACTCAAAGAAAGGGTTCTTGCCAGTTTTGCAAGGTATGAGATTGAGTAAGACTCAGTCGCCGACCACGGCAGCAAATAGAGAGAAGATGAGTTCTGTCCCCTACGCTTCAGTCGTGGGCTCTCTAATGTATGCCATGCTGTGTACCAGACCTGATATAAACCTTGCCATAAGTTTGGTAGGGAGGTACCAAAGTGATCCCGGTACGGAACACTGGACAGCGGTCAAGAATATTCTTAAGTACCTGAAAAGGACTAAGGAAATGTTTCTCGTTTATGGAGGTGACGAAGAGCTAGTCGTAAAGGGTTACGTCGACGGTAGCTTCGACACAGATCCGGATGACTCTAAGTCACAAACCGGATACGTATACGTGTTGAATGGTGGGGCAGTGAGCTGGTGCAGCAGCAAGCAAGAAGTCGTGTCAGCATCTACATGTGAAGCGGAGTACATAGCTGCTTCAGAAGCGGCTCATGGAGGAATTTGGATGAAGGAGCTCATCACCGACCTTGGAGTGGTTCCAAGCGCGTCGGGTCCTATGACACTCTTCTGTGATAACACTGGAGCCATTGCCATAGCCAAGGAGCCCAGGTTTCACCGGAAGACGAAGCACATCAAGCGCCGCTACAACTCCATCCAGGACCATGTCCAGAGTGGAGTGATAGATATTTGTAAAGTACACACGGATCTGAATATTGCAGACACGTTGACTAAACCTCTTCCACGAGCAAAACATGATCAACACCATAATGCTATGGGTGTTCGATACATCACAATGTAACTAGATTATTGACTCTAGTGCAAGTGGGAGACTGTTCGAAATATGCCCTAGAGGCAATAATAAAATGGTTATTATCATATTTCCTTGTTCATGATAATCGTCTATTGTTCATGCTATAATTGTATTAATAGGAAACAGTAATACATGTGTGAATAAATAGATCACAATGTGTCCCTAGCAAGCCTCTCGTTGTCTAGCTCGTTAGTCAATAGATGATCATGGTTTCCTGATCATGGGCATTAGATGTCATTGATGACGGGATCACATCATTGGGAGAATGATGTGATGGACAAGACCCAATCCTAAGCCTAGCACTAGATCGTGTTGTTCGTATGCTAATGCTTTTCTAATGTCAAGTATCTTTTCCTTCGACCGTGAGATTGTGCAACTCCCGGATACCGTAAGAGTGCTTTGGGTGTATCAAACGTCACAACGTAACTGGGTGACTATAAAGGTGCACTACGGGTACCTCCGAAAGTGTCTGTTGGGTTGGCACGAATCGAGATCGGGATTTGTCACTCCGTGTGACGGAGAGGTATCTCTGGGCCCACTCGGTAGAACATCATCATGAGCTCAATGTGACTAAGGAGTTAGTCACACGATGACGTGCTACGGAACGAGTAAAGAGAGTTACCGGTAACGAGATTGAACAAGGTATAGGTATACCGATGATCGAATCTCGGGCAAGTTCTATACCGACAGACAAAGGGAATCGTATACGGGATTGATTGAATCCTTGACATCGTGGTTCATCCGATGAGGTCATCGTGGTTCATCCGATGAGGTCATCGTGGAGCAATTGGGAGCCACCATGGGTATCCAGACCCCGCTGATGGCTATTGGCCAGAGAGGTGTCTCGGTCATGTCTGCCTGTCTCCCGAACCCGTAGGGTCTACACACTTAAGGTTCGATGACGCTAGGGTTATAGGGAATTGTTATACGAGGTTACCGAAAGTTGTTCAGAGTCCCGGATGAGATCCCGGACGTCACGAGGAGCTCCAGAATGGTCCGGAGGTAAAGATTGATATATAGGACGGATGGTTTTGGACACCTGAAGTGTTTCGGGCGTCACCGGTAATGTACCGGGACCACCGGGACCACGGGAGGTGGCCCCGGGGGTCCACCGAAGGGGGGCAACGACCCCAAGAGGCTAGATGGGCTAAGTGCAGGAGGGAACCAGCCCCTAGGTGGGCTGGTGCGCCTCCCACACCCAGCCCAATGCGCAAGTAGTGGGGAGAGGGGCAACCCTAGGCGCAGGTGGCCCTTAGGCCCACCAGGTGGTCCTTAGGCCCACCAGGTGGTGCGCCACACCCCCTCCCACCCTAGTCGCCGCCCCCCTCTCCCATCTGGTGGCCGCCGGCCCCTAGGGAGGGAACCCTAGGGGTGGCACAGCCCTTCCCCCTCCTCCTATAAATAGAGAGGGGTTTTGGCCATTGAGACACACGGTTTTCCCTCTCTCTCGGCGCAGCCCTGCTCTTCCTCCTCCTCCTCTCCGCCGGTGCTTGGCGAAGCCCTGCCGGGAGACCTCGTCTCTCCATCGACACCACGCCGTCGTGTTGCTGGACTTCTTCCCCAACCTCTCCCTCCTCCTTGCTGGATCAAGGTGCGGGAGACGTCACCGGGCTGCACGTGTGTTGAACGCGGAGGTGCCGTTGTTCGGCACTAGATCAGAATCGCTGCGAGTACGACTCCATCAACCGCGTTCTAGCAACGCTTCCGCTTAGCGATCTTCAAAGGTATGAAGATGCTCTTACCCCTCTCTCGTTGCTGGTCTCTCCATAGGAAGATCTGAATATGCATAGGAAAATTTTGAATTTATGCTAGGTTACCCAACAGTTTCGACGATGCTGCAGCGCGTGCGTGTGCGGTCGGGCTCAGAATGGAGAACGACGGGAACCGGCAACTAACAACGGATGCAAGTTTTGAAAACGGGCGGCAACGGGATGCCGATGCAATGTTGATGATGCGCATGATGCGATGATGATGTGACACAAGAAAATAGACACACGACGAAAACGGAAAGAAAGGGGAATCTTCTGGAACGTCGGCATCGGGCTGTCACATCAATCTCTCCTAATTCAAAGCTGCTCCTACTCAATGTATCGACTATCATCAAGTGTTGTATAGGGTCGCACCAGCACGCACCTCCTTCCCCCACCCACCGCAACCATGACTGCGCTCGTGCACAAACTATGGTCATTGCCTACAGCTGATGTCGCCGCCCGCAGGAGGACATCGACCTCCAGCCCATGCCGCCATAGCCCATGTCGCCCAGTTTCCAGATCCTGTCGTTGCAGCCCGGGCACGCCCTGCCAGCCAGCCACCACGACCACCACCGGAGCACCTACCAGCCAGCCACCATGACCACCACCTGATTAGGAAGCGGAATCGATTAGCAATTCAACATAAGAAAGCATCAAGGAAAATGCTGCTCAGTAACAAATTCTCAAGGAAAAACGCATGGCAAAAACAGCACGCGAGGCTACATTTCCCAACAGAAAGGGCGACTAAACAGCACTTTTTGCACTAAAAATAAACCTCATTCTGACAAGCAAAGCATGTGCAGAAACTTCGAATGGAAGAGAGGGAATGATATTGTTACCAACCTTGACCTTGTTGCGCTGCCCAGAGACTCCCTCTGAGCTCTGCCCTGCCGCCGCGCCCTCCTCACCACCAGCTGCCGCGCACGGGGATGACACGGCACTGGCCCGTCTCGAGAAAATCCTCGCCGCGCCCAATGTAGCCGCGTATCGGCGGCACCGTTAGAGCATGGGGAGAAGCTCCGCCAGCGCCGTGGCGATGAGGAGGAGCAGGAGGGGAAGGCCACGAGAAAAATGAACACCGCGGACGAGGAAGCGATGTACCCGGACATCACATGATACGACGTGCCAGAGCGAGAGGTCGCGCGCTATGGGCTGAAGGGAAATGGCCGAACAAACAAGGCAGAGAAGTAGGTGTGGGCGCATGTTTTTGCGATGAATTAAGCTCGGGCGAAGTGAGGGCGATGGCGAGCGGCGCGAGCACGAGGGAAACTAAGCGCGGGTGGAAGAAAGATCTGTGCTGGGTGCGTGTGGCCGCAGGCTTGTGCGGCGGCACGGAGTGGGTGTCCAGAAGGAAGAGGAGATGGAGGTTGGGGGCAGGCGAGCGCCTTGTGTGGTGGAGCTCAGAGGCCGAGAACGGGACGATCACCAGTGGGGGAGGCGGCGAAGGAGGCGGGGTGCGCCGGAGATAGGAGATGTGGTCGTGGCGCAGGGAGGGGATCGTGGATCTGGATCTGGATCAGAGAGGGAGTGAGAGGGGTGGGGTGGTCGCGTTGGATTAGAGAGTGTGCATTCTGTGTTAGGGCTATGTGGGTGAGAGGGGGTGGGGTTGAGGATTGCCGTTGGATCTCAGAGCATCTAACGATGTTTGACGTATGATCCGCGTGGGATGGCAATGAGCCAATCAGAACATATGAACCACTTTAAAAATGTTATGACCATCTAAATTGGTCATAATCAATTAAAGATAAGTTCTGTTTTTTTCACAAGAAAACATCAGGCTTCAAAGAAGCACAAAAACTCTAAAGAAAGTTTTGATAACACGAGATTTACACCGACCATGCACATAATATATAGAGCATAACGATGAAACCATGGACTCAATAGGCTCATTCACATGGTAGCCTCACTGAGTGATTCTAGTTTCTTGAATGCGTCGAGCTCGCTCACGGCACTGTCTAGCAGAGCTTTCCTGTTGTTTCTGACCACTTCCCTTGACTGTTGGACCAAATCAATTTTTTAAAATATTAGTCCATATGTAATGTACAATTGACAAAAATTTTGGGTGTCAAAAGTTTTGATCCACCTCTCATGAAAAAGACAAATTTTCGTCGATTCAATTGGAGGTGGATCAAATTTGAAGTGCGGGTGCCGCACAGTTTGTTCAAATGATCTAATATTGTGCACAAGGGTGCATATTAAAATTGCAAACAATATCACTTAAGAAAGTTTTCATTTTCCTTGGATGAAAAATTCATTTTCCATTTTTCAAGTGCCCAAAATAAAAAAAATTGTGAAGGATCTACCACATATTTGTTGCAAAATTGGACCAAATCATTTTTATAGAATAGTAGGCCATATTTAATTTACAATTTATCAAATGGTTGGGTGTAAAAATATTTGAGCCACCTCTCGTGAAAAAGATTAATTTCCGTCGATTCATTAGGAACCGGGTCAAATTTGAACTGCATCCCCCTCATAGTTTGCTTATGTTTTTTCCAAAAATAATTTCTAGGTAGATAGATATCTTTTTAATCAGAGAAACATCAAAAGTTTTTCAATATTCAACCCCTAGCTAGGAACAGTCATGCTCGTTGTTTTCACTGCATTTTGAAACAGGCATGAATTTTTTTTTGGAAAACCTTCGCATTGTGCCATTAAATGTGACCAAGTTATGAGGAAAAATAATAAACTTACAATAAGGCAATTATTTTTAAAAAGTGTTCTCATAAATGAGCTATCATGTGTGAAGATTCATCGCTTTCAAGCCAAATTATCAATCTTATGGCCACATTCGTGACATAATTTGTTCAAATAATCTAATATTGTGCGCAAGGGTGCATATTAAAATGACAAACAATGTTTCTTAAGGAAGTTTTCATTTTCCTTGAATGAAAAATTATTTTGCATTTTTCAAGTGCCCAAAAAATGAGTTTTTTGTGAATGATCGACCATATATTTGTTGAAAAATTGGACCAAATCATTTTTATAGAATAGTAGGCCATATTTAATTTACAATTGACCTAATGGTTGGATGTAAAAAGATTTGAGCCACCTCTCGCGAAAAAGACAAATTTTCGTCGATTCAATAGGAAGTGGGTCAAATTTGAACTGCATCCCCCTCATAGTTTGCTTATGTTTTTTTCCAAAAATATTTTATATGTAGATAAGTATTTATTTAATCAGAGAAACACAAAAAGATTTTCAATATTCAACCCCTAGCTAGGAACAGTCATGCCCACTCTTTTGACTCCATTTTGAAATGGGCATGAAAAAATCAAAAAAAAAATGGAAAACCTTCGCATTCTGCCATTAAATGTTGCCAAGTTATGAGGAAAAATAATAAACCTATAATACGACAATTATTTTTTAAAAAGTGTTATCAGAAATGAGCTATCATGTGTGAAGATTAATGGCTTTCAAGAAATGATCAATCTTATGGCCACATTCATGGCATAGTTCGTTCAAATGATCTAATATTGAGCAAAAGGGTGCATATTATAATAGCAAACAATGTTATTGAAGGAAGTTTTCATTCTCTTTGGATAAAAAATTCATTTTCCATTTTTCGAGTGCCAATAATAAGTTTTTTGTGAAGGACATACCATATATTTGTTGCAAAATTGGACAAAATTATTTTTCTAAAGTACTAGGGCATATTTAATGTACAATTGACCAAATGATTGGGTGTCAAAAGCTTTTATCCACTTCCCTAGAAAAGACAAATTTCCGCTCATTTAGTTGGAACTGGGTCAAATTTGAACTGCACTTGCATCATAGTTTGCTCTTTATTTTTTCCGAAAATCATTTATAGGTACATAAGTATATATTTAATCAGAGAAACACCAAAAGTTTTCCAAGATTGAATCACTAGCTAGGAACGGTCATACTTGTCGTTTTGACCGCAATTGGAAATGGGAATGAAAATTGAAAATAATAATTCAACAAATTGGAAAAACCTTCGCATTGTGTCATTATATGTGACAAAGTTATCAGGAAAAATAATAAACTTGTAATATGACAATTATTTTTAAAAAGTGTTCTCAGAAATGGGCTATCATGTGTGAAGATTCATGGCTTACAAGCAAAATAATCAATCTTATGCGACATTCATGGCATAGTTTGTTGAAATGATTTAATATTATGCACAAGGGTGCATATTGGAATGGCAAATAATGTTGATTAAGGAAGTTTTCATTTTCCTTGTATGAAAAAATCATTTTCCATTTTCAAGTGCCCAAAATGAGTTTTTTGTGAAGGACCTACCATATATTTGTTTCAAAATTGGACCAAATAATTTTTCTAAAATACTAGGCCATATTTAATGTACAATTGACAAAATGGTTGTGTGCTAAAAGCTTTTATCCACTTCTTGTGAAAAAGACAAATTTTCGTCGAATCAGTTGGAAGCGGGTTAAATTTGAACTGCACTACATTATAGTTTGCTCTTTATTTTTCGCAAAAATCATTTATAGGTACATAAGTATCTATTTAATTAGAAATACATGGTGTGGTGGCTTGACGTCGAGGTTTGGATGGTGGTCGAGGGCCCCAACTCCACAGCGCGTAAACTTGCATGCCAGCCGCGTGGTCCCCGCCTGACCGTGCGTTGCCACGCGTTCTGGGTGGAATAGGCATATCTGGTGGGTTGGACACTCCCTCGGTAGGTGTTAGGAAGAAGAATACAATAGAATAATCTCACGAGGAGACTGAACTAAGCTCAAACATGAATTAGCAGCCAAGTGTTTGATTAGCGGTGCGGGAAATGAACATAGACAATGGGCCTACATTTTGGCTGAGGATGATCATCTACTAAGGAGACTCTATTGGCAATTTTTTAGCTCAGATGGATGAACCTAGGTGGCACTTGCTTTGCAAACTACCATAGTGTGCAGAAATATGGATGTTGAACCTGGATCAAATGAATGAATGGATTGAGCTGAAATTTGGTGGATGATGTTAATTTGGACATATGAAAACAGTGTAAAACATATATACCATTTGGACATGCCAAAGTGACACTTCCTTCACAATGTGCCAATCTGGACAGAAAATGGTAACTGAAGCTCGGCTCACATAGATGATTGGATTGAGCTGCAATTTGGAGGAGGGTGATAATTTGGGAAGATTAAGGCAATGTAAAAATTTCACAAAATTTGGATAAAGAAAAATTGTACTTCCTTCACAATGCTCTCCACTGAACAAAATATTGGGAAAACTATTGAGGGAAACTGGCTGAATTAAATGAGCTAAAATTTGGTGGAGTGAGGTTATATGGTCAGTTTCATGCCATGGTAAATTTTCATCAACTATAAAGCAATATAAAATGTAGTTGCTTAACAAACTAAAAATATTACCAGAAACAAAGATTGGATGATGAGATCACATGGATTGTTAAATGGGGCTAAAAGTTTGTGGAGATCTATGGTTTGGGAATATAGAAGATGTGGCAAAAATTCAACTCATTAGGATATTCCTAGCTAGTACTTCCTTCACAAAGTTGTTAGCTGAACACATACTTTCGAAATTTGCTGAGAAAGATTTACTAGGCAAATGGATACGAAAGTTTTCATGAAGCAATGATTTGGATAGGCAAGAGTGCCCAAATTTTTTGAGGGCAATCAAAAAAATAGAAATAGCACTTCCTTCACAAAGTGCTATTCTAAACAGAATAGGAAAATGAATATTGCTGAATTATTTTTGAACTATTCAAGGAAGGGTTTTCACATATTTGAGGAATATATGATCCAAAGTATTTATGATAATTTTTGGAATGACATAATAGTAGGTTGCTTCATAAACTAGGGCAAAAATTGACACATGGACATGACACGTAGGAAAAACTGATGATGTGGCACCTAGTCATAGCTATGACCATCTATATTGGTCATAATTAGCTACAAATTAGGCAGTGGACTAGGGTTATCCGCTTTACGACCATTTCCAGTAAGGAAGTTATGACCTTTCTGATGAAAATGGTCGTTAGTTTTTGGGGTTAGGACCCCTCCGGACACCTTACGACCAATTGGTCTCAAATGATCATAGATTTATGACCATTTCTGCCAACGTCACTCGAGAAGGTCGTTAGTTGACATATTTATTGCAGTGTGTGGAATCCCGATTTTTAAAATTGTTGTTGTATTTGGAAGGTTGCGTTATTTCCGTATTATTTTTGTTGTCTATTGGACATGTGAGATTTCAAGCGTTGATTTAATTCTTGTTGTATGTGGAAGGTTGTGTTATTTCCATATTATTGCTGCATCACAATAATATGGAAAACTTTGATTTGTCGAAGGTTGCATTATTTTCATATTATTTGGACGCTGATAACGCCCACATGTGTGATGGAAGCAATATCCGCCCACACGTGTATAACATACAGATTGCAGTCACGTCACCGTATGCATGCATGTGGGGATCTTTTTGAACTTTGCGTTTTTAAAATGTTTTATATTTTAAATTAAAAATCCGATTGAATATCCGTTTCCACCATTAAATCCATTGTGACGAGATCTTCGAAACTAGATCTCATATCAATATGTTTCAACGACTTTTTTGGGGTTAAAAATTGCCATATCTATTCCACATGAATTGTCATGGTGTTTATACTGAAGTTGCCATGATATGTTTCAGCTATTTTTTCTTCTACCTTTAGAAGTAAAATTTTGACATATTACAAAACGGGAAATTAAGAAATTAGACTTGAGATGAACTATAAACTAAAATTGGCATGGTGAATTACTTTTTTTAACACAGTACAAACGCAAATGCTCAAACATACACGCATACACTCACGTAATGAATTACTTAAATTCGCAATGATACATGCACTTAAATTTGCCATGGTTCATACAAAAAATAATTTCCATGATCAGAGTATTGGAATTGTCATGGTCAAAGTACTAAAATTGCCACGATCTATAAACTAAATTTGCCATGATGGATTACTAAAAATTGCCATGATTCATGCATTAAATTTGTCGTGGTTAATTACTAAAAAATTTCATGGTCAATTAATAAAAATTATCATAAAAAGTAGTTGAAAATATAACGGTAGCTTTAAATCTAGAAGAAAAAAATAATAGAACATGTCATGGCAACTTTAGTGTAAACACTATGTCAACTACTATCTAAACATCATGGGAACTTTTGGCAAAAATAATAATTCATCGGAACATATCAACATAAAATCTAGTTTTGAAGATCTCGTCGAGACGGATTTAATGGTGAAACCAGATTTTTAATTGGATTTAGGAGATAAAACATTTTTAAGCTGAAAACCAAAAGATTTCCGTTGATGTCATCTGTTTTGACGTGGCAAAATGAATGGTAAGAGCATCTCTAGCACACCCCGTATAATGCCAACCTGCAAAAGTCGTTTACAGTTCGCGAAAAATGTTTTTTGTGGGCCGACGCGAGTGCAGACAGAGACAGAACCTACAAAACGGACCTGTATAAAAGGATATTCGCAGAAGATGCTATTATACGAGTCGTCATTGCGGGGTCTGCTCGGGCACCACCGCGTTGACCTGCAAACCGGAAAACCTCCCAATAAAACATAGTTGGAATTTGATAGCGATTCCGGCAAGTGAGTTCGAATCTAAACAACAAAAAATAGTTCACGCACGAAATGAGAGCATAGTTTAAAAGACAAACGCAAAAGGACTTCATGCATCATGGTCGTTCTTCAGCCTGCACCATCGAGGTCATCGTCATCCTCGAACCCATCGAATCCCCTGAATCCATCGCCTGCACTTGTTCCTACTCCGGCACTTGTCCCTACTCCGGCACCGAAATCATCGGTTCCGATTCCAGAGGAGAAACCATCACCGCCATTGTACGCAACATCCCCCTCTTCAAGATTTCTCTCGCTGTCATATCATGCCATTCTTTGTTGATATCGTCCATGTCATTGCGGTTCAAAGTCATGACCCTATTCTCTTTGGCAAGAAGGTTGGCCATGGTTTTGTTCTCAGCAGCACGTGCTTTTCTCTCCTCAACTTCCTTGAGCAATTTCCACCTCTCTTGCTTCTCTCGTCCCTTCTTCTCGGCCAACTCTATCTTTGCCAACAAAAACTTCACCAGCAATACCTCATTTGATTGCAACATGGAATCTATCTTGTCCCGCAAGGTCGATGCTTTGTGTTCCCTTTTGATCTTCTCCTTTGCCTTTTTGTCACCATCGGGCTTGTTCAAGTTTCTTCGGCCATCATCATCTTCATATTTATCCATGTCCGTAAATTGTTCGAACTACCGCTACATTAAGTGAAAGCACATAATGACCTACCACAATGGGAAAAATCGAAGCCAAAATAAGTAAGCGAAGGTGCATACCTTCCGGCCCTTTCATCGAACACCTCACCTGCGGTGGAAGGAACGTCGTAGAAAGGCACCATCGGGGAACGTCTCGCCGGGGCGGATGGAGTGGCCGAAGGTTTCTTCGTAGGAACCTTCATCCGCTTCACGCCCGAAACCTTGCTCACCTTCCCCGCCAGCGGCCGGGCAGATCACGTAGCAATAGCGGCGCCCGGCGCGCCTTCCCTTTCGACTGGGCCAGCCGGAATGCCGCCCTGCACGACAATGTTGCCTTGTCGCTTGCGGGCTGGCGCGTTGGTGACTAGGGCGACGGCGGGGGCGACATGGCCGGCAACGAGATCTATCAGACAGGATTTCGCGAGCGCGACCTCCGCGTTGACGAGATTCTTCGGTTGGAAGTCTTCCATGGCGGCGAAGAACGTCGGGGAAGAAGGTCCGGAGCACGCGGTGGGTGGGGCAACGGCTGGTGACAAGGGGGAGCGGGGACTGGCCGCGCGGAAATTTCCCTCGCACCAAATCTCGTTGCGGATAAGAGGCGAGCTCGGGTCAGTCTCCCACCCCGTGAATTTGAAGGTTGAGGGTGAACTTTTTCTTGGGAAACGTTGCATGGGAAACAAAAAATTTCCTACACACACGAAGACCTATCATGGTGATGTTCATCTACGAGAGGGAGATCGGATCCATGATACGTCTCCAACGTATCTATAATTTTTTATTGTTCCATGCAATTATATTATCAACTTGGGATGTCTTATATGCATTTATATGTCATTTTATATAATTTTTTGGGACTAACCTATTAACTCAGTGCCCAGTGCCAATTTCTGTTTTTTCCGTGTTTTTGACCTTTTTGAGATAAGAATATTGAACGGAGTGCAAACGGAATAAAACCTGCGGAATGATTTTTTCCATCACAGAAGATACCCAGAAGACTTGAGAACCAAGGTAGGGGGTCTCGTGGGAGGTCACGAGCCCCCTAGGCGCGCACCAGGGGGGCGCCTAGCAGGCTCGTGGGCCCCCCTTGCCTCCTTTGCCCTACCTCTCTCGCCTATAAATTCCCTAAAATCCCAAAACCAACGGAGAGAGCCACGAAAATACTTTTCCGCTGTCGCAAGCTTCTGTTTTCGCGAGATCCCATCTGGGGACCGTTCTGGTGCCCTGCCGGAGGGGATTTGGACACGGAGGACTTCTTCATCAACACCATTGCCTCTCCGATGATGCGTGAGTAGTTCACCACAGACCTTCGGGTCCATAGCTAGAAGCTAGATGGATTCTTCTCTCTCTTGGATCTTCAATACAAAGTTCTCCATGATCTTCATGGAAATCTATCCGATGTAACTTTCTTTTGCGGTGTGTTTGTTGAGATCCGATGAATTGTGGATTTATGATCAGATTATCTATGAATATTATTTGAGTCTCCTCTGATTTATTATATGAGATTTCGTATCCTTGTAATTCTCTTCGAGTTATGGGTTTCGTTTGGCCAACTTGACCTATAATTGTTGCAATGGGAGAAGTTCTTGGTTTTGGGTTCATACCGTGCGATGTCCTCACCTAGTGACAGAAGGGGTAGCGAGGCACGCATCATGTTGTTGCCATCAAGGATAAAAAGATAGGGTTTATATCATATTGCATGAATTTATCCCTCTAATCATGTCCTCTTGCTTAAGGCGTTACTCTGTTTGTTATGAACTTAATACACTAGATGCATGCTCGATAGCGGTCGATGTGTGGAGTAATAGTAGTAAATGCAGAAAGTATCGGTCTACTTGTCTCGGAAGTGATGCCTATATGTATGATCATTTCCTTAGATATCGTCATGACTTTGCGTGATTCTATCAATTGCTCGACAGTAATTCGTTCACCCACCGTAATACTTGCTATCATGAGAGAAGCCTCTAATGAACACTATGGCCCCCGGATCTATTTTACATATTATATATTCAGATTTACATACAAAAATGCCTTGCTGCACTATTATTTATTTTTTATATTTACCTATTATCACTATCAGATCTCACCTTGCAAGTAATCGTAAATGGATTGACAACCACTTTATCGCATTGGGTGCAAGTTTGTTTATTTTTGCACACACGCATTGGTGCCTCATCTTGATACTCCTACTGGATTGATATCTTGGTTCTTAAACTGAGGTAAATACTTATCTCTACTTTGCTGCATCACCCTTTCCTCTTCAAGGGAAAAACCAACGCAAGCTCAAGAAGTAGCAACCCACATACCCTTGTAGACCGCTAAGCGGGAAGTGTTAAGAAACACGGTTGATGTAGTGGAGCAGCTTCGTGATTCAAATCACCGTCGTCCCATGATCCATCCCGATCTAGCACTGAACGGACGGCACCTCCGTGTTCAGCACACGTACAGCTCGATGACGATCTCCTCCTTCTTGATCCAACAAGAGAGACGGGGAATTAGATGAGTTCTCCGGCAGCGTGATGGCGCGCCGGTGATGGTGATGATCTATTCTTTGCAGGGCTCCGCCCGAGCTCCGCAGAAAACCGATCTAGAGGAAGAACTATGAAGTAGAGGTTTAGGGTTGCACGTGGGAAAGTCGTGTCTCAAAAACCCTAAAACCTCTAGTATATATAGGAGGAGGGGAGGGGCAGGGAGCCCCAAGGGCGTCGGCTAAAGGGAGGAGGAGGGACTCCTACTCCAACTCAGTTTGGAAGGTGGAGTCCCTTCCTTCCTTCCTTCCCACCTCCTTCCTTTTTTTCCTTTGGCCGAAATAGCCCTATTGGGCTGGCCTCACCAGCCCACCAAGGGCTGGTGTGCCACCCATGGGCCTATTAGGTGCTCTCCCGGGTGGGTGGCCCCTCCCGGTAAAACCCAGAACCCATTCGTAACTCCCGGTACACTGCCGGTAATGCCCAAAATCTTTCCGGAAGCCAAATGAAACAATCCTATATATCAATCTTAGTTTTCGGCCCATTCCGGAAACCTTGTGACGTCAGTGATCTCATGCGGGACTCCAAACAAAACTTCGGTCACCAGCACCTATAACTCAACTATACCGAAACGTCACCGAACCTTAAGTGTGCAGACCCCGCGGGTTCGAGAACTATGCAAACATGACCTGAGACACTCCCCGGTCAATATCCAATAGCGGGACCTGGATGTCCATATTGGATCCTACATATCCTACGAAGATCTTATCGGTTGAACCTATGTGCCAAGGATTCATACAATCCCGTATACCATTCCCTTTGTCCTTCGGTATATTACTTGCCCGAGATTTGATCGTCGGTATCCCTATACCTATTTCAATCTCGTTACCGGCAAGTCTTTTACTCGTTCCGTAATACAAGATCCCGTGAATAACACTTTAGTCACATTGCTTGCAAGGCTTATATGTGATGTTGTATTACCGAGTGGGCCCCGAGATACCTCTCCGCCACACGAAGTGACAAATCCCAGTCTTGATCCATGCTAACTCAACGGACACCTTCGGAGATACCTGTAGAGCACCTTTATAGTCACCTAGTAACGTTGTGACATTTGATACACACAAGGTATTCCTCCGATGTTAGTGAGTTACATGATCTCATGGTCATAGGAATGAATACTTGACACGCAGAAACAATAGCAACAAAATGACACAATCACATGCTACGTTTATAGTTTGGGTCTTATCCATCACATCATTCTCCCAATGACGTGATCCAGTTATCAAATGACAACACTTGTATATGGTCAGAAAACCTTAACCTTCCTTGATCAACTAGCTAGTCAACTAGAGGCTTACTAGGGACATAATTTTGTCTATATATCCACACATGCATTTATGTTTTCATTCAATACAATTATAGCATGGATAATAGAAAATTATCTTGAAATAGGAAATATAATAACAACTATTTTATCATTGCCTCTAGGGCATATTCCCAACAGTCTCCCACTTGCACTAGAGTCAATAATCTAGTCTCACATTGCTATGTGATTTACATTCGAATGAATCTAACACCCATACTGTTCTGGTGTTGATCATGCTTCGCTTTTAGTCAGTGGATCTGCAACATTCAGATTCGTGTGCACTTTGCAAATATTTACGTCCTCTCCTTCGACATACTCGCGGATGAGGCTGAAGCGTCGTTTGATGTGTCTGGTCTTCTTGTGAAAACTTGGTTCCTTGGCTAGAGAAATGGCACCAATGTTGTCACAGAACAGAGTTATTGGATTTAGTGCGCTCGGCACAACTCCAAGATCCGTCATGAACTCCTTCATCCACACACCCTCCTTAGCCGCCTCCCAGGCAGCCATGTACTCCGCTTCACATGTAGAATCTGCTACGACGCTTTGCTTGGAACTGCACCAGCTTACCGCACCCCCATTGAGAATAAATACGTATCTAGTTGAGACTTAGAGTCATCCGGATCAGTGTCAAAGCTTGCATCGACGTAACCCTTTACGATGAGTTCTTCGTCACCTCCATAAACGAGAAACATTTCCTTAGTCCTTTTCAGGTGCTTCAGAATATTCTTGACCGCCGCCGAGTGTCCCACTCTTGGATCACTTTGAAACCTACCTGCCATACTTATGGCCAGGCTGACGTCCGGTCTTGTGCACAGCATTGCATACATGATAGACCCTATGGCTGAAGCATAGGGAACGGTACTCATCTTTTCGCTATCTTCTGCAGTTACTGGACACTGAGTCTTACTCAACTTTATACCTTGTAACACTGGCAAGAACCCCTTCTTGGATTGCTCCATTTTGAACTTCTTCAAAACTTTATCAAGGTATGAGCTTTGTGAAAGTCCTATTAGGCGCCTCGATCCATCTCTATAGATCTTAATGCCTAATATGTAAGCAGTTTCTCCTAGGTCTTTCATTGAATTTTTTTTGTTCAAGTAATTCTTCACGCTTTTCAAAAACTCCACATTGTATCCAATCAGCAATATGTCATCCACATATAATATTAGAAACGCTACAGAGCTGCCACTCAATTTCTTGTATATACAAGATTCTCCAACAACTTGTATAAACCCAAACGCCTTGATCACCTCATCAAAGTGCTTATTCCAACTCCGAGCTGCTTGCACCAGTCCATAAATGGATTGCTGGAGCTTGCATACTTTGTCAGCATTCTTTGGATCGACAAAACCTTCGGGTTGCATCATATACAACTCTTCCTTAAGAAAACCATTAAGGAACACCATTTTGACATCCATCTGCCAGATTTCATAATCGAAAAATGCAGCTATTGCTAACATGATTCGGACGGATTTAAGCATCGCTACGGGTGAGAATGTCTCATCGTAGTCAACTCCTTGAACTTGTGAAAAACCCTTTGCCACAAGTTGAGCTTTATAAACGGTCACATTACCGTCCGCGTCCGTCTTCTTCTTAAAGATCCATTTTGTTCTGAATAGCCTTGCGACCTTCAGGTAATACTTCCAAAGTCCACACTTTGTTTTCATACATAGATCTTATCTCGGATTTCATGGCCTCTAACCATTTGTTGGAATCTAGGCCCACCATTGCTTCTTCATAATTCGCATGCTCATTGTTGTCTAACAACATGATAGTTAAGACAGGATTCCCGTACCACTCGGGAGCAGTACATGATCTTGTCGACCTGCGAGGTCCGATAGTAACTTGATCCAAAGCTTCATGATCATCATCATTAGCTTCCTCCTCAACTAGTGTTGCCTCGACAGAGATTTCCCTCTGCCCTGCGCCACCATCCTGTTGGAGCAGAGGTTCCACAACCTCATCAAGTTCTATCTTCCTCCCACTCAATTCTTTCGAGAGAAACTATTTCTCAAGAAAAGATCCGTTCTTAGCAACAAACACTTTGCCCTCGGATCTGAGATAGAAGGTGTACCCAACTGTCTCTTTTGGGTAACCTATGAAGACACACTTTTCCGCTTTGGGTTCCAGCTTTTCAGGCTGAAGCTTTTTGACATAAGTATCGCATCCCCAAACTTTAAGAAATGACAACTTTGGCTTCTTGCCATGCCATAGCTCATATGGTGTCGTCTCAATGGATTTTGATGGTGCCCTATTTAAAGTGAATGCAGTTGTCTCTAATGCATAACCCCAAAACGATAATGGCAAATCGATAAGAGACATCATAGATCGCACCATATCTAACAAAGTATGATTACGACGTTCGGACACACCATTACGCTATGGTGTTCCAGGCGGTGTCAACTGTGAAACGATTCCACATTGTCTTAAGTGAGCACCAAACTCGAAACTCAGATATTCGCCCCCTCGATCAGATCGTAGGAACTTGATCTTCTTGCTACGATGATTTTCAACTTCACTCTGAAATTGTTTGAACTTTTCAAACGTTTCAGACTTGTGCTTCATTAAGTAGATATATCCATACCTACTCAAATCATCAGTGAAGGTGAGAAAATAATGATATCCGCCGTGCGGCGCCACACTCATTGGTCCGCACACATCAGTACGTATGATTTCCAACAAGTCACTTGCATGCTCCATTGTTCCCGAGAACGGAGTCTTAGTCATCTTGCCCATGAGGCATGGTTCGCACGTGTCAAGTGATTCAAAATCAAGTGACTCAAAAAGCCCATCAGCATGGAGTTTCTTCACGCGCTTTACACCAATATGACCTAAGTGGTAGTGCCACAAAAAGGTGGCGCTATCATTGTTAGCTCTACATATTTTGGTCTCAATGTTTTGGATATGTGTGTCATCACAATCAAGATTCAATATGAACAAACCCCTCACATTGGGTGCATGACCATAAAAGATATTACTCATAAAAATAGAACAACCATTATTCTTTGACTTAAATGAGTAACCGTCTCGCAATAAACAAGATCCATATATAATGTTAATGCTTACGCACACACTATATAACAATTATTTAAGTTCATAACTAATCCCGATGGTAACTGAAGTGAGACTGTGCCGACGGCGATTGCATCAACCTTGGAACCATTTCCCACGCGCATCGTCACTTCATTCTTCGCCAGCCTTCGTTTATTCCGCAGTTCCTACTTCGAGTTGAAAATGTGAGCAACAGAACCGGTATCAAATACTCAGGCACTACTACGAGAGTTGGTTAAGTACACATCAATAACATGTATATCACATATGCCTTGTTTCGCGTTGGCCGCCTTCTTATCAGTCAAGTACTTGGGGCAGTTGCGTTTCCAGTGACCCATCCCCTTGCAATAATAGCACTCAGTTTCTGGCTTAGGTCCAGCCTTGGGTTTGTTTGTCGGAGGGGCAACAGTTTTGTCGCTCTTCTTGGAGTTACCCTTCTTGCCTTTGCCGCTTTTCTTGAAACCAGTGGTCTTATTGACCATCAACACTTGATGTTCTTTTTCGGAGTTCTGGCTCCGCGACTTTCAGCATCGCAAATAACTCGTCGGGTGACTTATTCATCCCTTGCATGTTATAGTTCAACACAAAGCTCTTGTAGCTAGGTGGCAGTGATTGAAGAATTCTATCAGTGATAGCCTCTTGCGGGAGTTCAATCCCCAACTCAGCTAGACGGTTTGAGTACCCAGACATTTTGAGCACATGTTCACTGACAAACGAATTCTCCTCCATTTTGCAAGCATAGAATTTATCGAAAGTCTCATAACTCTCGATCCGGGCATTCTTCTGAAAGATAAACTTCAACTCCTGGAACATCTCATATGCTCCCTGACGTTCAAAGCGTGATTGAAGTCCCGGTTCTAAGCCATACAAGACTGCACATTGAACTACTGAGTAGTCCTCCTTACGTGCTTGCCAAGCGTTCAAAACATCTTGTTCAGACGTAGCGGGTGGTTCATCTCCTAGCGCTGCATCAAGGACATAATTATTTTTCCCAGCTTGTAGGACTCAGATTACGAGCACAGTCTACAAAGTTGCTACCATCATATTTCAGCTTAGCTTTCTCTAGGAACATATTGAAATTCGGGGTTGCTACTGCGTGAGCCATTGATCTACAACATAAAATATTGCAAAGTTTACTTCGACTATGTTCAAGACAATGAGAGTTCAGCTAATCATATTACTAATAAACTCCCACTCAAATAGACATCCCTCTAGTTATTTGAGTGTGGCATGATCCAAATTCACTATCTCAAGTCCGATCATCATGTGAGTTGAGTGTAGTTTTACTGGTAAACATCTCTATGTTAATCATATCATCCATACGATTCATGCTTGTCCTTTTGGTCTATTGTGTTCCGAGGCCATGTTTGTACATGCTAGGCTCGTCAAGTTTAACCCGAGTGTTCCGCGTGTGCAACTGTTCTGCACCCGTTGTATGTGAACGTTGAGTCTATCACACCCGATCATCACGTGGTGTCTCAGAACGACGAACTGTGACAACGGTGCACAGTCGGGGAGAACACAATTTTATATTGAAATTTAAGTGAGGGATCACCTTATAATGCTAATATCGTTCTAAGCAAGATAAGGTGCATAAAGGATTAACATCACATGCAATTCATAAGTGACATGATATGGCCATGATCTTGTGCTTCTTGATCTCCATCACCAAAGCACCAGCATGATCTTCATCGTCACCGGCGCCACACCATGATCTCCATCATCGTGCCACCATCGAGGTTGTCGTGATATCTATGCTATTACTACTAAAGCTACAACCTAGCAATATAGTAAACACATCTGCAAACGCAAATGTTACTTTAAAGACAACCCTATGGCTCCTCCGGTTGCCGTAGCATCGACGTGCAAGTTGATATTTAACTATTACAACACGACCATCTCATACATCCAATATATCACATCATGTCTTTGGCCATATCACTGTTGGAATTATGCCCTAGAGGCAATAATAAATGTATAGTTATTATTATAATTCCTGTATCAAGATAATAGTTTATTATCCATGCTATAATTGTATTGAATGAAGACTCATTTACATGTGTGGATACATAGACAAAACACCGTCCCTAGCATGCCTCTAGTTGGCTAGCCAGTTGATCGATGATAGTCAGTGTCTTCTGATTATGAACAAGGTGTTGTTGCTTGATAACTGGATCACGTCATTGGGAGAATCACGTGATGGACTAAGACCCAAACTAATAGACGTAGCATGTTGATCGTGTCATTTTGTTGCTACTGTTTTCTGCGTG
The DNA here is from genome assembly GCF_904849725.1 of Hordeum vulgare subsp. vulgare. NCBI lineage: Eukaryota > Viridiplantae > Streptophyta > Magnoliopsida > Poales > Poaceae > Hordeum > Hordeum vulgare. Next base: position 57,308,258 of record NC_058519.1, read on the forward strand.
TCAAGTATTTATTCCTATGACCATGAGATCATATAACTCACTGACACCGGAGGAATGCTTTGTGTGTATCAAACGTCGCAGCGTAACTGGGTGACTATAAAGATGCTCTACAGGTATCTCCGAAGGTGCTAGTTGAGTTAGTATGGATCAAGACTGGGATTTGTCGCTCCGTGTGACGGAGAGGTATCTCGGGGCCCACTCGGTAATACAACATCACACACAAGCCTTGCAAGCAATGTAACTTAGTGTAAGTTGCGGGATCTTGTATTACGGAACGAGTAAAGAGACTTGCCGGTAAACGAGATTGAAATAGGTATGCGGATACTGACGATCAAATCTCGGGCAAGTAACATACCGAAGGACAAAGGGAATGACATACGGGATTATACGAATCCTTGGCACTGAGGTTCAAACGATAAGATCTTCGTAGAATATGTAGGATCCAATATGGGCATCCAGGTCCCGCTATTGGATATTGACCGAGGAGTCTCTCGGGTCATGTCTACATAGTTCTCGAACCCGCAGGGTCTGCACACTTAAGGTTCGACGTTGTTTTATGCGTATTTGAGTTATATGGTTGGTTACCGAATGTTGTTCGGAGTCCCGGATGAGATCACGGACGTCACGAGGGTTTCCGGAATGGTCCGGAAACGAAGATTGATATATAGGATGACCTCATTTGATTACCGGAAGGTTTTCGGAATTACCAGGAATGTACCGGGAATGACGAATGGGTTCCGGGAGTTCACCGGAGGGGGGCAACCCACTCCGGGGAAGCCCATAGGTATTTGTGGGGGTCACACCAGCCCTTAGTGGGCTGGTGGGACAGCCCACCAAATCCTATGCGCCAAGGAATAAAAATCAAAGGAAGAAAGAAAAAAAAAGGGAAGAAGTGGGAAGGGGGAAGGACTCCCTCCCACCAAACCAAGTAGGACTCGGTTTGGGGGGGGGGAGAGTCCTCCCCCCTGGCTCGGCCGACCCCTTGGGGTTCCCTTGGACCCCAAGGCAAGGTCCCCCTCCCTCCTCCTATATATATGGGGCTTTTAGGGCAGATTTGAGACGACTTTCTCACGGCTGCCCGACCACATACCTCCATAGTTTTTCCTCTAGATCGTGTTTCTGCGGAGCTCGGGCGGAGCCCTGCTGAGACAAGATCATCACCAACCTCCGGAGCGCCGTCACGCTGCCGGAGAACTCTTCTACCTCTCCGTCTCTCTTGCTGGATCAAGAAGGCCGAGATCATCGTCGAGCTGTACGTGTGCTGAACGCGGAGGTGCCGTCCGTTCGGTACTAGATCGTGGGACTGATCGCGGGATTGTTCGCGGGGCGGATCGAGGGACGTGAGGACGTTCCACTACATCAACCGCGATCTCTAATCGCTTCTGCTGTACGATCTACAAGGGTATGTAGATCACTCATCCCCTCTCGTAGATGGACATCACCATGATAGGTCTTCGTGCGCGTAGGAAATTTTTTGTTTCCCATGCGACGTTCCCCACCAGTGGTATCAGAGCCAGGTTCATGCGTAGATGTCTTCTCGAGTAGAACACAAAAGGTTTTGTGGGCGGTGATGTGCGTTTTGCTGCCCTCCTTAGTCTTTTCTTGATTCCGCGGTATTGTTGGATTGAAGCGGCTTGGACCGACATTACTCGTACGCTTACGAGAGACTGGTTTCATCGTTACGAGTAACCCCCTTTGCTCAAAGATGACTGGCAAGTGACGGTTTCTCCAACTTTAGTTGAATCGGATTTGACCGAGGAGGTCCTTGGATGAGGTTAAATAGCAACTCATATATCTCCGTTGTGGTGTTTGCGTAAGTAAGATGCGATCCTACTAGATACCCTTGGTCACCACGTAAAACATGCAAGAACAAAATTAGAGGACGTCTAACTTGTTTTTGCAGGGTATGATTGTGATGTGATATGGCCAATGATGTGATGTGATATATTGGATGTATGAGATGATCATGTTGTAATAGAAATATCGACTTGCACGTCGATGGTACGGCAACCGGCAGGAGCCATAGGGTTGTCTTTATACTAACATATGTGCTTGCAGATGCGTTTACTATTTTGCTAGGATGTAGCTTTAGTAGTGATAGCATAAGTAGCACGACAACCCCGATGGCGACACGTTGATGGAGATCATGATGATGGAGATCATGGTGTGGCGCCGGTGACAAGAAGATCGTGCCGGTGCTTTGGTGATAGAGATCAAGAAGCACGTGATGATGGCCATATCATGTCACTTATGAATTGCATGTGATGTTAATCCTTTTATGCACCTTATTTTGCTTAGAACGACGGTAGCATTATGAGGTGATCTCTCACTAAAATTTCAAGACGAAATTGTGTTCTCCCCGACTGTGCACCGTTGCTACAGTTCGTCGTTTCGAGACACCACGTGATGATCGGGTGTGATAGACTCAACGTTCACATACAACGGGTGCAAAACAGTTGCGCACGCGGAACACTCGGGTTAAGCTTGACGAGCCTAGCATGTGCAGACATGGCCTCGGAACACATGAGACCGAAAGGTCGATCATGAATCATATAGATGATATGATTAGCATAGGGATGCCTACCACTGAAACTACTCCCGACTCACGTGATGATCGGACTTGGGATAGTGTAGGTGGATCATGAAACCACTCAAATGACTAGAGAGATGTACTTTTTGAGTGGGAGTTTAGCATATAATTTGATTAAGTTGAACTCTAATTATCTTGAACATAGTCTAAGTCCACTTTGAATATATTTGTGTTGTAGATCATGGCTCACGCAAGTGTCATCCTCAATTTTAATACGTTCCTAGAGAAAGCTAAGTTGAAAGATGATGGAAGCAACTTTGTAGACTGGGCTCGTAATCTTAAGCTAATCTTACAAGCTGGAAAGAAGGATTATGTCCTTAATGCTGCGCTAGGAGATGAACCACCCGCTACGGCTGATCAGGATGTTAAGAACGCTTGGTTAGCGCGTAAGGAGGACTACTCAATAGTTCAATGTGCAGTCTTGTATGGCTTAGAACCGGGACTTCAATGTCGCTTTGAGCGTCATGGAGCATTTGAGATGTTCCAGGAGTTGAAGTTCATCTTTCAGAAGAACGCCCGGATCGAGAGGTATGAGACCTCCGATAAATTCTATGCTTGCAAGATGGAGGAAAACTCGTCTGTCAGTGAACATGTGCTCAAAATGTCTGGGTACTCAAAACCGTCTAGCTGAACTGGGGATTGAACTCCCGCAAGAAGCTATCACTGACAGAATCCTCCAATCACTGCCGCCAAGCTATAAAAGCTTTGTGTTGAACTACAACATGCAAGGGATGAACAAGTCTCCCGGCGAGTTGTTTGCGATGCTGAAAGTCGCAGAGTCTGAACTCCGTAAAGAACATCAAGTGTTGATGGTGAGCAAGACCACTAGTTTCAAGAGAAACGGCAAAGGCAAGAAGGGCAATTCGAAGAAGAGCGGCAAGCCCGTTGCCAATCTGCCGAAGAAACCCAAGGCTGGACCTAAGCCTGAAACAGAGTGCTTCTATTACAAGGGTATGGGTCACTGGAAGCGCAATTGCCCCAAGTATCTGGCAGATAAAAAGGCGGGCAAAGAAAAATCAGGTATATTTGATATACATGTTATTGATGTGTACTTAACCAGCTCTCGTAGTGGTGCCTGGGTATTCGATACCGGTTCTGTTGCTCACATTTGCAACTCGAAGCAGGAACTGCGGAATAGACGGAGGCTGGCAAAAGACGAAGTGACGATGCGCGTAGGAAACGGTTCCAAGGTTGATGCAATCGCCGTCGGCACCGTGTCACTTCAACTACCATCGGGATTAGTGATGAACTTAAATCATTGTTATTTAGTGCCTGCGTTGAGCATGAACATTATATCTGGATCTTGTTTATTGTGAGACGGTTACTCTTTTAAGTCTGAGAATAATGGTTGTTCTATTTCTATGAGTAACATCTTTTATGGTCATGCACCGAATGTGAGAGGATTGTTCATATTGAATCTCGATAGCGATACGCATATACATAACATTGAGACCAAAAGAGTTAGAGTAAACAATGATAGCGCCATATTTTTGTGGCACTGCCGCTTGGGTCATATTGGTGTAAAGCGCATGAAGAAACTCCATGCTGATGGACTTTTGGAGTCACTTGACTTTGATTCACTTGACACGTGCGAACCTTGCCTCATGGGCAAGATGACTAAAACTCCGTTCTCCGGAACAATGGAGCGTGCAAGTGACTTGTTGGAAATCATACATACCGATGTGTGTGGTCCGATGAGCGTGGAGGCACGCGGCGGATATCGTTATTTTCTCACCTTCACTGACGATTTGAGTAGATATGGTTATGTCTACTTAATGAAGCACAAGTCTGAAACATTTGAAAAGTTCAAGCAATTTCAGAATGAAGTAGAAAATCATCGTAACAAGAAGATCAAGTTCCTACGGTCTGATCGTGGGGGTGAATATCTGAGTTTCGAGTTTGGTACTCACTTAAGACAATGTGGAATTGTTTCGCAGTTAACACCGCCTGGAACACCACAGCGTAATGGTGTGTCCGAACGTCGTAATCGTACTTTGTTAGAGATGGTGCGATTTATGATGTCTCTTACTGATTTGCCGTTATCGTTTTGGGGTTATGCATTAGAAACAGCTGCATTCACTTTAAATAGGGCACCATCGAAGTCCGTTGAGACGACACCATACGAACTGTGGTATGGCAAAAGGCCAAAGTTGTCGTTTCTTAAAGTTTGGGGATGTGATGCTTATGTCAAAAAGCTTCAGCCTGAAAAGCTGGAACCCAAAGCGGAAAAGTGCGTCTTCATAGGTTACCCAAAAGAGACAGTTGGGTACACCTTCTATCTCAAATCCGAGGGCAAAGTGTTTGTTGCTAAGAACGGAACTTTTCTCGAGAAGGAGTTTCTCTCGAGAGAATTGAGTGGGAGGAAGATAGAACTTGACGAGGTTGTCGAACCTCTCATCCCTCTGGATGGTGGCGCAGGGCAAGGGGAAACCCCTGTGATTGCGATGCCGGTTGAGGAGGAAGTTAATGATGATGATCATGAAACTCCAGTTCAAGTTTCTGTTGAACCACGCAGGTCGACGAGATCACGCGCTGCTCCAGAGTGGTACGGTAATCCCGTCTTGACAATCATGTTGTTAGACAACAATGAACCTGCAAGTTATGAAGAAGCAATGGTGGGCCCAGATTCCAACAAATGGCTGGAAGCCATGAAATCCGAGATAGGATCCATGTATGAGAACAAAGTATGGACTTTGGAGATACTACCTGAGGGCCGCAAGGCTATTCAGAACAAATGGATCTTTAAGAAGAAGACGGACGCTGACGGTAATGTGACCGTTTATAAAGCTCGACTTGTGGCAAAGGGTTTTTCACAAGTTCCAGGAATTGACTATGATGAGACTTTCTCTCCCGTAGCGATGCTTAAGTCCGTCAGAATCATGTTAGCAATAGCTGCATTTTTCGATTATGAAATTTGGCAGATGGATGTCAAAACGGCGTTCCTTAACGGTTTCCTTAAGGAAGAGTTGTATATGATGCAACCCGAAGGTTTTGTCGATCCTAAAAATGCTGACAAGGTGTGCAAGCTCCAGCGATCCATTTATGGACTGGTGCAAGCATCTCGGAGTTGGAACAAACGCTTTGATGAGGTGATCAAAGCATTTGGGTTTATACAAGTGGTTGGAGAATCTTGTATTTACAAGAAAGTGAGTGGGAGCTCTGTGGCGTTTCTAATATTATATGTGGATGACATATTACTGATTGGAAACAACGTAGAGCTTTTGGAGAGCATAAAAGGTTACTTGAATAAAAGTTTCTCTATGAAGGACCTAGGAGAAGCTGCTTACATTCTAGGCATTAAGATCTATAGGGATAGATCAAAACGCCTGATAGGACTTTCACAAAGCACATACCTTGATAAAGTTTTGAAGAGGTTCAAAATGGAACAGTCCAAGAAAGGGTTCTTGCCAGTGTTACAAGGTACGAGATTGAGTAAGACTCAGTGCCCAGCAACTGATGAAGATAGAGAGCATATGCGCTCCGTCCCCTATGCTTCAGCCATAGGCTCTATCATGTATGCAATGCTGTGCACTAGACCGGATGTTAGCCTGGCCATAAGTATGGCAGGTAGGTTCCAGAGTAATCCAGGAGTGGATCACTGGACGGCGGTCAAGAATATCCTGAAGTACCTGAAAAGGACTAAGGAGATGTTTCTCGTGTATGGAGGTGACGAAGAGCTCGCCGTAAAAGGTTACGTCGATGCAAGCTTTGACACAGATCCGGACGACTCTAAGTCGCAAACCGGATACGTATTTATTCTTAATGGGGGTGCAGTAAGCTGGTGCAGTTCCAAGCAAAGCGTCGTAGCAGATTCTACATGTGAAGCAGAGTACATGGCTGCCTCGGAGGCGGCTAAGGAGGGTGTCTGGATGAAGCAGTTCATGACGGATCTTGGAGTGGTGCCAAGTGCACTGGATCCAATAACCTTGTTCTGTGACAACACTGGTGCCATTGCCTTAGCAAAGGAACCAAGGTTTCACAAGAAGACCAGACACATCAAACGACGCTTCAACCTCATCCGCGACTACGTCGAGGAGGAGGACGTAAATATATGCAAAGTGCACACGGATCTGAATGTAGCAGACCCGCTTACTAAACCTCTTCCACGGCCAAAACATGATCGACACCAGAACTGTATGGGTGTTAGATTTATTACAATGTAATTCACATGGTGATGTGAGGGCTAGATTATTGACTCTAGTGCAAGTGGGAGACTGTTGGAATTATGCCCTAGAGGCAATAATAAATGTATAGTTATTATTATAATTCCTGTATCAAGATAATAGTTTATTATCCATGCTATAATTGTATTGAATGAAGACTCATTTACATGTGTGGATACATAGACAAAACACCGTCCCTAGCATGCCTCTAGTTGGCTAGCCAGTTGATCGATGATAGTCAGTGTCTTCTGATTATGAACAAGGTGTTGTTGCTTGATAACTGGATCACGTCATTGGGAGAATCACGTGATGGACTAAGACCCAAACTAATAGACGTAGCATGTTGATCGTGTCATTTTGTTGCTACTGTTTTCTGCGTGTCAAGTATTTATTCCTATGACCATGAGATCATATAACTCACTGACACCGGAGGAATGCTTTGTGTGTATCAAACGTCGCAGCGTAACTGGGTGACTATAAAGATGCTCTACAGGTATCTCCGAAGGTGTTAGTTGAGTTAGTATGGATCAAGACTGGGATTTGTCGCTCCGTGTGACGGAGAGGTATCTCGGGGCCCACTCGGTAATACAACATCACACACAAGCCTTGCAAGCAATGTAACTTAGTGTAAGTTGCGGGATCTTGTATTACGGAACGAGTAAAGAGACTTGCCGGTAAACGAGATTGAAATAGGTATGCGGATACTGACGATCAAATCTCGGGCAAGTAACATACCGAAGGACAAAGGGAATGACATACGGGATTATACGAATCCTTGGCACTGAGGTTCAAACGATAAGATCTTCGTAGAATATGTAGGATCCAATATGGGCATCCAGGTCCCGCTATTGGATATTGACCGAGGAGTCTCTCGGGTCATGTCTACATAGTTCTCGAACCCGCAGGGTCTGCACACTTAAGGTTCGACGTTGTTTTATGCGTATTTGAGTTATATGGTTGGTTACCGAATGTTGTTCGGAGTCCCGGATGAGATCACGGACGTCACGAGGGTTTCCGGAATGGTCCGGAAACGAAGATTGATATATAGGATGACCTCATTTGATTACCGGAAGGTTTTCGGAATTACCAGGAATGTACCGGGAATGACGAATGGGTTCCGGGAGTTCACCGGAGGGGGGCAACCCACTCCGGGGAAGCCCATAGGTATTTGTGGGGGTCACACCAGCCCTTAGTGGGCTGGTGGGACAGCCCACCAAATCCTATGCGCCAAGGAATAAAAATCAAAGGAAGAAAGAAAAAAAAAGGGAAGAAGTGGGAAGGGGGAAGGACTCCCTCCCACCAAACCAAGTAGGACTCGGTTTGGGGGGGGGGGGGAGAGTCCTCCCCCCTGGCTCGGCCGACCCCTTGGGGTTCCCTTGGACCCCAAGGCAAGGTCCCCCTCCCTCCTCCTATATATATGGGGCTTTTAGGGCAGATTTGAGACGACTTTCTCACGGCTGCCCGACCACATACCTCCATAGTTTTTCCTCTAGATCGTGTTTCTGCGGAGCTCGGGCGGAGCCCTGCTGAGACAAGATCATCACCAACCTCCGGAGCGCCGTCACGCTGCCGGAGAACTCTTCTACCTCTCCGTCTCTCTTGCTGGATCAAGAAGGCCGAGATCATCGTCGAGCTGTACGTGTGCTGAACGCGGAGGTGCCGTCCGTTCGGTACTAGATCGTGGGACTGATCGCGGGATTGTTCGCGGGGCGGATCGAGGGACGTGAGGACGTTCCACTACATCAACCGCGATCTCTAATCGCTTCTGCTGTACGATCTACAAGGGTACGTAGATCACTCATCCCCTCTCGTAGATGGACATCACCATGATAGGTCTTCGTGCGCGTAGGAAATTTTTTGTTTCACATGCATACCCTGCAAAAACAAGTTAGACGTCCTCTAATTTGTTGTTGCATGTTTTCTATGGGTATCTAGTATGATCGCATCTTACTTACGCAAAACCACAACGGTGATGTGCAAATTATTATTTAACCTCTCTCCAAGGACCACCTCGGTCAAATCCGATTCAACTAAAGTTGAAGAAACGGACACCCGCCAGTCATCTTATGCAACAAGTTGCATGTTAGTCGATGAAACCAGTCTCTCGTAAGCGTACGAGTAAGGTTGGTCCGGGCCGCTTCAATCCAAAAATACCGCCAAATCGAGAAAATACTAAGGAGGGCATCAAATCGAACATCAGCGCCCACAAAAACTTTTGTGTTATACTCGAGATTACATGTACGCTTGAACCTAGCTCATGATGCCACTATTGGGAAACGTTGCATGGGAAACACAAATTTTCGTACGCACACGAAGACCTATCATGGTGATGTTCATCTACGAGAGGGAGATCAGATCCACATACCCTTGTATATCGCTAAATGGGAAGCGTTAAGAAACGCGGTTGATGTAGTGGAACAGCTTTGTGATTCAAATCACCGTCGTCCCACGATCCGTCCCGATCTAGCACCGAACGGACGGCACATCTGCGTTCCGCACACGTGCAACTCGATGACGATCTCCGCCTTCTTGATCTAGCAAGAGAGACGGGGAATTAGATGAGTTCTCCGGCAGCGTGACGACGCGCCGGTGATGGTGATGATCTATTCTTGCAGGGCTTCGCCCGAGCTCCGTAGAAAACCGATCTAGAGGAAGAACTACGAAGTAGAGGTTTAGAATTGCACGTGACAAAGTCGTGTCTCAAAAACCCTAAAACCTCTAGTATATATAGGAGGAGAGGAGGGGCTAGCCTTGAGTCTCAAGGGAGCCCCAAGGGCGTCGCCCGAAGGGAGGAGGAGGGACTCCTACTCCAATTCGGTTTGGAAGGTGGAGTCCCTTCATTCCTTCCCACCTCCTTCCTTTTTTTCCTTTTGTCGAAATAGCCCTATTGGGCTGGCCTCACCAGCCCATCAAGGGCTGGTGCGCCACCCATGGTCCTATTAGGTTATCTCCCGGGCGGGTGGCCCCCTCCCGGTAAAACCCGGAACCCATTCGTCACTCCCGGTACACTGTCGGTAATGCCCGAAATCTTTTCAGAAGCCAAATGAAACAATCCTATATATCAATCTTTGTTTCCGGACCATTCCGGAAACCCTCGTGACGTCTATGATCTCATCCGGGACTCCGAACAAAACTTTGGTCACCAGCACCTATAACTCAACTATACCGAAACGTCACCGAACCTTAAGTGTGCAGATCCTGCAGGTTCGAGAACTATGCAGACATGACCTGAGACACTCCCCGATCAACATCCAATAGCGGGACCTGGATGTCCATATTGGATCCTACATATTCTACGAAGATCTTATCGGTTGAACCTCTGTGCCAAGGATTCATACAATCCCGTATACCATTCTCTTTGTCCTTCGGTATGTTACTTGCCTGAGATTTGATCGTTAGTATCCCTATGCCTATTTCAATCTTGTTACCGGCAAGTCTCTTTACTCGTTCCGTAATACAAGATCCCGTGACTAACACTTTAGTCACATTGCTTGCAAGGCTTATATGTGATGTTGTATTACCGAGTGGGCCCCGAGATACCTCTCCGTCACACGGAGTGACAAATCCCAGTCTTGATCCATGCTAACTCAACGGGCACCTTCGGAGATACCTGTAGAGAACCTTTATAGTCACCCAGTAACGTTGCGACGTTTGATACACACAAGGTATTCTCCAGTGTCAGTGAGTTAAATGATCTCATGGTCATAGGAATAAATACTTAACACACAGAAACAATAGCAACAAAATGACACGATCACATGCTATGTTTATAGTTTGGGTCTTGTCCATCACATCATTCTCCCAATGACGTGATCCAGTTATCAAATGACAACACTTGTATATGGTCAGAAAACTCTAACCATCCTTGATCAATTGGCTAGTCAACTAGAGGCTTACTTGGGACATAGTTTTGTCTATATATCCACACATGCATTTATGTTTTCATTCAATAAATTATAGCATGGGTAATAAACGATTATCTTGAAACAGGAAATATAATAATAACTATTTTATCATTGCCTCTAGGGCATATTCCCAACACTTTTACCGCGCCCCGCAATTTTTTTTACGGACCGGACGCGTTTGCGGGGTCTGGTGTGGCAACATTTTTCCGTCCGACCCGTATTTTGACGGTTATTTTGCGGGTCAGCGCATTATACGAGGTCTGCTAGAGATGCTCTAATGGAGGCGTTTGGGCCATGTTGCTTCGTGCCACACGTGTGGGCGTTAACATTATTCTATTATTTATGTTGATTGATTGTTGTAGTTTATTGAAGGAATTCCGTCCTATATTTTTTTATTGTCTCGCACGGTTAGGAAGGAATCCATGAGATTTTTATAGCTTATGGAAGGAATGACATCGATTGGTGGACCACCCCTCGATGGAAGGGTGGGATCGAGGGGTGGGTTTTCGTTTGATTGTTGTAGTTTATGAAAGGAATCCCGTCGTATGTTTTTTATTGTTTGGCGGTTAGGAAGAAATCCATCAGATTGTTGTAGTTTATGAAAGGAATCCCATCGATGGATGGACCACCCCCTTGATGGAAGGGTGGGATCGAGGGGTGGGGTTTTCGTTCGACGGAAGCGAACGAAAACCAACAACAACCTACGGGCTGAGTATCTATGAGTAGAGATTCGATCATCCAATCAAGGTTGGTTCGTAAACTAAAACTCATTTTGATAATGCCTTACTAGCACACATTGTGGGTGCCCTTAAAAGCAAGTAAAAAAGAAGAGTGACATTTTGGCTCATAGGTATAGATACACCTATTACAATATATATATTGAAAATACATTTTAGAATATTAAAAGAATTCAAACAATAATTACACGTGTACTACGAGAAATTCTATGCTCGCACACAAGAAAGAAAAAATTTCGTGGCATGTATAAAAATGATAAAAAAGTCTCATGAATGGCTTTAATCAAGCATAAAAAATTGTCTTTTTACACAAACAACAAAAAAGTCCCTTTTCACCAAAAATTTATGCATGGACATATAATGTCCAGATGTACACGCGGAAAATTTTCTCGACTTTTTAAACTTTTTAAAATATATATTTAGACAATAGGTGCATCTACACCTATGAGCCAAAGTGAATTTCGCCTAAAAAAGTTGTTTTACAAAAGTGGAGTATAAACCAAGCACTCTTGCATTTGCTTTGCAATATTTGTTTTATATAACCCGGTTCCACGAGCAACTGTCCCGCATCATCTCATCATCTGTACCACGACCACTAGCATTCTGAGCCAGAGCCCCCTCCCGTCTCCGCCGCCGGAGCACCCTGCCAGTGCCATGGCCTCACCTCCGCGCGTCCTCCTCGGGCACATCCTCCTCCTCGTCCCCCTCCTACCGCTCCTCGCCTGCGCCGGACTCGTCCTCGAGGACGGCTACACCGTCTCCACGGTCTCCGACCTAAACCCCTCCGGGACCCACCCCTACGCGCTCCTCCCGCGGCCCCGCGCCGGGGACCTCGTCCTCCTCGACTCCGCCGGATCCACGCTCTACACCCTCCCCCTCCCCGTCTCCGCGGACGCCGGGCCGCGGAGGCTCGCGGGGGGCGCCGGCGCCCTCGGCGACGGCCACCCCCGCAGCATCGCCGTCGACGGCGCCGACAACGTCTACGTCGCCGACCGCGCCAACGGCTCCATCCGCAAGGTCGCGCCCTCCGGTGAGTTCGGTGAACTTGCTCGCCCGTTAGTACTTTGTTGGATCGTTCGCAGGGTTTAGTTAGGGTTTGTTCCATGCCGTCTTAAGAATGGTGGCGACGGCCGCATTAATGCCCGTGTTGGAATGTTGTGCACATGTCGCTTTCATCAGGCTGGGTTGTGTTGCAGTAAGTAGGTCGGAATTTTTCCTCGCGTTTCTGCTTCTTATTTGAGATAGCTTAGTAAATTTAGTTGCGGATGTGCCCCGTATACAGTGGAAGCATGCCTAGTATTATATACTATATACTATATCACTAATCCCCACAGATTTGGAGGCCTCTCATTCAATTGAGGTCATCAATTTAGAATTGGGTCACCGATTTTGACCTGATCAACAATTTATCACTCAATTACTTTAATCCTCTATAACACTAGGCTCCCTATTTTTTTAATGCCTCACAATCAATTAAGGTCACAGTTTGGAGTTGGGTCATCCAATTTTGACGGAGTCAACAATTTCACAATGAGCTCTCTCATTCATTTTTTAATACACCGTGCTCTCTAATTTTAAAGCTTCTCCCGTCAATTTTTGATTTTGGCTCCGTCAATCCTTTGTTGTGGCAATGAAATCTCTAACTTCGTTAAGCTATCCCGTTTTAAAGCCCCTCATTCAACTCTTCAATTTGGATTGGATACATAATTGATTGGGTCGTTCACCCTGGCTTCCTGGTGGGATCTCTCGATGAATGGGTGATAAAGCGAAAGTGTCGCTCATGACACGTTTAGCACCACCGTAACACACACGTCACACAACGTAAGTAACTTTCTCATGTTTTTGTACTAATTAAAATACGTCCTCCAATCACACGGTCAAAAAAATCCACCCAAACACCATAATAAAAAAAAAAAATGATAATAAACTCACGAACGATTCACTACAGATTGGTCATACCGAACATTTTCCCACTAATCACTTCCCTGATTTGCACCGTTGGCCCACTTTTTTGTTAATCTCTGACCATAAATTGACACATCCATCTGTAAGCATGATTCCGTAAAGTATGTCCATAGGAGTAGCATATCTGATAAAAAAATGCGCTTCCTTGTATCCCCACACGCCAAACCAACTAGTACGTAAATATTTTTCGCAGCTTCAAAAGAATTACATAAAACATGTACAACCCCAAGAATATAAGCGGCGCGTCAAAGCGTGCACTGCCCTTCTACTAATTGGCGAATTCGCAACTGCATATCTGCACCTTATGTGCGGCATATTTGTCACTAACCATGATTCGACGGTTTTTAATGAGCCTACCACTCATTTGTGGTTGTGACATCTCAATTTGTATGATATCATGATTGTGATGCTAATCCATGTCAACCAAAAGATGTTACTACATTGGATCTCAATCCTCACAACCTTTCCTTTTGGTTCCAGTCATCTCTAACAAGTCACCACTACTAAGCTAGTATGCCATTGCGTATGCCATTGCAAAACTAAGGAATGGTATTTCATCGCCCAGTACCTTCGTTTTCCCCATTCCTTATTTTCAGGGCTGTAAGATAACCATATGTAGTGGTGCCATGTAGTGTTTGTTAATCAGCTTGCCAATTCAGTACGTGGAAAAGTGAAGTCATGTACTCCCTCCATCCATATATATAGGACCTAATACGTTTTTTGAGGTTCCTTTTGACCATGGGGTAGAGCAATAAAATATGACATGGGTGATACACAAAGCATACCATTAGATTTATGTGTGAAAGGAGTTTCTAATGATATACTACCTCCGTTCCTAAATATAAAACCTTCTAGCGATTCCACTACGAACTACATACGGAGCAAAATGAATGAATCTACACTCTAAAATATGTCTATATACATCCGTATGTAATCCATATTGAAATCTTTAAAAGGTCTTATATTTAGGAATGGAGGAAGTAATTTTTATATCGTACATCTTATGTATTAGTAATTTTGTCAATGGTCAAAGGCAACCTCAAAAATCGTATTAGGCCCTATATATGTGGGTGGAGGAGTAAGCATTTTTGGCCAATAATGTGTTATTTCTCCTGATTACTTTCAAATGTATATAATTGGTAGGTTATACTACTACAATTGCTGGAGCATACTCAGCAGGGACTGGTCACAGGGATGAACCTGCGCAGAATGCCACCTTTTCCGCAGACTTTGAGCTTATTTATGTCCCCCAAATTTGTGCACTGTTGGTTGCTGACAGAGGAAATCGATTGATTAGACAAATCAAGCTAAAGCCAGAAGATTGTGCACATGAGAACCAGAAAGGTAAGTTCAGATGGGCTTCCTACTTGTGTCAGCATTACAATTACATAAACCAGTGAAGTTTACTGTTCCAGTATTGAACTGCTCTGGTTTTTAACTTCCTACCTGGTATTATCAGTAAATTGTAGCTTTGATGATCATGTGAGTTCCCTCATCTGGATATGCATCAGGGTTTTATCGTAGGTCCATGCATGTCACACATGCATGTATGTACAGAATTATATGTTAATTAATACCCCCCCAGTCCCAAAATAAGTGTTGCTGATTTAGGAGTTGGACTAAATTAGCGACACTTATTTTGGGACGGAGGGAGTATATGACATCAATGATGGGTTGTGTCAAGTTAAGGTGTCAGAATATTCAGCACTTTTACTGAAAAAATATTAACCTTCTTTGTTATTGAAATTGTGTTCTGTTCGTTGATCTGGAGATCAGAGTGATTATACATGATATTTCTCTTCGAGGACTGTGGGGTCGAAACATTTTTTTAGGGCGCTCTGCATATTTTGCTAAAAATTCCTACTACTGTGCTAGTGAGAATACTGATCTAATGTTTGCAGGCCCATTTATGAGATTCCGTTTGCGAAGAAAAAAATAGTTTTCATTAATTATCCTATGTAATTACTGGTTTTGCTATTAACATGTTATAAAAATTGCGATGGTCTCACACAGTTGGTATTATCTTCATGAACTAACAGGCTTGGGAACCACATCTACCTCAATCATTGCAATATTGGCTGCGCTCTTTGGTTCAATTATTGGGTTCTTAGTCAGGCATTTCTACCCTTTCCATGTGAGTGTGTCTCTGCTTCCTCTATTACTTCAGAAAAGATCTATACAGTAATTAAGACAGGTGTACCTGAAACATGTAGGCAGGAAGTCTCCATCAACCGCTTTTTCATCAGGATACAGAGGCAATACAGGAGAACCCAGAGGAAGGCCGCACTGATCAGCTTCTCCGACACCAGAAACGCAATTGCTAACTCCATGCTTTGTACCCTCCTGCTGAAACTAGTTAGAGCTGGTGTTGGCTACCTTACTGTTGTGTTACCTAGTATTAGGCTAGAGCGAGGAGTTGCCTGTAAGCCATCTCCTTCTCCTTCTCCTTCTCCTCCTCTTCTTGATCTAGACATGGCTGCTGCTACTACTCCTGCCATTGGTCTTGATAACGAAGAACTGCCTTCTACCGAGCTTTTGGGGGATTTCGTCGGCTTCGATGATAGTGACAGCGCTATGGATGAAGGTAATGGCTCCGCCTTTGATGGTAGTGCCAATGCTCAGGAGGAGGATAAAGAGGCGTCGCTTGACAGGGACTTGTTGGCGCTTCTTGATAACCCACAAGGCAGTTCTAAGAAAATAGATAGTATGATCAAGGCCAACTTATCGGACTTTTCAGGTCAAGACAAGTATTGCAACCCAGCTGTTAACCATTCTGGAGTAAGCAGGAGGTTCCATGGAGGTAGCAAGGTTCTCTGAGCTCGCTGTAAGTGAATATTAGTTGTGTTAGTGTCTAGTGTTTGCCTGCCTAAATGTCTAAATAACAACTGTGTTAGTATTTGCACGTATGGAAACCGTGCTCGTATGTCCTGTGGCAGTGGCATGGAACTATGTATATATATATATATATGTAATTAATGTACCTTGGTTACGGTGAACTAACTACGGTTGTTTTATGTGAATATAATTAGCTTTGGTCCCAATGGTTGGCTGATTGCTTAAGCCGCTTTGAAGTTCTATGGTGTTATTGTGAATTGTGAGGAACTAAGCCTGGCTGCAAATTAAAGAGCATGATTATAGTATGTTCGTCAATATTGAGCTTCGGATTATACCGCTGTGTCATTTGTATCAATATACCGCTGTGTCATTTGTATCAATATCTCTTCTTCGTGATCTTTTTCTTGGTATCTTATCTACTATCTACTACCACTATAAAAGAAAGAAAGGGCAGATCCAAATCACAATCCAAACTGTTTAATCATCTGTATTAATAAAAGCACGAGATGACAGTTTAATCATCTGTACTAATAAAAGCACGAGATGACAGATTCAACTATAGATCTGGAGCGTCTAATCACGTCATTAACGGTGTAAGTACGTTGTTAACGAAACTGAGCAACGAAACTCATCCCTCGGTAACCAAACCCCCGATATCAATCCCATCGCCGCTAATAACGAAACCTCCCCGGGAACCGCTCGCGCAGCCATCGCTCGCCCCTGCGCCCGTGCCGCTCGTCCTAGCCCCCGCTGGTGCCGCCGCTCGCCTCCGCCCCGCCGGTGCCGCCGCTCGCCGCTCACCCCCGCCAGCGCCGCCGCTCGCCCCCGCGCCGCTCGCCTCCGCCCCGCCGGTGCCGCCGCTCGCCGCTCACCCCCGCCGGCGCCGCCGCTCGCCCCCGCGCCGCTCGCCTCCGCCCCGCCGGTGCCGCCGGTCGTCGCTCACCCCCGCTCGCAGCTCGACCCTGCCCCCGTCGGTGTCGCCTCTCCCGTTCGCCCGCTCGGCCCGCCCCTGCCTCGCGCAGCCTCCGCTCGCTTGGCGCTCGTCCCCGCACCACCCGCTCGTCCGCTCGGCTCTCCCCCGCCTCGCGCATCCGCTGCTCGCCAACTGGCGCGCCGACGACACCCGTAGCCTTTTTGGTAAATCGTGTTTCGGTATTTAAGTTCAGTTATATGCTTGTATTGATCCGTACAAGTTTCCTCCCTTCGTTGCCGGTCTCATCTGATGGTGTTCTTCAAGAGACAGTTAAATGTTTCGACATGGATCTTCAGAGACAAAGTTCTGCACTCACATGTCGTAGTTTTTGTTTTATGTTCCACATCCGTTTAGTTTTGACTGTAGCTACCTGATAAACTGTGGAGGACTAGGGCCCTAGAAAATTAGAAAAATTATTATCGGAACTGCAGTTTATGCATGTTTGATTTTGAAGCTTCTGGTTGGCATTTGTCCATCATCTTTTCATAGTTGCTGATGCGCCAGTATTCTTAAAACTTTGTACGCCTACAAAGCTGCAACACTGAGTGAGAATAATTGTCCTGTGGCACATAATTCAGAGTTTCACCTTTTAATACTTAAGAAGTGTCATTTTATTTGAAATTTGTACAAATACATGCTTCTGGTCTGAGTCAGCACAACTGCCCTACGATGCAAAATTCAGAGATTTGCTACACATTCAGATTACTGCAAATGTCATAATTGCAAATACTTTTAAGGCATGCCACGTAATTGCAATAATTATCAATAATAAAGTCTCATATATTTTGTAATTTTTGGGTCCTTCGATCAGTCTATTCTGCGACAAAGGTCCCATTCATCTCTGGCAAATTCCGCTACAACCTCAACTGTACGTGTGCTTTAATTTATTTTCGTGTTGTTTTCTTGGGCCTTAGTGTTTTGTTTCTTGGTTGTTTTATGAACCATCACAATTAAGCCCCTGTTAACAATTTCAAAGGTGTAGGTTGGTCTGCAGCTC
This sequence comes from Hordeum vulgare subsp. vulgare, assembly GCF_904849725.1. Classification (NCBI taxonomy): domain Eukaryota; kingdom Viridiplantae; phylum Streptophyta; class Magnoliopsida; order Poales; family Poaceae; genus Hordeum; species Hordeum vulgare. The sequence goes on from NC_058519.1 coordinate 57,326,423, forward strand.
ATGTGAGCAGAACTGAAGCACACTTTAGTCTATCCATGAGAAGTTGTTGTCGTCCTCCTCGCTGCCACCGCCAGAGCCGAAACTTGGAGGTAAGCCTCTTCTCCCCCCTCTGAGTTCTTCCCCTTTGCTTTGGACGATATATGTTCATGTCATTACTGTTCATTAATATCTTCTATTGTTCTAGCTGATAATCTTGACTTTTCCGGTGCTCATGGAGGTAGCTAAGGTATACCTATGATGTAGTCGACGAGGAGGCTTACCTATGATGCCCGTGCAATTGAAATGTTTGCAGGCCAGCCTATGATGTCAAGTTGGAGGCTTACTTATGATGTTTGGTTGTTGTACACGGAAATTTTGTGGGATTTGCTACACATTCAGATTACTGCAAATGTCATAATTGCAAATACCTTTAGAGGCATGCCATGTAATTGCAATACTTATCAATAATAAAGTCTTATATATTTTGTCATTTTCAGGTCCTTCGATCGGTCTATTCTGTGACAAAGGTCCCATTCATCTCTGGCAAATTCCGCTACAACCTCAATTGTACGTGTGCTTCAATCTATTTTCGTGTTGTTTTCTTGGGCCTTAGTGTTTTGTTTCTTGGTTGTTTGATGAACCATCACAATTAAGCCCCTGTTAACAATTTCAAAGGTGTAGCTTGGTCTGCAGCTCATGTGAGCAGAACTGAAGCACGCTTTAGTCTATCCATGAGAAGTTGTTGTCGTCCTCCTCGCTGCCACCGCCAGAGCCGAAACTTGGTGGTAAGCCTCTTCTCCCCCTCCGAGTTCTTCCGCTTTGCTTTGGACGATATATGTTCATGTCATTATTGTTCATTAATATCTTCTATTGTTCTAGCTGATAATCTTGACTTTTCCGGTGTTCATGGAGGTAGCTAAGGTATACCTATTATGTAGTCGACGAGGAGGCTTACCTATGATGCCCGTGCAATTGAAATGTTTGTAGGCCAGCCTGTGATGTTAAGTTGGAGGCTTACTTATGATGTTAGGTTGTTGTACACGGAAATTTTGTGGGATAGTTTGCAGATTGGGAGTTATGTTTTTTTGGTTGGTTTTTTAGATTGTTGTAGTTAAAATATGAGATGGAAGGCACACATTGAATACCGAGCTATGTTACAAATTTATAGATGGCCAGTCTATAGATTATAGGTATGAGTGGACTAAGTGAGAAAATACATGATTGTAGGTTGCTAATTATGCGTCTGTGTTCATGTGTGCGTGTTGTTATTACTGGAAGAGGTGGATTAGGGTGCACTGTTGAAGCATTTTGATTGCCCCGAGAGAAATGAGTACACTGCAACAAACAACGGTTTGCTTACTAACCTCATAAATATTTCAAGTGTAAGTCTCTAACTACATGAATATTGGTGTGCATGGAGCATTTTATTTCAAGTGTAAGTCTCTAACTATTCAGCATTCACAACATGGAGCATTTTATGGATTATGATTCTCCGAGTACAGCTACATTTAGTTCCCACTACTTGTAACAACCAGGCTGGACTGTTTTGTGTTGACTGCTGTCAAATACATGAACCTGAATGCTCATATATGCTTTGTATTTAATGTATACTTGTGTAGAAAAATAAAGTGGGTCTTCAACTGTTCAAGACAGTTATGGCTAATGCTAGCTTCAAAATGAGTCCCAGGCTTAACTGTTAATGTGCAAGCAAAATAGTAATAATTACTCATGCACTTAGAGTAATCTATTCTTCTGGAAATTATACAATCAATTAATTACTGTGCCTTCTGCTGTAGCGATTCTGAGAAAAAAATAATCATAAGGAAAGGTTCTATGCTCTAAACTGGAGTGAAACAAACACTATGCAGGGGACATTTGAATACTTCGCTGAAATGCCAATTATTGTTCTCTAAATGATAGTAAGTTTGATGCCATCTGGGCAATCAACTAAAGTCACAAATTATTGTTTTTGAACCAAATAAGGTAGATTTATTATTTATCATGACAACCAAACATGTTACTGTAGAAAAACAAGTTTGACTAAACTGAAGAACTGAACTGAAATCAGGAAAGAAAACATGGCGCAGAACTGCTAATACTTGTGTTGCATAAATCTGTAGGTAGCTCATTATTTGCACTGGTAAAGAATGTGGTGCTAAGTTCTAACATAGGCTACAAGAGCAGGAGCATGCCCATCGAGTTGTCGGGGTGCTCCAGCGTGGGGTGTTTATCGGGACGGTCACGCTCATGGGCCACTCGCTGTAGTTAGACTGTTGGACATGCCTGCCTAGGCGTTTTGGCTTTGAGGACGGTGTCGTGGACGTATGCGCTCATGTGCTCTCTGGTGGCAGGGCGATCAATGCTGGTTCTGCTCGAGTCCCTCCGTTGCCTCGGGTGAGGCCTCAGCTCCCCGCCTCCTCGTCCCCTCCTTCGACTCATGCATCTGATGCATTAGCTTGAGATAAGCCATTAGCGTATGGTGTGGAGGTGGCTCTGACAGCATGAGGTTGTGGTTTATTGGGCTTATAGTTTCGACCTCATTCAGTAATATGGAATGTATGTTTTGTTTTCTGCTATAGAGTTTTTTTCTACGCACTATGAGCTATGTTATTATTTTTTTTGGCAGCACACACTTCCACAGATGTCCACTTTTATGCAGCGGTATAGAAGGAATTACTGTGGGGAATTTTTTTAATACGTATTTGAAGGAGTGACGCATCCAGTTGACTCCCAACAACCAAGGCTTCACAGTAAGCTCAAATGGGAGGGGCTAAAACTCTGATCGTTTCCTAAAAAATTCTGTGAACTTCATATGGGCCTGAACTATAGGATTTCTTGCTTTATTGAATTATCTTTTCACATGGATGTTGCGTATTTCTTCAGTTGTCCTCAACAGGTCTAGAAGAATGTTTTTGACATGGTTAGAATAGTTTGAGCCCCTCGCTTTTGTATTGAAAAGATAGAGCGGAACCTGAAACACTACAACATTAGCTTTTGTAAGAATCAGCGGAAATTCATATTGCGCGAGCCCTAAGATAAAGAATGGTCGCAAATATTGTTTATGTCTCTGGGAATATAGTGGTACTATTACGCCGTGTTCTTGATCTTAATAGTCAACTGCTTCGGCATGCATGGTAGAGCAAACAAGAAGCTAATCTGCTGTTACTAACAGCTGGCAACCTAATGAATGAAGAAATTCACAAGATTACGCTAATCCTTTCATCCTCGCATCTCATAGGCTTGCACGTCCTCTTAGTAACTGCTCATCACAGCCTCCCCCCGAAAGGCCGCCCACTCGCCGCGCTCGCCCCGCCAGCGCCGCTCGTGACGTTCGCTGTGCTTGCCCGTGCCGCTCGCCTGACCTGCAAGAGATCAACCGGTCCGTCTTCTTCCAGGTTGCCATCCCTGGGGACGTGGATGCATGTGGGGCGCCCAACCGTCGGTGAACGAGGCCGCGCGTGTGAGGCTCTCCCGGATTCTCTCCGGTCATGCACTCCTTGCAGATGTGCTGCAATGCGTCTATGAGACCGTGGCCGCGGTGCCCTGGTCCTCACCTCCCGTTTGTATCTCCATTTTGTCCAAAGTAGCTCTGGGGTTGCAAGGTCTGATGATCCTGACAAGATTAGGATCAGGCGTTGGTGAGATTGGACTCCGAAGCTAGCCTTCGTTGTCGTCTCTCTGATGCAACACCCTTAATCCTCCGTTGAGAGGCACTTTCACGAGACTACTCCCGCGTCTCTACCGGTCGCACCGCCTCGAGCACCTGCAGATCCGTCCACCTGCGCCGGCGTGTCAGACATCGACGGGATCTTCATATGGTCAAACTGCATGCCTTCTCATCTTCTCCAATAACTGAGACCAATGGTGATATCTGACTGTCGGTGCACACTCAATGAGCAGACTTTATCTCATCCTCCTTGATACGCATCTAGCCAGTAAGTCTTTATCTAGCATCTGCACAGATTCTCTAACTTGCTTATAACACACAACCGGTGTCTTCATGTCAATGTTACATGATATATGTGTTGTGTGGCGTCAGGCCAAGCATCATGGCATTAATCTCATGCGTGGATGCCTTCTTTTTCTGTTTCCTTAGTATTTATAATGCTGACTTCATCCTCTTTTTCAGGTTGGGTATCTCAATCATCACATATTGAAAGTTACATTGGACACGTATATAGTTCCTAAACAATTTTTCTTTTGTCCAGTTTTTTCTTTGGTGTTGTACTTTTATCAGACTATATTTTCTACTTAAACCCGAGTTCAAAAAAGTAGAAAAAATGAGATCAAAGAAAATTCCAAAATGTGACAAATGCTTGAGTTTCTTGCAAAATTTCAGCCAAAAATAACATTATTAGAGGAGCTCTCACGAAAAAACACAAAATCACTGCTCGCGTCCGGCGGCGCAGCCTCTAGATTCGGCTACCCCTATTCTCGCTGTTGCATTTGGCACATCTTAGTTCTTTACGAAGTTGCCTCTGTTCCTTTCTGATGTCTCTTTGTCTTCCTCTTCCCCTTTGTGCAATCTATATCTTGATGTCTACTCATCTTGCAGGTCTCGTTCACTAGGCTGCTCGTGTCATTCCTACGGTCAGCTGCTACGCCCGCCTCAAGTCGCAGCAAGACGCCATTGGACATGATTGTAACACCTCTCTCCCTCTCATTCTCTTCTTTTTGTTGTTTGTTTTCTAAATCTCATATAGATCATGCAGCTTTTGATACGCCAAAACGCTGAATCATGTGCATTATGTTATCCAAGCAGGTTTCTTTCCTTTATCAACTGACTGACAATATAGATTAAGGAACACACACCTTCATTAGAGATGCAATTGTTGTAGTACAGACTTTTTCGTTACCGCTTGCTCCTACAATATTGACAAGCATTTCATAAGAGAGATAAAGTGTTTCCTAAAAATCATACATCTATGTGGATTGAACATACCATCATTAACCACACAAATAGGGGAACCATCGAGGCCTTTGGATAACTTCAATAAATGCATATCAATACAAACTTATGAAGTATATTCGTTGGAGAAATATTAGTGTTGAAGTCAAATAATATGCCCAGGCATCATGGACATATTTTTCTTTTGTATTGTTCTCTCTTGATTGTTGCTCGTCTAGGTTGCCGGTTGGGAAGAGGTTTGGTGGCGGCAAAGACGAGAACAAGGGGAAGCCGAAGTCCCCTGGATGTCGTGTTCATCACAGGTGCTCTATCTCTTCCATTTTTCATTTTTTGTACTTTATCCTAGAAAGGCTTTTTGTGGAAAATTAGGTTCAAAACTCAAATGTAGATTATAAACTACTCTTTTGGCTTTTACTGCTCTGCCCTTCAAATTGTTTTAAGAAAAACTGAAAGATAAATACAATAATTATGCATCTCATTATTCTAGCCAATTCGAAGCTTTGTCCCAAGTGCAAGCAAACCGTTGAAAAAATAAATACAGTATGAACTGACAAATCAACTAGGAGCCTGTTGATCTCCGAGTCTTTGAAACTTGATTATTATAACTATCATTATAACTGTCTAATAAGTCAGTATTGTTCAAGGCTTTCTGAACATGCATATTAGTACATACACATACAAGTTTGGTGTTATGGTTCGCTGAAATATTTGTAAATGTTTGACAAATTCGAGCCAGGATGCCGCCGTTTAGTTCTATGAACATGCTTTGTTATTAGTAAAGAAATGTCTGTTAGGTTGGCTTTGCAATTGCTACTTCACTAGCTCACCTTAACCTTAGAAAAATGGGGTTACAAGACAATTGTATTTTTATTGTTCACTATCCATCACAAAACTGAGCGTGAAATTTACGCCTCTTTCGTGTCTGCATTAGTAGCTTTCAATTGCATACAAATTTAATGACCATTTTGTTATCCAATCACTAATAAGGTTATGTTGTTAACACATAGATCTATTTTTACCAGTTGAAGAATCTTAACACCCAACTTATTTGAAAACTTAAAATAGATAGCATACAATTTTTTCTATTTGTGTCGGGTATACTATGAAATATCAACTATTATAATTTTTACGGATGCCTATATTTCTCAAAAGTTTCTTGCTGAACACGTACTTTTTTTCTTGTTGGCTCCATATACTATATTTCAGACGATCTTTATAATTTTATTTGGTGTATAATTTAATTAGGTGTTTAAATGGCCTTGGTTATCCCAATATGTAGTAAACACTTTTTGTCTCTTATTGTGTGGAATATTTTTCCTTGTTGGCTTCATATACTATGCATATGTATTTTTACCTATGGTCTGCTACTAAACTATCTATGTTAAACAAAGGATGTCATCCCCATAGTTGTAGGCATCCCTAAACAATAGATAATGTATTTGGACTGGAAAAATTTGTGACATATATGGGGATAGGGAGTTGGGGTTGGAAGGATCGGTTTAGCTATTAGTGACTTTTTATGCTCTTTTTGAACATGACAAGAAAAGTTGAATGGCATGTGCACATATTGGTGCCATGCTTTTGAAGCGTTGATGCAGACTAACAAGCATTTGTGTCGTAAAGCAATAAAAAGGTATTGTATATACATGTTTCTAGCCTTTTTCCTATTTTCATTCCCATTTGTTTATCCGGGCACTTGCTAATCTTACAAGCTATCTATTGTATATTGTCATGATGCCTTTGTTGCATTGAGATATACACTGAGGTGATACCATGTTGATTTGCATGTAGGGTTCTGAAAGGAATGAAATTACGAGGCAATGTTGATTTGCATGTTATGCATCTTGACCAACTTATTTGATGATGTTTAACTCCTGATTCTCTCATTCTTCTGTACCAGTTGCTAAATGAGGCTGGTTTCTCCTGTCAATTATAGGTGTAAAATAAAGTCACAATATGACCAAGCAATGAAAAAAATGCTACCTTCATATGATTGTCAATCTTTTTAACTAACCGTCTCATGCAATGGAGTAAATGTATTCACAGCATGATGTGCACATACTCACATCTATAGTAGCTTATATCGGATGATGGTGAGGATAGGGTCGGACATGTACCTACTTGTGCGGTGGCATGAAAGGTCCCCTCCGTTTGCAATGCAAACAAAAAGGCATTGTTGACTGAATTCAAAAGAACATGCACCACTCAAATCTAAGAAATCACCCCTCCCCTCTTTCCTTGCAAGGTCAATCCAACAAGCAAGCCATTTCCCTCGCTAGGTAAGCAGGTGCATTAGATTGTTCTCTTGGAGGAAAGAATTCTCAAATGTACTAGATTGAGCAATATAGTTGCGGGCTTCAAAGATTAATGTTGATTAATGTTCTTGCGTTTGATTCGAAATATATCACTAGACTCAGTGAACCTATGACTATATATTTTATCTATAGAGACATTTGATTGTCTTCTATATGTGACATACTATAAGACTATGAGATGGCTCCTAACTAAGATGAATGAGAAAATTTCATGTTGTGGTTACACGTGCGTTGCACGTGCAATGTTACTAGTACTATAAAAAGAGCAAGTTGTCAAGATCCAACACATCAAGTTTTGATTATTGCCAAAAGTTACTAGCTTGAAAGTGGACACCAACACATATGCACACATGCAAGTTCGGATTATTTTCAAAATCATTTGTCTACCAATCATGGGATATAGGGTGTTGGCGTGGAAACTACCATGTCGACAACTTCAAGTAATTATCAAAACTGCTAGCTTTAAATAAAAATCAACACCAATACATCTCCTTGATAGGAAAATATTCTTATATAAAGCAAACGCTTCCGAGGAAACATGGAAATTACTGTCTGGTCATGTTCATCATGTTAAGTTGATTCACGTTCGTTACTTTGATATGTGGGTGGACCGATGCTAAGGTGTTATTCTTACTTCAACAAGCAACCCACTTATGCTTACCCTCTCTCACAAGCATCCACAACTATGAAAGAAGAATTAAGATAAATCTAACCATAACATGAAACATATGGATCCAAATCAACCCCTTACGAAGCAACACATAAAATAAGGTTTAAACTCATATCACTCTTGCAACTCATCATCTACTTTTTACTTTACAATGCCTTCCCTCAGACCCATAACATGGTGAAGTATCGTGTAGTCGACGTTCACACGACACCACTAAGAGAAGCAACAACATACACATCATAAAAATATCGAACGAATACCAACTTCACATGATTACTTATAACAAGACTTCTTCATGTCCTCAGCAACAATAATAACTAATCACACCTCATTAACATGTTCAAGATCAGAGGTATAATAATAGTAGTTAAGTATTTGAACATAATATTTTTCACCAAGTAATCTAACAAGCATCAACTACAAGATGTAATCAACACTAGTAGTAACCCACATGTATCAATCTGAGGTTTTGAGGCAAAGATTGTATACAAGAGATGAACTAGGGTTTGAAGATGAGATGGTGCTGGTGAAGATGTTGATGAAGAATGGTCCTCCCACGAAGGAGGAAGCGTTGGTGATGATGATGACTTCGATTTCCCCCTCCCGAAGAGGAATTTCCCCGACAGAATCTCTCTACCAGAGAGCAAAAGGGCCTCTCCCAGGTTTCTGCCTCGAGACGGCGGCGCTTCGTCCCAAAAGTATCCTTATGATTTTTTCTAGGTCAAAACACACCATATAGGAGAAGAAGGGGCCGGGAGACCAGCTGGTGGACCACAAGGCAACATGGCGCGCCTAGGGGGGTGGGCGTGCCCTGTTGGCTCGTGGCCAGCAGGTGGCCCCCTGGTATATCTTGGACCAATAATTTATATATTCCATAAATATTCTCCGTGAAATTTCAGGTCATTTGGAGTCCAGTAATTTTTCACCCTTTTTATTGATTTTCAGGTCCAGAATTCTAGTTTTCAGTATTTTCCCTCTTTGTGGTGTACCTTGCATATTGAGAGAGAAAATACATAAGAATTGTATAATAATGAGGAATAGTGTACAATAATATCGTAGATATCAATAAAAATTCATGATGCATGATGGACGTTGTCGGGGGGATAACCCCGGGGTAGGCTCATCAAGCCTGTTCCTTCATTTCCGGCCCAATGGGCATGCACGTATACAGATTCCCAAGGCCCAAGTCTTCTAGCCGGCTAGGCAGCGCCTACCGGCTAGAGGACGAGGCGGCCATCCCTCTGGCCGGCCAGGCAACCCCAGCCGGCTAGAATCGAGGCGGCCTCCTCTTCTGAGCCGGCCTGGTCCCGCCAGCCCGGCTAGGGAGGAGGCAGCCGCACATAAGCCGGCTAGCCGGCCGAAGAGCACAAGTCACATCAGATCGTAGGTCAGGATAAGACCTTACGATTAAAGGTAGCTACGCGTCAGCAAAGGTACTGGATCGGGGCGCCCGGCAGGTACGAGCGTCGGCGGCCACGCTGCTGACCTACCCCGGCTCTGATCCATCACCTAGCATAGTGTCGGACCGTCACACTCCCACTCCATTACTCCACTCGGCGTGGGGAACATTGGAGGCGGCCGTACTACCTGCCCATGACGAATCTCACGGGGAGACGCTTGACGTACAACGCGTGCTCAACGTCAACCTCACGCGAGAGCCTCATTGGCTAGCCGGCGGGTCCCACTGCCAATCGAGACCATGCAGCCGACGGGCCCCTCAAGCGACAAGACAAGACTCTTGTGGGCCCCTGGCCAGCCGGCGAGGCTGCCAGCCGGGTCCCACCCTTGTACCCTTTATCCATATTGTAGGCCGGCGGGTTCGTCTATAAAACCCCCTGGTCGCCCTCCATGCAGGGGGGCGATCATTCAACAGTCAGACAACACATCACATTCACCAACCACCGAGAGAGAGGCAGAGACGAGCCGTCTGCTCCCCTCTTCCTCCTCCCAACACAGCTCGAGGAGCAACATTGTACTTTGTTCATACACATCAAACACTCCGGCAAGATTAGGGGTATTATCTCTACGGAGAGCCCTGAACCTGGGTACATCGTGCGTCCCATGCGTGTACCAACCTTGTTCCCAGCGTCCACCTTTGTCCCTTCGGTTCTCACCGACTTTAGCCTACCTATGTCATATGTTGTGAGTATTCACCGACATTTGGCGCCCACCGTGGGGCCGACCGCGACATCGGCTGGCTTTACGCGCTGGGCGGGGCCCCGCACCTACACCACTGGATGCATCGCGTCCGGATCAGTTTGCATGCCCGTGGAGCCCGCTTTCGACGAGGCAACACCCATGATGATCGACGTCCCCATCCGCCATGTGGATTCAGACGAAGATTCTGATGACGAGGCGCTCCCTAGCATCGTCGTCGCTGCTATGGAGAACCTCAGCGTTCTCTTCAGCGACCTTCGTCTCAACGACGGCCCGCGCTACTTCGGCGAGGACTTCGACGTTGAGGCGCTCTGCGCCAGCTTCAGCAGGCTCTCTATCGCTGAGATGCCTGCCCACGACGTATATCCCAGCAACGTCCCCATCTTTGACGGCCCTCCGCCGTCGGTGGGGTTCTTCACCCCATACCACGTTGCTGCCGTCTCCAACACCGTGGAAGTGATGGTTATCAGTGCCGGCACCGGCACGGCTCCCGGCAAGGCCTCAGCAGGCGCTGGCGAGCCCGCTGCTGCCACTGCCGATATTCTTCGGGACGCCATCGCCGGCCTGAAGACACCCGTCACCAAATCCGCAAACCCTGCTGACGCCCGGGCTTCGCTGGAGGAGGCTCGCAAGCGTATCCTGGAGGAGGGCATCGCTGTAGCTTCGACGAAACGTCGGTTGGAGGCTACGCAACGCGAGTATAACTCCGCATACGGCCTTACTCCAATTTCCGAGGCCCCTAGCCGGCTTGGATCGGTCCGCAGCCGCGGCCGGTTCATCGCCGAAGTCCTCGGCGGCGATCTGCCCACCTACGAGACTCCTGCGGACAACATGCGAGCGACGCAGGGAGCCATGGAGGAGATGGCAAGCCTGGAAGGCGAGGAGCGCGCTTTCCAGGAGAAGCGGGTCAAGGACCTCCTTGACGCCGCCAACCAGCAACACGCTCGGCTTGACCCCAGTCAGGCTCAATCGGAGTCCCCGGGACCCAACTCAGGGGCACGCCGCAACCCTAGCGGTCAACATCATGCAGAAGGATCTTCCTCGCATTGCCCTTCCGTCCGGAGGGGCGAGGGAAGCCAAGACCGGCGCTCTGAGCGCCAGAGCGAGCACACTTCGGGCTTGCGTCGCGGAGGCGACGAGGATGATTCAGAGTGTGAGATTCTTCCCCCACGAAGAACTCACGTCTCTGGCTCACGAGGCGCCTCCCCTCTCGCCACCAGGGCTGGCGCTCACGCCACCCAGGATGAGCGGGACGCCCGCTGATGTCTCATTGTCCTGGCCCAGTCAGCCCTCCTAGAGGAAGACGGTCCCTTCAGCCCCCGGATCGGCGGGGAGCCGTTCCCCGGAGGTTTCACCCTACCTCGGGACACGCCAAAATACAATGGCACGGCCAAGCCAGAGGACTGGCTGATTGACTACACCACGGCCGTCGGCATTGCCAGGGGCAACAAGCGCGTAGCAGTCCGCTACGTGCCACTCATGTTGACCGGCTCGGCCCGGACTTGGCTTAACAGCCTCCCGGCCGGCAGTGTCAACTCCTGGGTGGACTTCGAGGAGGCGTTCGTCCGCAACTTCACTGGCACCTACAAGCGCCCTGGCCGGTCCCACGAGCTGGCCATGTGCGTCCAGAAGGCCAACGAACCCCTTCGCGACTACGTCACCCGGTGGACTGAGCTCCGTAATTCCTGCGAGGGGGTGCATGAGGTACAAGCCATCCAGTACTTCATCACGATTGCCGAGACGGCACGCTCCTTGAGCACAAGCTCATGTGCACCGAGCCCACCTCTCTGGCGGTGCTCATGGCCAAGGCGGACAAATACGCCACGGCCGACTCAGCGATGCGCATCAAGGTGACCGCCTCAGACAAGGTTGTGCCTACGCCGGCTACTCCCAAGCCGGCTGGTGACAACCGAGGCGGCCAGAACAACTACAAGCGCAAGGCGGATCAGATGGATCCCCGCTCCAACAACAAGTTGGTGGCCAGCGTGGAGGGCGAAGCATCGGCTCCTCAAGCCGGCCCTCCACGAAAGCGTCCCAACAAAGGCAACACCAACTGGCTGCCCAAGCAGTCCTTTGAGCAGCTGCTCGACGCCCCCTGCAAGATACATTCTCGGGCGCATCCGTCTTCCCACACCCTTCAACAATGCAGCTTTGCGCGCCGGCTGTCGCAAGGGGATGGCCTGCCGGCTCCTCCGGGTGCGCAGGCGGCCCCTCGTGCACCGGCTCCCAACCACGCTCCGGCTCCGCCGCCGCCGCCTCGCGACGACGGTCATCACCAAGACGACTACCCTCATCAAGACGGAGCGTTCGTCGTCTTCACCAGCGAAGGCGACGACAAGCACAACCTGCGCCAGAGGCGGCGCGAGGTAAACGCCACTGTCTCTCCGGTTCCCCAGTACATGCATTGGTCTGATAAACCAATCACATGGAGCCGGGTGAACCATCCTGCGGTGATGCCCAACCCGGGATCATACGCGCTCGTCCTCGACCCCACCTTCGCCTCCAAGAGGCTCACCTGCCAATTCTCCCGGGTGCTGGCCAATGGCGGCAGCAGCATCAACATCCTCTACCTCGACACTCTCCTCAAGATCGGGCTCAAGGAGACGGACGTCCTACCGACCAGTACTGTCTTCCATGGCATCATGCCTGGGCAGTCCTGCTCGCCTATCGGCAAGATCCAGCTGGACGTCCTCTTCGGTGACAAAGCCCACTTCCGCCGAGAGTCCATATGGTTCGAGGTAGTGGATCTCAGTAGCCCGTATCACGTGCTGCTAGGAAGACCGGCTTTGGCCAAGTTTATGGCTATTCCGCATTACGCCTACCTAAAGATGAAGATGCCGGGTCCCAAGGGCATCATCACTGTTGTTGGCGACTACAAGAAGTCGCTCGAGTGTGCCCAAGATAGCAGTCGTCTTGCCGACGCCTTGGTGATTGCTGAGGAGAAGCGGCAGAACGACCGGCTCGTGGCCCAGGCTACCGAGCAGTCGATGATTCCTTCTCCTCCGTCCCAATCGGCCGACGAGGGCTCTTTCAAGCCGGCTAAAGAGACCAAGCAGGTCCCACTCGACCCTGCCAACCCGAAGCAGTGCATCACCATCGGGGCTGGCCTCAACCCCAAATAGGAAGGCGAGCTCGTCGACTTCCTCCGTGAGAATCGGGACATCTTTGCATGCCCCCAAGGAAATGCCGGGTGTTCCGAGGAAGTACGCCGAGCACAAACTACATGTGCGACCGGATGCGAAGCCGGTGAAACAACCCCTGCGTCGCTTCGCCGAAGGGAAGCGGCGCACGATCGGAGAAGAAATCACCCGGCTCCTTGCAGCCGTCTTCATCATGGAGGTTTTCCACCCGGACTGGCTGGCTAACCCAGTCCTGGTGCTGAAGAAGAACAACACATGGCGAATGTGTATTGATTACACTAGCCTGAATAAGGCCTGTCCGAAAGACCCTTTTGCATTGCCTAAGATAGATCAAGTGATCGACTCCACTGTAGGCTGCGAACTGCTATCGTTTCTGGACGCTTATTCAGGCTACCATCAAATCAAGCTCGATCCAGCTGATCGCCTGAAGACCTCCTTCATCACGCCCTTCGGGGCCTACTGCTACACCACCATGACGTTCGGTCTGAAGAACGCAGGTGCGACATTCCAACGCTGCATGCAGCAGTGCCTACTGCCACAGATTGGCTGAAACATCCACGTCTATGTGGATGACATCGTCGTCAAGACGAAGCAGCACTTCAGCCTCCTCGACGACCTGCGGGAGACGTTCGCCAATCTGCGCGAATACAAGATCCGGCTCAACCCTGAGAAGTGCGCCTTCAGTGTTCCAGGCGGCAAACTCTTGGGGCTCTTCGTGTCCGCCCGCGGCATCGAGGCGAACCTCGAGAAGATCGGCACCATCGAGCGGATGGTGCGGCTGGCTCGAATCCTCGACGTCCAGAAGTTCGCCGGCTGCTTGGAGTCCCTTAGCCGGTTCGTCAGCCGGCTTGGCGAGAAGGCCCTTCCAATCTACCAGCTCATGAAGAAGACAACGAAGTTCGAGTGGAACGACCAGGCGGACGAAGCCTTCTGCGACCTCAAGCGGGTAACCTCGAGCCTGCCGATCTTGGCAGCACCGTCTCAAAGGGAACCCATAATCATATACATTGCGGCGACCACTCGCGTGGTTAGCGTAGTGTTGGTAGTTCAGCGTAAAGAGGAAGGCAAGGCCCTGCCAGTGCAGCGCCATGTCTATTACCTTAGCGAGGTCTTGTGCGCCTCTAAAGAGAACTATCCACATTATCCAAAAAATGTGTTATGGGGTTTACCTTGCTGCAAAGAAGTTAAAGCAATACTTCCAAGAGCATGCCATCACTGTGGTGAGCACTGCTCCTCTTTCAGAGATCATGGGCAACCGTGATGCCACGGGCAGGATTGCCAAATGGTCCATCGCCATGGCGGACCATGATATTCGGTACGAACCTCGCACCGCCATCAAATCTCAGGTGGTGGCCGACTTCTTAGTCGACTGGGCCGAGACCCAGTTTGAGCCACCGCCTCCAGACTCCATGCATTGGCGAATGCACTTCGACGGCTCGAAGATGCGGACATGGCTGGGAGCCGGCATCGTCCTGACGTCTCCGAAAGGGGACCAACTCAAGTACGCTCTCCAGATCCATTTCGCCGCCTCCAACAACGTTGCCGAGTACGAAGCACTGGCTCATGGCCTCCGACTTGCCAAGGAGATCGGCATCCGGCGGCTCATATGCTTCGGCGATTTAGACTTAGTGGTGCAGCAGGTCTCTGGCGAATGGGACGCCAGGGACACCAACATGGCGAGTTACCGCTTCCTCATCCAGCAGCTCAGCGGTCCTTTTGAGGGCTGTGAGTTTCACCACGTTCCTAGGGCAGAAAATGAGGTGGCCGATACACTGGCGAAGATTGGCTCCACGAGACAGGCCATTCCAGCCGGCGTCTCCCTCGAGCAACTCCATAAGCCGTCTATCAAGCCGTCTCCCGAGTCAGCATCGATCTTTGTGCCGGCCCACTCTACGGTGCAAGCGCCGTCGGCCCCGTCAGTTATGCCAACTGCGGACCCCACGCTGATTGCGCTGACTGCGCCGACTCCAAAAGCGGCACCGACTGAATCCACGGTGCAAGCACCGTTGGCTCCACCAACTACGCGGCTGCACTTCCTATGCTGACTCTATTGGTCCCACCGACTCCAATGGCGGCGCCGGCTATGACAACAACCCCGGCTCTGCCTGGACTCGAATACTCCCAGTGGGTGGACGTCATGGAGGTAGACGATGAGCCGGCTGCCGCGACAGCACCAGAGACGCCTTGTCTCGAGCCCACAACCGCGACACCATCAAGCTCGGGGGCTGCGGAAGCCCCCAACAGTCAAGACTAAGTGGAGGCAACCCTTGTGTCGGCTCCGTCATGGGCTCAAACTATTCTGGCCTTCCTTCTTCGCGGCGAACTTCCTCAGAACGAGGCGGAGGCGAGACAGATCCAGCGTAGGTCCGCCACCTACGCCATCATCAATCGCGAGCTGGTACTACGCAGCGTGACCGGCGTGTTCCAACGCTGCGTCGAATCAGAAAAGGGGCAGGAGATCCTCAGAGACATCCATCAGGGGGAGTGTGGGCATCACGCTTCCTCCAGAACCCTGGTGGCCAAAGCATTCCGCCATGGATTCTACTGGCCCACAGTCCTCGAGGAGGCCGTGGATCTGGTTGACAAGTGCGAAGGTTGCCAGCGCTTCAAGACACAGAGCCACATGCCGCCTTCGGCCCTCAAAACCATTCCCCTGTCATGGCCATTCGCCGTCTGGGGACTGGACATGGTAGGGCCCTTTAAGACGGCTCGCGGAGGGATGACACATCTTTTGGTGGCCGTCGACAAGTTCACCAAGTGGATCGAAGCCAGACCTATCAAAAAGCTTGACGGCCCCGCCACTGTGAGGTTCATCATAGACATCTCTGTCCGATATGGCGTTCGCGACAGCATCATCACCGACAATGGCACCAACTTCGCCAAGGGCGCTCTAGCACTCTACTGTTCCAAGGTAGGCATCCGGCTCGACTTGGCTTCAGTGGCACACCCTCAGTCGAACGGCCAAGCAGAGAGGGCCAACAACCTAATTCTGGCCAGCATCAAGCCAAGGCTGGTGGCACCACTAGTCAGATCAGCCGGCTACTGGATTGAAGAACTGCCGGCTGTGCTATGGAGCCTCCGCACCACGCCTAACCGGTCGACCGGTTTCACTCCATTATTTCTGGTATATGGGTCCGAGGCTATTATTCCCACGGATATCGAGTTCGACTCGCGTCGGGTCACCCTATACGCAGAAACGGAGGTGAAGGAGGCAAGGGAAGATGGTGTGGATCTCCTCGAAGAAGCAAGGGATTTGGCCTTGAGCCGGACGACCATCTATCAACAGAAGCTGAGATACTACCATAGCAAAAAGATCAAGCCTCTCTCTTTCAGGGAGGGAGACTTGGTCCTCAGAAGAATTCAGCGCACTGCCGGCCAGCACAAGCTCTCATCCCCATGGGAGGGACCCTTCATCATTAGTAGGGCGTTGCACAACAACGCTTACTACCTGATCGACGCCCAAAAGCCAAGGAAGCGCAAGAGGGACGACTCCGGCCAAGAAACGGAACGTCCATGGAACGCGGCGTTGCTTCGCCTGTTCTATTGCTAAAAGGTAGGAATCAAGCAAGGGAAAGAGCATGCACATGTATCTTTCTCCCTCTTCAGGGAACAACAACAAATGCAATAAAAAGAGCATGCTTCATGTTTCTTTTTATTGAGAGTTTTCACTCAGTGTACGCCCTCTGACTGGCTTCAATAAGCTCGGGGGCTACACCGCGTACACCTCTTGCTGGCTTTATCAAGCTTGGAGGCTACGCAACACACACCCCTTGCTGGCTTTAACAAGCTCGGGGGCTCGCAAGCCGCTCGGACGCCTTCCCTATTGTAAAAGAACACATAGTGTAACCGGCTGATCCCTGGTCACCTCGTACGAGCATGCGGGCTGGCTCCGGCCGCCTGGTTTGCGAGGTGACGCCAGGTCAGGTCGGATACATGCAAAGTTCGGCTACAAAGGGTCGGCGACTCAGGCTGGCTCGATCATATATACGATCTCATTCAAGCCGACCTCTGATTGGCTTATGTCTTGTTCTTTAAGTCTTGATGGCTTCAAAAAAAGGAGTCAACCAGGAATCAAAAGACAAGGTCATAAGACAACATGCTTGGCAATAGGAATATAATGATGAATATATACATTCACAAAAGCATTGGCCCACGACCCACGTTCATTACATCCCTCCGGGGGTAGAACAAAACACAAAAGGACACCGGCTACGGGGTTGCGACCTCATCGGTCGCCCGCGCCGCTGCTCCTGATGTGGTAGCATCACCATCTCCGGCTACTCCCGAGGCGGTTGCGCCGTCTCCTTCGCGAGGGCTCCCGGCTCCGTCCGCACTGGAGTCGGCGTACGCCGCACCGCTGGAGGCGGCAACAGGTTCCGTAGCCTGAGCCGCCTCGTCGGAGCTGCCGTCAGAGTCATAGGGCTGAAGGCCGTGCAGATCTTCAGTGATCACACCGCCATCTTCATCCCGCTCCAAAACAAAGTCGTCCCAGGCCGTGTACTCGGCGACGGCGCTGGCCCGGGCTACACCGCGTACACCTCTTGCTGGCTTTATCAAGCTCGGAGGCTACGCAGCGCACGCCCCTTGCTGGCTTTAACAAGCTCGGGGGCTCGCTAGCCGCTCGGACTCCTTCCCTATTGTAAAAGAACACATAGTGTAACCGACTGATCCCTGCTCACCTCGTACGAGCCTGCGGGCTGGCTTCGGCCGCCTGGTTTGCGAGGTGACGCCAGGTCAGGTCGGATACATGCAAATTTCGGCTACAACGGGTCGCCAGCTCGGGCTGGCTCGATCATATATACGATCTCATTCAAGCCGGCCTCTGATTGGCTTATGTCTTGTTCTTTAAGTCTTGATGGCTTCGAAAAAAGGAGTCAACCAGGAATCAAAAGACAAGGTCATAAGACAACACGCTTGGCAATGAATATAATGTTGAATATATACATTTACAAAAGCATTGGCCCACAACCCACATTCATTACATCCCCACGGGGGTAGAACAAAACACAAAAGGACACCGGCTATAGGGCTGCGGCCTCATCGGTCGCCTCGGCCGCTGCTCCTGATGTGGTAGCATCACCATCTCCGGCTGCTCCCGAGGCGGTTGCTCCGTCTCCTTCGCGAGGGCTCCTGGCTCCATCCGCACCGGAGTCGGCGTACGCCGCACCGCTGGAGG
Source organism: Hordeum vulgare subsp. vulgare (assembly GCF_904849725.1). Taxonomy (NCBI): domain Eukaryota; kingdom Viridiplantae; phylum Streptophyta; class Magnoliopsida; order Poales; family Poaceae; genus Hordeum; species Hordeum vulgare. The sequence continues at coordinate 57,344,769 of NC_058519.1, forward strand.
CGGCAGCAGGTTCCGTAGCCCGGGCCGCCTCGTCGGAGCTGCCGTCAGAGTCATAGGGCTGAAGGCCGTGCAGATCTTCAGCGATCACACCGCCATCTTCACCCCGCTGCAAAACGAAGTCGTCCCAGGCCACGTACTCGGCGACGGCGCTGGCCCTCACACGAAGCGCCTCCTCCATGCCTTGCAGCTCCGCCTCCGAGCCATCACGCTGGGCGGCAAGCTTGCCCAAGTCCAGGTTCCGATACTAGGACTTGGCCAAGTGTAGGGCCATGTAAGCCCCAGCCCGCGCAGTAGAGGCGCGCCAGGCATCCAGGCGTTCTCCGCCTGCTGCAAGCCAGCGGGCGAGCCGACTCATGGACGCCGGCTCCACGCCGTCCGGCCACAAGGCCACCACCATCGATGAGCCTGTGACCTGGAGCTGAGCCACAGACTCGCCCAGGGCGCACAGGCGGGCCCAAAGGCCCACCCCGATCTCCTCCACGCTCCAGCTGGAGGTAGTGTCTACCTCCTGCCCAGCCGCACGGCGCTCCTCGCGGCTCACCTCGACGGCGGTGTCGGCCGCGACCTGGGTCTCAGGAAAGAGACCTAGAATGGCAGCAGCCAGGACGTAAGAACACAGCAAAAAGAGGAGACGACCAAAAAGACCAAAAACAAGACAAGGAAGAGAGACTCACGATGGAAGGCGCCATCGGTCTCATGGGAGACCTCGAGGACCTCGCGCTCCCGCACCTTACTCGCATGAGTAAGGTGGGCAACCTCCTCCTGGAGAGTCGCCGCAGACTCCAAGGCCTTGGCTAGCTGCGTTTGCTTTTGGACAAGGGCCTCCTCCTTCTCCCTCAAGGCGACGTCCTTGAGGTCCATCTCCTTGAGATGAAGCGATGCGAGGCGATCCACGTCGGCAGAGTAGGAGGCCTCCTTCTCCTGCAACGTGGCACACAGTAGCTCCAGCTCGACCCGGCCGGCCGCCTCGAGCTCCTTCTTCTCCGCATGAAGAAGGTCCAGCTGCTCCTGGAGCTGGTTGCCGGTGTTACGCAGGGCGTCCCGCTCTGTGGCAGCTTCGCCCAGCCGGACTTCGAGCTCGGCGATCCGGCTATCGGCCCCCAGGTGCTGGGTCCGCAGCTCGTTATAGGCCTGCGCCTGAGCATCATAAAGCTCCTGCCAAAAGAGCAAAAAAGGAACATGATTAAGATTCGGCCTGGTTAAGACCTAACCAGCCCGATTCTCGGGGGCTACACCGAGTGGGTGCGCTTGCGTGCCCCCACTAAAGAAACCACACAGGGAAAAGGGCCTCCAAGAGATTCAGACCGGTCGACGATCGACCGGCCCAATTCTCGGGGGCTACACCCAGTGGGTGCGCTGTCGCGCCCCCACTAACGCAAAAGGAAAAGAAAAAGTACAAAAAGCCAAAAAAGGAAACACCTACCTGGGTGCGGGCCTCCAGGCGCTCCATATCGTTGCACACCACGCGAGCCGACTGCTCCACCTTGGACCGGCTGCTGGAAAACATCATCACCAGCTCCGGTACGCCGGAAAGCACGGTGCTAGCGGGCAGCCGCAGGCGGGCCAGGTTTGCCGCCCGCTATGTCCTCATGGGCCGGCTCCCAGCCCGACCCTCAGCTCCCGACGCAACAGGGCCGTGCTGGGGAATGACGATGGCACCGGCTCCTGGTACCGGCTCGGCAGACGGCTTTGGCGCCATCCCGGCTGACGCTACCTCCTCCACGGGAGGCAGATGGGCCGCGTCTAGCGCATCCATGGTCGCCCCTGGGGCATCAGGGGCCGTGTCCGGCACCACTACGTCCAGCTCTGGCGCGTCGGGTGCCGCTTCGGCCCTGGGAGAGTCAGGGACCGTTTCTAGGTCCACCTGCGCAGAGGCTTCCGGCCCTGATGGCTGGCCCCCCTCAGCCCTTGGGTCCGGCCTTGAGGCGGCCTCGCTAGCTGGATCCTCCGCACGAGCATGTGCGGAGGGGTCATGTCTAGCCTTCGCACGCTTCTCCACCTGCCTCTTGACCCGGCTGGGGCGAGGCTGGCCCACGGCGGCCTTCCCCACAGCCGTGTCCCACCGGCGCTTGGACTTCGTCTCAAGCTCCCTCTGGGCAGCATCAGCTGCTGCCCAGCCAGCCCGCTCGGCTGCGGAGGCGGTGTCTTCATCCACATCCCCCGCCTCCATATCAAGCAAAACTCCTAAGGAACAAAGCTCCTCACAAGATGGACGAAGAAAAAGAGGAGGAAATCTTACCCCGCCACCACAGGGACCTGCCTCCGGCCAGCACCGCGGCATCTCTTGACGCCGCCTGCTCACTGTCCGGCTGGAGGACCCGGCGTCGGCCGCTTAGAAGCCGGCCGAGAAGCTGTGGCACCCTTGCCCTTCTTCCCGTCTGCCTCGTCAGCAGCGGTTGCTCCGCCCCTTTGGCGCCTGCCGCGCGTCAGTGGCAGGCTGGTGACCTCCTCCACCCCATCAGAGTCCTCCTCGAAGGCTGCACCAGAATAGAATGAGGCTATCTCATCGTTATCCGTCCAGTCTGCAACGGCAGGCTGTGCGTACTCACCAGATGGCTCTGTCCCTTCCGAATCCAGGGGATTCTCCGAGCCGGCGGAAGAGTCCGAGCGGGACTCAATCATGCCCTCGTCCTCAATCTCCGAGGCGTCGGACACATCCACACTGGGAGCAGGCGGACGGAGGGACCCCTGCAGCTTCTCGTACATTTGCGGAAAGAGGTTCGGTCGTCGGCTCAGCAACACGACCGGCTACAAAGCAAACAACAAAGAGTAATAAGGCCGCTTACCATCGGAGGCAGACGAGTCCTGTTGAAGGGGGACATCCCCCACGTCCATTCCCCGCTCTCATCCATGCGAGCGGTGGAGATCAGATTCACCCTTCGCGCTACTGCGCCTGGGGTGAACCTCTTGGTGGATAGCCAGCACGGATCAAACCGTCCGCTCATCTGGCAGACCAGATGCGGCCGCCTCTGCAAGGGCAGGATCCGGCGGGCTACCATGGTGGTGAGCAGGTCGCGGCCAAGGAGGCCGCCCTTCTCCAAAATATCGAGGTGGGCGCAGATCAGCGCCACCTCGGGAATCGGCTTGGGGGTCTTCGCGTCCCAGTTCCGCCTCGTCGGCGGAGCGATGTCGAAGGGGGGTAGGTTGACGGCATCCAGGGCAGGGTCGGCATTCTTCACATAGAAGAAACCCTTCTGACAATGCTTGATGGATTCTTGCAGAGGCATCTGGGGGAAGCCAGACTTTGAGCGATGGTGCACCAACGCGGCCCCGCACGGCGTCATCGGGCGCGGCCCCGTGAGATTCTCCACCTCGGATTTCTCCATGGCGATGGATTGCTGTTTGAAGAAGAACAGGCTGCACCACAGATCGACGTGAGGCTCGATCCCCATGAAGCCCTCGCACAGGACCACGAAGGCAGTCAGCTGCAGAATGGCGTTCGACGCTAGGTGATGCGGCTGCAGGCCGAAGAAGTGGAGCCATTCGGCGAAGAAAGAGCTAGGCGGAAGCCTGAAGCCCCGGTAGAAATGCTTGACGAAGACCACGACCTCTCCCACGGCAGGTGTGGGAGCGGTATCGACGCCGGGAAGCCGCACCAGAGCTTGGGAGGCCGGGGGCAGCAGTCGGTGGTGATGGAGTGCCTCGATGTGCCCCTCGTCAACATCACTGCCCGACCAGGCTCCCTGCGAGGACGTCTTCTGCGCCGAGGGCTTCTTCGAGGAAGAACCACCAGCCATGGCTGCGGGCGACGATAACCCGAAGGGGTCGGCGGTTTTGCGGCGGCGAAGACGAAGGATGCGAGCTCTTTCTGTCTGGGCGCGGGGAGGAAGAGAGCGCGAATGCGGGGCTAGAAGGGGGGTGAATGGCCTCCTTGGAACTCCCTCGTCCCATTTAAACCCCCATTAAGCGTCGTGGGGAGGGGATCCGGTGCGATCCGGGCCCCCAGTAATCCCGTGTATTACGGGCGGTAATGCTCCCCTAAGCCCGCGCAGAGGATCCCCCGCGCAGAGGCCGAGGGGGCTTCGTGGCGGGACCCAGGGCCCATGCCCGGTCCCTTCATTAGTAATCACCATCATTACGCCAGGCGGGGCCTGGCACGTGGCGTTCTCCGAGCAAGTTGCGACGAGACCGAAGCGTCGCTTTGAAGCCAACCGGTTTCGGAGCCGGCGTCCTTCGTCGCGAATAGCGGCCAAAATATCAAGACAAATTGACAAGCCGGTGAGGCCGCCCGCCCGCAGGCGGCAGGCCTCGCCAACTTCGGGGACTACTGTCAGGGGGATAACCCCGGGGTAGGCTCATCGAGCCTGTTCCTTCATTTCCGGCCCAATGGACATGAACGTATACAGTTTTCCAAGGCCCAAGTCTTCTGGCTGGCTAGGCAGCGCCTACCGGCTAGAGGACGAGGTGGCCATCCCTCTGGCCGGCCAGGCAACCCCAGCCGGCTAGAATCGAGGCGGCCTCCTCTTTTGAGCCGGCCTAGTCCCGCCAGCCCGGCTAGGGAGGAGGCGGCCGCACATAAGCCGGCTAGCCAAGCAGGCTAGCCGGCCGAAGAGCACAAGTCACATCAGATCATAGGTCAGGATAAGACCTTACAATTAAAGGTAGCTACGCGTTAGCAAAGGTACTGGATCGGGGTACCCGGCAGGTACGAGTATCGGCGGCCACGCGGCTGACCTACCCCAGCTCTGATCCATCACCTAGCATAGTGTCGGACCGTCACACTCCCACTCCATTACTGCACTCGGCGTGGGGAACAGTGGAGGCGGCCGTACTACCTGCCCATGACGAATCTCGCGGGGAGACGCTTGACGTACAGTGCGTGCTCAGCGTCAACCTCACGCGAGAGCCTCATTGGCTAGCCGGCGGGTCCCACTGCCAATCGAGACCATGCAGCCGGCAGGCCCCTCAAGCGACAAGACAAGACTCTTGTGGGCCCGTGGCCAGCCGGCGAGGCTGCCAGCCGGGTCCCACCCTTGTACCCTTTATCAATATTGTAGGCCAGCGGGTTCGTCTATAAAACCCCCCGGTCGCCCTCCATGCAGGGGGGCCGATCATTCAACAGTCAGACAACAAAACACATTCACCAACTACCGAGAGAGAGGCAGAGACGAGCCGGCTGCTCCCCTCTTCCTCCTCCCAACACAGCTCCAGGAGCAACATTGTACTCTGTTCATACACATCAAACACTCCGGCAGGATTAGGGGTATTATCTCTACAGAGAGCCCTGAACCTGGGTACATCGTGCGTCCCATGCGTGTACCAACCTTGTTCCCAGCGTCCACCTTTGTCCCTTCGGTTCTCAGCGACTTTAGCCTACCTATGGCATATGTTGTGAGTATTCACCGGCAGACGTATTAGGGGTGCATTCTAGTGGGTTCAATATGGCGGTGCTGTACATCCTAGTGACAGAAAGGGACAAGACACGTCTTTGCATTATTGCCACCAAGGATAAAAGATGGGTATGCTTTATATTAATTGAGTTATTTTTGTCTACATCATGTCATTGTTCTTCAAGCATTACTCTGTTTTACTTAATACTCTAGATGCATGATGGATATCGGTCGATGGGTGGAGTAATAGTAATAGGTGCAACAAGGATTCGACCTATTTGCTTATGGACGTGATGTCTATATATACATGATCATTGCCGTGAATAAAGATTGCATAACTATGTGCTTTTTTACCAATTGCCCAACATTAATTTGTTTGCCCGCTGTTGGGGATATTATCCCGCCATATGATCCGTCCCAAGAGGCTGGGTCAAGATGGTGGCGGCCCTTCGTTCATACTCAAGATTGGCCCTGACCTACGAAGAGGAGGCACAAGGCGGTTTACCAATGAGAGCCGGCAGCGTCCCAAGACACCAAGATGGCGGGTCATGGCCCACAAGGGAGAAGGTCGCCAGGAGTTTCCTAGCTTAAGGAGCAAGGCGATCTAGAGACGTAACGGGTCACGGATCATAATGTGACCCAGACTCTTGTAAACCTAAGGGTCTCGACCTATATATAAAGGCGGGTCTCTAGAGCTGGTAGACTTAAATTACAATCAATCGAGAGCAAGGTCACGCGAAACCGCACCCTTGTAATCAATTTTAGCGTCAATACACACAAAGCATGGCGTAGGCTTTTACCTCCATCGGAGGGGCTGAACCTAGGTAAACTCGTCTCTCGTTCCCAATCAACCCCTTTTAGTCACCACATAGTTGCGATGGCTTCACCACTAAGTCCTTTCATGAGGACATTTGTCGTGACAAAACCACGACAGTTGGCACCCACCGTGGGGCTAGCGCAGGGGGGAGTTGAGTTCTCAAAGGGAGCCCTTCCAGGGTTCGGGAGCTATGCGGTTGGTCCCATGACCAAGAGCCGTCGTGGGAAGTGCTACATCGACAATTCGAGCTGGGGTCCCGAGGCCGGTTCAATCGAATCTGGTTACCGAGCCCCCTTCTGCAAGATTCATGTCTTCATTGGCAAGACCGGAGCACCCGTTCCCGAGCCACACATCTACACCGACATCATCGAGCCGACTTGGTTCGTCCAACCTACCAAGCGTCAGATCGGGCAACGTCACGTCTTTGTTGGCTTTACATAGGGTGTCAACCTCCCGAATGAGCCGGCAACTGGTGGAGACACCCTCGTCAACTCAGACGGCAAGTCATCCATGGGGGACACATATTCGATCTGTCCTCTCTATGAGGGAAGGCTTGGCGGCTTTTGTGAGGCGGCGATTTCTGAAGGTCCGCAAGAACCACCTCACCAAGTCGCCATCTACATGGCGGGAGCAGCGACGACTCAGAATCAGCCAGATGTGGCGACCACCAATGGAGCCAACGGGTTTGAAAAAATGCCGGCCCAAGCCATGACATATCTGATGGTCGAGATGTCAAAACTCGTGGCAGTCACCATGACGGCTGACAATCAGGAGGAAATCAATGTTGAGCTAGCAAAACTGCATGAGGAGATGGCCAAGATACAACGTGAGGTTGACGCTGAGAACACTTGGATGGTGGATCAACGGGTTCAAATTAATGAAGAGGTGGAACACCTGAAGGCTGAGGCATGGCGGCTCGAGCGTCAGGGAGTTGCCTCCGACGCGGTGCACCAGAGGAGGCATGAGAGTCGTATTCCGACCAATCTTAACCCCACTCATTTATTTGATAGCCCACACACGCCTGGTGCGGAGCATAACCCCCTTGTCAGGCTAATCAACAGGTTGAGCTGGTTCAGCACTCGGCTCAGCCTCCACCGACCCAGCCGTCAGTTCAGCATTTCCAAACACCACATGGCCACTTCTCCAACCCCGTAGACAACGTGCTGGTTGCTACCCGCCACTTGGAGTCTCTCCCCATTTGTGGAAACACCCTACTTGAGGTGGAAGCAAGGAACACCATTGAGATGATGAAGACGGCGGTGGTTCAACATGCACAATTTTCTTACAGTCGTGATCGGCTGCACTCCACACCACATGCTAGTCACCCCAAGAGTCGCCATGACGATCCCCCAACGATTTCCAGCAGCGGTCGCCGACAGTAGCCTCAAGCCAACCCACCCGAACTACCAATGTCGAACACTCAGGTGCTTGTGAATGTGGCCCGAGACGCCCGACAGGCACAGGTAGAGGCGGCGGCGATGGCGGGTCAGGTGGTTCTGAATTACGTCCAGCCAGCGCCTGCATATAATGAGTCGGGAGGAAGGAACATAGGTATCCCCTGCTTGTCATTGGCTCTTCGCAACGAGCGCATGCCGAGAGATTTCAAGGGCCATCGCAAGGTGCCCAACTGCACACCCGATCTTGAGCAGGTGCATGGATTGAGAGTTACGAGCTTGCTATGGATATGCTTGATGCTAGTGATGCAGTATGCGCCAAGTACTTCACTATGATGTTGGAAGGGCCGGCTCGCACTTGGTTGAAAAACTTACCACCCAACTCCATCAACACTTGGGAGGAATTGAAGGAGCGATTCATTAAGAACTTTCGTGGAACTTGCAAACGCCCAATAACGATTGTAGATCTACAATGTTGCGTTCAGCGGGCGGATGAGTCGGCCCGCCATTGGACGCGGAGGGTTGCAGAGATTATCCACTCCCCAGATGGTATCACGACGGCTCAAGCCATGTTGATCTTGGAGAAGAACTGTCACTTTCAACCTCTAGTATTGAAGCTCGATCATCTTAAGCAGAAGGTGCAGGATATGGGTGAGTTGATGGACACCCTCATCAGGTATGCCAAGTCAGACGGCATGAAGGATGCCGGCTCCGATGACGATAAGGCCAGTGAAGTCAAGAAAGGAGATGGGACCAAGGGTCACCTCCAAGCTCAAGGACGTAATGGCAACCAGGGAGGTCAAGGAAAGAGAAGGCAACAATACGGTGTGTCTGATTTTGTTGCCAATACCAGCACCGGGCAAAGAAACTAGCGTCGGAATACTGGTCAAAATCGGGGCTTTAGTGGAAAAAACAACGTAATTACGAGGAGCTGCTCAAGGGGCCCTGTCCTAAGCACAGTACCCCAGATGCCCCGTCCAATCACTCTTGGGAAAACTGCTTTGTGATGCAGGAATTTCGTTTACAGGCGTCCAGAGAACACCAAGGGGGAAATGGTGATGGATATTTGGGTCAGTTTGGTCCTGGCGGATCACAAGGGGGCTCGTTCGGTGGGTTCCCTGGTTCCGTCCCTCATGGGCAGCGCGGCTCGAATAATAGCGGTGGACAGCATTCTAGCCAGGGTAACCAACAGTAAAATAATAGGGCGGCTTTCAGCAGCAGAACAACCCAGGCGGTTTTCAGCAGCCGAATAACCAGAGCGGCTTTCAGGGCAACCCCAAGCAACTGAACGGCGGTCAGTATCATGTTTTGACAACTAACACCTGTAAAAGAGACAAGAAAATCAAACAGAGGACGATCAACATGGCTGAGCCGGCGGTTCCTAGATATCTCAACTGGTCTCAATAACCCATCACTTGAAGTATTTCTGATCACTCGCCCCAGATTGATAATCCTGGCGACTTAACATTGGTGGTGGCACCACAGGTTGGGGGATACACCCTCTCTAAAGTCCTCATGGACAGAGGCAGCAACATCAACATCTTGTACTATGATACCTTTCGATGGATGAACTTCTCATAGAGCGACTTGATGCCTTCGACCACAGTCTTTCACGACATTGTCCCTGGCAAGTCAGCGTATCTAGTTGGGAGGATCAAGTTGAATGTGGCTTTTGGCGATGAATCCAATTACAGGAGTGAGGCTCTGATGTTTGAGGTGGTTAAAATCAAGAGCCCTTATCACGCTCTATTCGGGCAGCCAGCTTACGCCAGCTTCATGGCCCGCCCCTGTTATGTGTACGACAAGCTCAAAATGCCGGGTCTTAAAGGTACTATCATAGTCAATGGGAACCGAAAGATAGCACATGAATGTGAGGAAAGAGAAGCCGCCAATGCCGAGTCGGCATGTGCTACTGAAGAGTTGAAGTTTCACAAGGCCAATGTGGACCCGGCCGACATGAGTCCGCTCAAAAAACCAATTGTTGATTCTGAGCCGCCCCTCAAGTTCAAGCCAACAGATGACACCAATCAAGTTGATTTCACCCCGTGCGACTCTTCTAAGCAGTTTACTATTGGGACTGGGCTAGATCCCAAATAGGAAAGCGCGCTCATCGAATTCATCCATGAGAATCAGGACATGTTTGCATGGAAGCCTTCTGACATGCGAGGGGTACCGAGAGAATTTGCTGAGCACCACCTCAATGTGGATCCTAAAATGAAGCCTGTTCGACTGTATCTTCGTCGCTTTAATTAGGAGAGATGTAAAGAAATTGGGGAAGAAGTCACCTGACTCTTGGCCGCCGGGTTCATCATCAAAGTTTTTCATCCTGAGTGGTTGGCTAACCCGATCTTAGTTCTCAAGAAGAACGACACTTTTTGCATGTGCATTGACTATACAGATCTCAACAAAGCTTGCCTGAAGGATCCTTTCGCCCTCCCCCTATTGATCAAATTATTGACTCTATGGCGGGTTGCGAGCGTTTGTGCTTTCTGGATGCATATTCTAGTTATCACCAGATAAAGATGGACAAGGAAGATCAGGAGAAGACGACTTTCATCACTCCCTTTGGTGCTTTCTGCAATGTATCTATGCCTTTTGGGCTTAAGAGCGCGGGGGAGACTTATCAACGTTGTATTCAAACTGTTTGCACGGTCAGATTGGGTGCAACATTCATGCCAACATTGACGATGTCGTTGTAAAATACCAGAAGAAGGAAACACTCTTAGACAATCTCAAGGAGACGTTTGACAACCTTCGCGTGTACCAGATGAAGCTTAACCCGATCAAATGTGTTTTTGGCATTCCTACAGGCAAGTTATTGGGTTTCCTGGTGTCAGTGCGAGGCATTGGAGCTAACCTGGATAAAATCAAGGCGATAATTCGGTAAGCCGGCCAACATCAACCAGGTCCAGTGCATGGTGGGTCGTATTGCGGTGTTCAGCCGTTTCATAAGTCGCCTTGGTGAAAAGGCGATTCCCATTTTGTTTGGACAGATGCAGCCAACGAAGCTTTTGAAGCCCTCAAGACACAACTTGCCGAGCCGCCTGTCCTAGCCGCCCCAATTGATAAGGAACCTATGCTCCTTTACATTGCTGCTAATTCAAAGGCACTAAGTGTGACAGTGGTTGTTGAGCGCAAGCAAGAAGTCAAAGAGTATCCGGTTCAACGGCCGGTGTATTTTGTTAGTGATGTGTTGACTTTGTCTAAGCAATGATACCCCCATTGGGAGAAGTTAGTCTTTGGGGTTTTTATGGCAAGTCGAAAGATGAAGCATTACTTCCAGGAGCACCCAATCATTGTGGGCAGTTCGGCGCTAATTGGGGACATTATACAAAACCGTGAAGCTACTGGGCGGATTGCTAAGTGGGAATCGAGCTTGGTCCTCACCATGTGAAATATATGCCACGCATGACCATCAAATCTCAAGCTTTGGTGGATTTCACCATCGGTTGGACTGAGTTGCAGATCCCAAAAGATAGGCCTCATAGCATGTACCAAACTATTCACTTTGATGGCTCTAGGTAGTTGGAAGGCTGAGGAGCTGGCGTGGTGTTATCTTCCCCACGAGGTGACGAATTTTGCTATGTTTTGTGTCTCATGTTTCCTTGCACCAACAACACGGCTGAGTATGAGGCTCTGCTCCAGGGGCCCAGGATAGCTAAGGAGAGGAACCTCAGTCGGGTCAGATGTTTGGGCGACTCAGTTTTAGTGGCTCAACAAGTCTTTGGAACTTGGGACTCCAAAGATCCACTTGTTGGAAATATGCCCTAGAGGCAATATAAATTGGTTATTATTATATTTTCTAGTTCATGATAATTATCTATTATTCATGCTATAATTGTATTAACCAGAAACTGTAATACATGTGTGAATACATAGATCATAATGTGTCCCTAGTAAGCCTCTAGTTGGCTAGCTCATTGATCAATAGATGATCATGGTTTCTTGATCATGGACATTGGATGTCATTGATAACAGGATCACATCATTGGGGAATGATGTGATGGACAAGACCCAATCCTAAGCATAACACTAGATCGTGTTGTTCGTATGCTAAAGCTTTTCTAGTGTCAAGTATAATTTCCTTAGACCATGAGATTGTGCAACTCCCGGATACCATAGGAGTGCCTTGGGTGTACCAAACGTCACAACGTAACTGAGTGATCATAAAGGTGCACTACGGGTATCTCCGAAAGTGTCTGTTGAGTTGGTACGAATCGAGACCGGGATTTGTCACTCCGTATGACAAAGAGGTATCTCTGGGCCGACTCGGTAGAACATCATCATAATGAGCTCAGTGTGACTAAGGAGTTAGCCACAAAATGATGTGCTACAGAATGAGTAAAGAGACTTGCCGTTAACGAGATTGAACGAGGTATAGGGATACCGACGATCGAATCTCGGGCAAGTATCATACCGATAGACAAAGGGAATTGCATACGGGATTGATTGAATCCTTGACATCATGGTTCATCTGATGAGATCATCATGGAACATGTGGGCACCAACAAGGATATCCATACCCCATTGTTGGTTATAGGCCGGAGAGATGTCTCGGTCATGTCTGCATGTCTCCCGAACCCGTAGGGTCTACACACTTAAGGTTCGATGACGCCATGGTCATAGGGAAATAGTGTATGAGGTTACCAAAGTTTGTTCGGAGTCTCGGATGAGAACCTTGACGTCACGAGGAGCTCCGGAATGGTCCGGAGGTAAAGAATTATATATAGGAAGTGAGGATTTGGTCTCCGGAATTGTTTTGGGCGACACAGGTAATGTACTTGGACCACCGAAAGGGTTTCGGGGGTCCACCAGCCCCAAAGGCTAGCATGTGCCAAAAGGTGGAAGGGAACCAGCCCAGCGTGGGCTGGTGCGCCTCCCACCTAAGCCCAAGGCGCCACAAGAGAGGGAAGGGGGGGGGAACCCTAGTGCAGATGGGCCTAAGGCCCATCTGGGGTGCGCCACCCCCCTCTCTCTTGCCCTGGCCGCCACCATCAGCTCTAGATGGGGCTGCCGCACCCTTTGGTGGTGGGAACCCTAAAGGGGCGCCCCCTCCCTCTCCCCCTATATATAGTGGAGGTTTGGCTGATTTGAGACACACGAAATCTCTCTCTCGGCGTAGCCCTGCTTCTCCTCTTTCTCCTCTCCCACGGTGCTTGGCGAAGCCTTGCCGGGAGACCTCGTAGCTCCACCGCCACCACGACGTCGTGATGCCGGAGCTCTCCCTCAACCTCTCCCTCCTCCTTGCTGGATCAAGGCATGGGAGACATCACCGAGCTGTATGTGTGTTGAACGCGGAGGTGCCGTGATTCGGCACATAGATCGAAACCGACCGCGATCTGAATCGCTGTGAGTACGTCTCCATCGACCGCGTTCATAGTAACGCTTCCGCTTAGCGATCTTCAAAGTTATGAAGATGCTATACAACCTCTCGCATTGCTGGTCTCTCCATAGACAGATCCTTGTATGGCGTAGGAAAATTCTGAATTTACTATGTTTCCCAACAGTGGCATCCGAGCCAAGGTTCTATGCGTAGATTCTATGCATGAGTAGAACACAAAAGTTGTGGGCGCTGATTTTGTCAACTGCTGGCCTTTACTAGTCTTATCTTGATTTGGCGGCATCGTGGGATGAAGTGGCCCAGACCGACTTTACACGCACTCTTACGTGAGAATGGTTCCACCGACAGACATGCACCAGTTGCATAAGGTGGCTAGGGGTGTCTGTCCCTCCCACTTTAGTCGGATCGGATTCGATGAAGGGGGTCCTTATGAAGGGTAAATAGAATTGGCATATCAATGTTGTGGCTGTCACGTAGGTAAGAAACGTTCTTGCTAGAAACCCAAACCAGCCATGTAAAACTTGCAACAACAATTAGAGGACGTCTAACTTGTTTTTGCAGGGTATGCTATGTGATGTGATATGGCCAAAAGAATGTGATGTTGCATATGTGATGTATGAGATTGATCATGTTCTTGAAATAGGATTCATGACTGGCATGTCGATGAGTATGACAACCGGCAGGAGCCATAGGAGTTGTCTTAATTTATTGTATGAGATGCAACGCCATGTTGGTTACTTTACTTTATTGCTAAACGTTAGCTATAGTAGTAGAAGTAATAGATTGGCGTGACGAATTCATGGAGATCATGATGATGGAGATCATGGTGTCATGCCGGCGATGATGATGATCATGGTGCCCCGAAGATGGTGATCAAAGGAGCAAGATGATAATGGCCATATCATGTCACTATATGATTGCATGTGATGTTTATTATGTTTTTTACATCTTATTGCTTAGAACGACGGTAGCAAAGATAAGATGACCCCTCATGAAAATTTCGAGAAAGTATTCCCCTAAGTGTGCACTGTTGAGAAGGATCGTTGTCTGGAAGCACCACGTGATGATCGGGTGTGATAGATTCTAACATTGGCATACAACGGGTGTAAGCCAGTTTACACACGCAAAACACTTAGGTTGACTTGACGAGCCTAGCATGTACATACATGGCCTTGAATACAGGAGACCGAAAGGTCGAACATGAGTCGTATGGTTGATACAATCAGCATGGAGATGCTCACCATTGATGACTAGTCCGTCTCACGTGATGATCGGACATGGGCTAGTCTACATGGATCGTGTAACACTTGGATGACTAGAGGGATGTCGATCTAAGTGGGAGTTCATCAACTATGTCAATCACTATCTTATGTGGAAGATCAACTCCCACTCGATTCATTGATCACTATCTTATGCAAATTAGGTTGTAACTTACACTATAGCTCTACGATATTTGATATGTTCCTAGAGAAAATATGGTTGAAAGATATAAGTAGCAATTATGCGGACTCGGTCCGTTAACTCAGGATTGTCCTCATTGCTAAACAAAAGGCTTATGTCCTTAACGCACCGCTCGGTGTGCTGAACCCCAAGCGTGATCTATGGATGTTGCGAACATCCGACATACACGTTTTTTGTAACTACATGATAGTTCAGTGCATATTGCTTGAACGACTTAGAATTAAGGCGTTAAAGACGTTTCGAACGTCGCAGGACATACGTGATGATCCAAGAGATGAAATTGGGATTTCATGCTCGTGCCCTTGTTGAGAGGTATGAGACCTCCGATAAGATTCTTTGTCTGCAAAAGCAAAGTAGAAGAGCTCAATCATTGAGCATGTGCTTAGATTGTCTGAGTACTACAATCGCTTGAATCGAGTGGGAGTTGATCTTCCAAATGAGACAATGATAGTTCTCCAAAGTCATTGACACCAAGCTACTAGAGCTTCGTGATGAACTATAACATATCAAGGATGGATATGATGATCCTTGAGCTATTCGCGATATTTGACATCGCGGAAGTAGAAATCGAAAAGGAGCATCAATTGTTGATGGTTTGTGAAACCGCTAGTTTCAAGAAGGGAAAAGGCATGAAGGAATACTTCATTAAATGCAAACCAGTTGCTGCTCTAGTGAAGAGACCCAAGGTTGAACCCAAACCCGAGACTAAGTGCTTCTGTAATGAGGGGAACAGTCACCGAAGAGGAACTACCCTAGACACTTGGTAGATGAGAAGGCTGGCAAAGTCGACAAAAGTATATTGGATATACATGATATTGATGTGTACTTTACTAGTACTCCTAGTAGCACCAGGGTATTAGATACCGGTTCGGTTGCTAAGTGTTAGTAACTCGAAATAAAAGCTACGGAATAAACAGAGACTAGCTAAAGGCGAGGTGACAATGTGTGTTGGAAGTGTTTCCAAGGTTGATATGATCACACATCGCACGCTCCCTCTACCATCGAGATTAGTGTTAAACCTAAATAATTGTTATTTGGTGTATGCGTTGAGCATAGACATGATTGGATTATGTTAATGGCAAAAACGATTATTCATCTAAAGAGAATAATGGTTATTCTATTTACTTGAATGATACCTTAAATGGTCTTGCACCTAGAATGAATGGTTTATTGAATCTCGATCGTAGTGATACACATGTTCATAATATTGTTGCCAAAAGATACAAAGTAGTAATGATAGTACCACTTACTTGTGGCATTGCAGCTTGAGTCATATTGGTATAAAATGCATGAAGAAGCTCCATGCTAATGGATCTTTGTACTCACTCATTTTTGAAATGTTTGAGACATGCAAACCATGCCTGTTGGTATAAACGCATGAATAAACTCCATGCGGATGGATGTTTGACTCACTTGATTTTTGAATCACTTGAGACATGCAAATCATACCACATGGGCAAGATGACTAAAGACCTCTTTTTCCAGTGAGATGGAACAAGAATGTAACTTGTTGGAAGTAGTACATTTTGATGTGTGCAGTACGATGAGCACTGAGGCACGCAGTGGATATCATTATGTTCATACTTCACAAATGATTTGAGTAGATACTAGTGTATTTACTTGATGAAACACAAGTCTAAATTATTGAAAAAGGTTCAAGTAATTTCAGAGTGAAGTTGAAGATCATCGTGACAAG
Organism: Hordeum vulgare subsp. vulgare; assembly: GCF_904849725.1. Classification (NCBI taxonomy): domain Eukaryota; kingdom Viridiplantae; phylum Streptophyta; class Magnoliopsida; order Poales; family Poaceae; genus Hordeum; species Hordeum vulgare. The sequence goes on from NC_058519.1 coordinate 57,360,808, forward strand.
AGGATAATATGTCTAGGATGTGATCGTGGAGGTAATCATATATATCTGAGTTACGAGTTTGGTAAACGTTTAAGACAAGGTGAAAATTGTTTCACATGAAAAATGTTTCACAACTCATGCCACCTGGAACACCATAGTCTGATGGTGTGTCCGTATGTCATAATCGTGCACTGTTAGATATAGTGCATACTATGATATTTCTGATCAAATTACCACTATCGTTTATGGGTTAGGCATTAGATACAACCGCATTCACTTTAAATAGGGCACCACTTAATTCCGTTGAGATAACACCGTATGAACTATGGTTTAGAGAAACCTTAGCCGTCATTTCTTAAGAGTTTGGGGCTGCAATGCTTATGTGAAAGAGTTTCAGCTGGATAAGCTCGAACCCAAAGCGGATAAATGCATGTTCATAGGACACCCAAAACAGTTGGGTATACCTCCTATCTCAGATCGGGAAGCAAAAGTGTTTGCTTCTAGAAACGGGTCCTTTCTCGAGGAAAGGTTTCTCTCGAAAGAGTTGAGTGGGAGTATGGTGGATACTTGATGAGGTTATTGAACCATCACTTCAACCAGTGTATGGCAGGGTGCAGGAGGTTGTTCCTGTGGCGCCTACACCAATTGAAGTGGAAGCTTATGATGGTGATCATAAAGTTTCGATCAAGTCACTGCCAAAACCCTCGTAGGCGGACAAGGATGCGTACTACTACAAAGTGGTATGGTAATCCTGTCTTAGAGGTTATTTTGTTGGACAACAATGAACCTACGAGATATGGAGAAGCGATGGTGGGCTCGGATTCCGACAAATGGCTGGAGGCCATGAAATCCGAGGGTGGATCCATGTTGAAAAACAAAGTATATACTTTGGAGGAACCACTTGATGGTCATGAGACTATTAACTGTGAATGGATCTTTAAAAGGATGACACATGATGATGGCGAAAAGTCAACATTAAGAAAGCTCGACTTGTCGCAAAGGTGTTTTCGACAAAGTTCAAAGAGTTGACTACGATGAGACTTTCTCACTCGCAGCGATGCTGAAAGTCTGTTGAAATTATGTTACCAGTGGTTGCATCATTTATGAAATATTGCAGATAGGATGTCAAAATATTGTTTCCTCGACGGTTTCCTTGAGGAAAGGTTGTATGTGATACAACCAGAATATTTTGTCGATCCTAAAGGGTGCTAACAAGTATGCAAAGCTCCAGCGATCCTTCTATGGACTGGAGCAAGCATCTCGGAGTTGGAATATGCACTTTGATGAGATGATCAAAGTTTTTGGTTCTATACAAAGCTTGTGAAAAACTTGTATTTCCAAAAGGTGAGTGGGAGCACTATAGAATTTCTGATGAATATATGTGGTTGACATACTGTTGATTGGAAATAATGTAGAATTTATGCAAAGCATAAAGGGTTGTTTGGAAGGAGTTTTTTCAAAGGAAAACCTAGATGTAGCTACTTGAGAGTTGAGCATCAAGATCTATAAAGATAGATCAAAGTGCTTAATGGAAGTTTCAACGAAATGCATGCCTTGACAAGTTTTTGAAGGAGTTCAAATAGATCAGCAAAGAAGGAGTTCTTGGCTATGTTGTAAGGTGTAAATTTGAGTACGACTCAAAGCCAGACCACGGCAGAGGAAAGAGAAAGGACGAATGTCGTCCCCTATGCATCAGCCGTAGGCTCTACAAGTATGCTATGCTGTGTACCGCACCTAAAGCGTGCCTTGCCATGAGTCAGTTGTGGGGTACAAGAGTGATCCAGGAATGGATCACTGGCCAGCAATCGAAGTTATCCTTAGTAACTAACGGACTAAGGATATTTTCTCAATTATGGAGGTGATTAAAGAGTTCGTTGTAAAGGGGTTATGTCGATGCAACCTTTGTCACTAATCCGAAGGACTATGAGTAGTAAACCGGATTCGTATAGTGGAGAAATCATTTGGAATGGATCCAGATGGGGCGTAGTAGCATTTATAGGATGACGTAGAGATTTGTAAAGCAGACACGGATCTGAAAGGTTCAGACCCATTGACTATAAACCTCTCTCACAAGCAAGACATGATCGAACCCCATGGGTGTTGAATTCATTGCAATCACATAGTGATGTGAACTAGATTATTGACTCTAGTGCAAGTGGGAGACTGTTGGAAATATGCCCTAGAGGCAATATAAATTGGTTATTATTATATTTCCTAGTTCATGATAATTATCTATAATTCATGGTATAATTGTATTAACCAGAAACCGTAATACATGTGTGAATACATAGATCATAATGTGTCCCTAGTAAGCCTCTAGTTGGCTAGCTCGTTGATCAATAGATGATCATGGTTTCTTTATCATGGACATTGGATGTCATCGATAACGGGATCACATCATTGGGGAATGATGTGATGGACAAGACCCAATCGTAAGCATAGCACTAGATCGTGTTGTTCGTATGCTAAGGCTTTTCTGATGTCAAGTATCATTTCCTTAGACCGTGAGATTGTGCAACTCCCGGATACTTTAGGAGTGCTTTGGGTGTACCAAACGTCACAACGTAACTGGGTGATCATAAAGGTGCACTGCGGGTATCTCCGAAAGTGTGTTTTGAGTTGGTAGGAATCAAGACCGGGATTTGTCACTCCGTATGACGGAGAGGTATCTCTGGGCCCACTCGGTAGAACATCATCATAATGAGCTCAGTGTGACTAAGGAGTTAGCCATGAAATGATGTGCTACGGAACGAGTAACGAGACTTGCCGGTCACGAGATTGAACAAGGTATAGGGATACCGACGATCGAATCTCGGGCAAGTATCATACCGATAGAAAAAGGGAATTGCATACGGGATTGATTGAATCCTTGACATCGTGGTTCATCCAATGAGATCATCGTGGAACATGTGGGAAACAACATGGATATCTAGACCCTGCTGTTGGTTATTGGCCGGAGAGATGTCTTGGCCATGTCTGCATGTCTCCCGAACCCGTAGGGTCTACACTTAAGGTTCGATGACGCCAGGGTTATTGGGAAATAGTGTACGAGGTTACCGAAGGTTGTTCGGAGTCCCGGATGAGATCTCGGACATCACGAGGAGCTCCGGAATGGTCCGGAGGCAAGAATTATATATAGGAAGTGAGGATTTGGTCGCCGAAATTGTTTTGGGCGACACCGGTAATGTACCAGGACCATCGAAAGGGTTTCGGAGGTCCACCGGGAGGGGCCACCAGCCCCAAAGGCTAGCATGGGCCAAAAGGTGGAAGGGAACCTGCCCAGAGTGGGCTGGTGCGCCTCCCACCTAGGCCCAAGGCGCCACAAGAGAGGGAAGGGGGAGAAACCCTAGTGCAGATGGGCCTAAGGCCCATTTGGGGTGCGCCACCCCCCTCTCTCTTGCCCTAGCCGCCCATTTGGGGCGCGCCACCCCCCTCTCTCTTGCCCTGGCCGCCACCACCAGCCCTAGATGGAGCTGCCGCACCCTTTGGGGGTGGGAACCCTAAAGGGGGTGCCCCTCCCTCTCCCCCTATATATAGTGGAGGTTTTGGCTGATTCGAGACAAACAAAATCTCTCTCTCGGCGCAGCCCTCCTCCTCTTTCTCCTCTCCCACGGTGCTTGGCGAAGCCTTGCCGGGAGACCTCGTAGCTCCACCGCCACCATGCCGTCGTGATGCCGGAGCTCTCCCTCAACCTCTCCCTCCTCCTTGTTGGATCAAGGCGTGGGAGACGTCACCGGGTTGTACATGTGTTGAACGCGGAGGTGTCGTGATTCGACACATAGATCGGAACCTACCGCGATCTAAATCGCTACGAGTACGACTCCATCGACCGCGTTCATAGTAACGCTTCCGCTTAGCGATCTTCAAAGGTATGAAGATTCTCTACAACCTCTCTCGTTGCTGATATCTCCATAGATAGATCCTTGTATGGCGTAGGAAAATTTTGAATTTACTACGTTTCCCAACACCACTGATGGCGGCTTATAGGCGTGCAGTAACCGAGGTGGAGGGACATTTTAACGGTTACCAGGTTGATCATATTGATCATCGACAGAACAAGGAGGCTGATACTTTATCATGACCCGGATCCCAACGCAAGCCTGTTCCCCCAATGTGTTCCTGGATGTCTTGCATAACCCTTCTGTGAAGTTGCTTTCTGAAGAGGACATAGAAGTTCCTGACCCGGAATCACAACTGGTGGCGGCTCTCTGGGCGGTTCCTGACTGGACAGTTCCTTACATGGCTTATCTGGCCCGAGGCGAGTTGCCAACTGATGAAATCTTTGCTCGACAGATCATACGGCGGTGCAAGTCCATGGTTATCCATAAGGGTGAGTTACACAAACGGAGCACCTATGGGGTCTTTCAACGATGTGTTTCCCCGGATAAAGGATGAGATGTTCTCAATGAGATACATGCTGGCGACTATGGGCATCATGTCGGGTCACGATCCTTAGTGTCATAGGCCTTTCGACATGGTTTCTATTGGTTGATGGCTCATGCCGACGCAGAGGATATAGTGCGCAAGTGTGATGGGTGTGAGAAGTTTGGCCGCCAAGTACACGTGTTGGCTAAGGAATTGTGCATGATCCCAATCACATGGCCTTTCGCGGTAGGGGGGCTTGATATGGTCAGCCCGTTTAAAATGTCTTCCGACAAAATGACTCATCTATTGGTGGCGGTTGACA